>NW_026057577.1:31749293-32049293 GCF_023721935.1 Panthera uncia
GCGGGGCGGGGGTGGGGGCGGGGGGTGGGAGGGAACATTTCTGCATTTTCTGAAAAAAATCTGTTAAAGACACTGCGCAGTACATGGTATAATGTCTATCAGAAAAAGCCTTTTAGATCGGTTCTTACTAGCACCAGGAAAAAGCTTCTTTCTCAGCAGACAACCAATATAAATATCAGCAATTTTATTAAATGATAATTATGTAATTCATCATATTTACCTTTTTCTCTTGGCTGCTAGGCCATTCAGAATTACATTTAATGTCTAGGTCCTATAACCAAAGTATCCAAGGTGATTATTACACTTGTTTTCTGCAACCTTATGATCACAGGGTTTAAATTAATTTTAATTTATATTTATGCAGTCTTCTATATACATCCTTTTACTAAAAGCCACTTAAAGTCCTTTTAACTAGCAAGCAGCCTAATAAAAAATTTGTAGTATCACACTATGAGCACAGCATTAACCACTGTTATCACAATATGGTATCAATGATAGTTGACTTGTTGAGTTCCTTTCCTAAGATAGGCATTCAGGAGAAGTGAATCGAGTACAACCAGGGAGAACAGTGGGAAAGGAGGCATGTAATAGGACACAGCATCCTTCAGGGAAACAGTGGGGGTAAGGGAATGCCCTCTCAAAAATAAGTAGATTTGGACTGCAATGTAAATTCTACAAAGGGAAAATATTACTTTTTTTACAGATAGGTAAACAGAGATAAAGAGCTCAGTAACTTGTCCTAGTCTTTGGTTCTCTCCACTATATGACACTGTTGCGCCATGAGCCACTGCTGTTAATACAGTCTTTATTACATTAATACATGCAGACGGCTACAAGGACTACAGAAGACAACTACAGATGGGGAGAAAGGCCACACCTGCTAAAAAATGACATCAGCTAAAGCCATTCTCATTGCAGCCTAGTAATTATGTACACAGTAAGTCTTAAGGTTTCTAACCTTTAAGGGTATAAGGGGAAAGGGGACAGACAAGAGGAAAGTAGCAGTTACCGATTACCTCTTAGTGCTAGGCACTAGAATAGGTGTCATACATACATTATTCCATTTTCACAACAATCCTATGAGATAGTTATTTCCATTTTCTAGATGAGAATACTCTGGTTCTACAAAAAGCCCAAGTCGACAAATATTTACCCAACATCAAATTATCAGGCATCTAGGATCCTGCAACCAACAATGGTTCCTGCCTAGAGTAGCATTCAAGCTAGCAGCAGAACTGGGTCTCCAAACCAGGTCTGCCTAACTTGAAAATCAGTTCCTGGTCCACCACTGGACACTGCCTCTCCCTGTCTCTGAGTCATTCTGAGGATGTGCTGAGCCTGACAGCACTTCAGGAACAACCAAATCCTAACTGCCAACACCTCTGCTGTCTACCCCCAAGAAAACAGATTGACATCAAATAGAAAAGTCTCTCACCATGTGCTACAAGTCCTTTGATACAAAGACCAAAGCCTGTGATCTGGGGCCTGAAAATACCTGCAAAGCAGACACCATCAATAGAGGGAATGGTGGGCTGATAGAATAATGGATTCCCTAAGGGCTGGACAGCTCAGCCCCTCTAGCCAAAAACTCTTCCATCATTTCCTCCTGCCATTCTTGGCAGGCACTAATCCACACTTCAATTACTTTATGTCTTGATGGATTGCTGAATTGAATTTATCTAGTGCTAGGTAAGGGCCTAGGTTGCTATGTGGGAATAGATTCCTCTAGGGATCAGTAAGAACACAGATCAGATTTCCAATCACATCTTTATCAATCATAATCATTAGAATCCTACTCAGGAAGCTGGTAATGAATTAAAGGCCAATCGATCAGCCTCATGAGGCATATAGCTCTTGCTGTCGAAAAAACAGGGCCTTCAGTCCCTCCTAAACCACAAGAGCAGATACCAGGATACCAGAGATGCCGGGGGCATGGCATCCCAGCTCAGCCAACACTGTTGGAGCAGCTACCAAGCACAGTCACCAGACCAGGCCCTACAGGGGCTCAAGGATGCAAATGATACCAATTAGTCTTAGTTCAGGAACAAGAAGGGGATATAAGGTAACATATATTACTATGAGGCTTCATGGGAGCTTCATGTGAGAGGGTGTGTGGTAGGGAGTGGGAATATGAATAAGAGCATCTGCTAGTGGAAGCAACTAGACAGGAGAAAATTCAGACGAACCCTGAAGTGGGGAGGGCAAGGACAACTTTTTTCCCACCTTTTTTCTTCCTTTATGTTTTCTGGTTACTACATAAATATACAACCATTAAATTTTAATGTATTTTTTAAATAATTTTTTAACATTTTATTTTGTTGAGAGACAGAGAGAGAGAGAGAGAGAGAGAGAGAGAGAGAGAGAACGAGCTGGGGACGGGCAGAGAGAGAGGGAGACACAGAATCCAAAGCAGGCTCCAGGCTCCAAGCTGTCAGCACACAGCCTGATTCAGGGCTCGAACCCACAAATGAGAGATTATGACCTGAGCTGAAGTCAAATGCTCAACCGAGCCCCCCAGGTGCCCTACAACCATTGTATTTTAAAAGTCAAACATTACAGGAATATATAATCAGCCTATAATCTCTATAATTGTCACTTTTCTTTAAGACTAATTACTAACAGGGCACAATTTTTCAATTTTTCTAGATCTACATTCACATACATTTAATACTAACAATTTTTTCAAGAATGGAATCACACCATACATTTGTTGTATGACATGTTTTCTATCATCTAGCAGTACATTTTCAATATTATTCTATGTACATCTACCTAATTTCTCAACAGTGTCACAGTATTCCACTGCAATGGATATAAATCAGTACGATTTTAACAGATAGAAATTATGTAGGCTAAGGGGGCAAGGGAGCAGAGAAAGAAAGAAGTGGAAAAGAAGCTATATAAACATAACCAGAACCAACATAAACAGAGTCAAAAAAGAAGCAAAGTCCAGAACACAATTAGAGAAACGGAAGTAGTCCCATGGCTAGAAAATAAGGGGAGTGCGGAAAGAATCATTGCAGGAGATAACAAGGCAAGAGAGAGGTTGTGGCATTTCACAACCCATGTTGACAAGTGGGACCTTAACTGTCTAAGCAATGGGGAAGCATTTCTTTGGGGAAAATATGTTACAAGAAGAACAGAGGCTAATATGTAGACGATGCACCTAGAGGCAGACACAACTGGAGATGGAAAACTGTGCAAGGAGCCATAGCTTAGGAAGAAATCATGCAGGGGGAACAGGAGGGAGCACTGAGAATGGAAACAAAGTGATGGGACAAGGCAGAGCAAGGCAACTATTAAGAATGAGCTGTTGGGGACAGCATGGGGGTGGGGGCGGGCGGAAGGGACAAGATGCCCAAGTTTCAAGGTAAGGTAAATGGGAGGATGTATGCCATCACGATTAAATAGGAAGAAGATTGAGTTTTGAAGGGAATGATCATGAGTTCGGTTTAAAAGAGAGCAAAGCACCAATGAGACAGGTAGATCTGTATCAGACAGCTGAAAATATGAGACGGAGGCCCATGGGGTGAGGCTGAGGCTGGAAACACAGGCTTGAGAGTCATGTGCATGGCAATGAGGGCTGAAGCCAGAAATCTCTGAGGCAGAAAACAAAGAGAGAAGATGCAGTATTTACAACAGCTTTGAAAAATGGCTACATCTGAAAAGTAGGAGGGAAACAAAGAGTCAGGAAAGAGGTAAGAATGGACTCTAGTGAAATAACAGATGTAGAGACTATTTGCCAAATTTAACTTCTACAGAAATGAGTTACTAAAATAATAAATTATTATATTTATAGGCTTCTTTCCTTCCCCCTTCACCCAGCTGCAACCTCACTCTCAGGGCTAGCAACCTGACTGCAAAAGCAGTGGTACCCCAGTACTCTAACTTGCACCCCACTGCCCTTTCTTTATTCCTAATCCAACATCTTGCTCAGTCCTACCTCTTTCCTCATATGACAAAAAGGTGAGGGAATCAAGGGGAATGGCAATAAACGGTGTCTTATAAATGACAGGTGCCATGAGGTCCGTGCTATGTGGGAAAGAGTGAAGCCACAAGGACACTGAGAGACTCTGAGAACCAGGATGGGGCTGATGGGCCACAGGCCTGAGGTGAAACAACAGCTTACGGGAACAAGGGGTCAATCAATGGACTAGAGTGGGGGGCAATCATATTGTTTTAAGTTCTGGGAGAGAAAAGTCAGAGTTGGTGGGGCTGTGAGCTACAGGAGGAAGCTGTGAGAAGTAGGGGAGGGCCACATAGCTCTCCAACAATGGGGAGGGGAGAAACCTATTCAGGGAAAACGTTGCCAGACCAACCCCTCTCTGTGTCCCAAGGCTACATGTGGCCAGTATCCAGCCACCCATCCACTTCCAGGCACCCACTCTCTCTTCTCACCATCCAGCTGAGGTACTTCGCACCCATGTCTACCATACTCAGAAACCTCCCTACCCCAACCCTGGACCACAGGGTTGCCTCTGCTGCAGGCTCTATTCTTCACCCTCTCTTTCCATGTTGAGCTATTATTAAGCTTGTCAAGCTGCTACCTCTGGAGCACAGACTCCTCTGAAAAGATGACACAGAATTCTGACCCTCTGCTTCCTTCCTGCTGCTGCTCTGCTCACAATGGTTCTTTCATTCAACTCGTTTAGCAAACATTTGCTGACTGCTGACTAGGTGCACTTTCCTTTTTATCATTTCTCTGACAAAGAATAGTGAAGTCAAAAACATCATGAAACATTTTCAAAATCCAAACCACTCCTGGTCAGTTGATTGACTGAGAACAAAGACTTTCTAATAAGCAAGATTTCACTCCCCATGGGAACAAATGCCTATGTTCTCAAATGGCAGGGCTCAGCTCATTCTACCTGAGAAGCAGAGTATAACTTCTGGTGCCAACTCTACCAGCGTACCTGGCTCCTATTCATATGCTCAGTATGTAAGAACAATTTCTGGGGCAATGACTGCAAGGGTTGTCCTGAAAAAGTTTGCTCTCCACATGCCTCAGCTCCAAGCTGTTCCAGCTGGAAGCCCAGCTAGACCATCTATTCCATGGCAGGTATGCCAAAAATCAACTCTTCAAGGAAAAACTTGCTTCACTCACAAGGAAACCTGCAGTGTCACCTCTGTCAGGGTAGGTTTCATCTGCAAAGAGCTGCTGTGGTCAAGTTCATGATCTTCTGAGACAGCCTGTAACGAATGACTGAACCAGATATGGCTATAAAAACCTAACATTTTTGCCGAATATAAGACCATCTGAAGGACTATACTCACTCCATAACTCACTGCTGGGATGGCCATTGCTTCACTGGGCTTGCATCATAGTTTGACTTCTTCCTCCATCCAATCCTGCTTCCCCTGCTTTTCTTTCACAAGTGTTGGAATAAACATACTGCGCCCCCGCCTATATCTCAATGTCTGCTTCAGGAGAGCCCAACCAGAAACTTTTAAACTTGTGAAGGTGTATGCACTGTGGGTCCTATTTGTGGTAGGACCCCAAGTTCCGGTATGGTTAGAACACAGTCTTGGGAAGAAGGTAGCAGAAAAAAGTAAATATTCCCTCTGTGACTGTGCAACATTCAGAAGACTTTCCCAAAAGGCCTTTTGTGAACTGAAATAGTGGACAAAGATTAAAAGTGTCTAGTACCACCCACCAATCATAACAACGTTTCTCTAGTTAGTGCATCTTACCCCTCCACTCAGTCACAAGTTCAGATCATCTACCCTCCCTGGAACCTCTGACTCCCATCTCTCAATGAAGGCCTGGCCTTCTAACACCATAGAATGGATAAAAGCTATCACATGGGGTCTCCCCAACTTCCCATTTCCAAAGGAATGGTGTTCACCTCTTCAAGAACCTTACCTCTTACCCACCCTGTCTCCTGGATTTTCACCCTATCTCTGTGTACTAGTCTTTCCAAAAGCTTTTATACACAGTCTCCAGTTTCTTCAACATGGAAGAACTTTGAAAACATTATGCTAAGTGGAAGAAAAACAGACACAAAAGTCTGTTTATATAAGTATATATATATACTTTTAAGACACACCCAGAATAGGTAAATCCATAAAGACAGAAAGGAGGCTTGTGACTGCCAAGAGCTAGAAAGAGGGGATAATGAAGAGTAACTTCTTAATGGTAATGGGGTTACCCTTTGGGGTGATGAAAATGTTTTGGAACTAGGTAGAGGTAGTGACTACAAATGTACTAAATGCCACTAAAGTGCTCACTTTATTTTTTTTTTAATTTAAATTTTTTTTTTAACGTTTATTTATTTTTGAGACAGAGAGAGACAGAGAATGAAGGGGGGAGGGTCAGAGAGAGAGGGAGACACAGAATCTGAAACAGGCTCCAGGCTCTGAGCAGTCAGCACAGAGCCCGACGCGGGGCTCGAACTCACATACCGCGAGATCGTGACCTGAGCTGAAGTCGGACACTTAACCGACTGAGCCACCCAGGCGCCCCTAAAGTGCTCACTTTAAAATTGTTAACTTTATATTACGTGAACTTTAAAGAGACATAAAGAAAAAGTTCCCTACACTCCTTCTGGGTACTACTTTTCCTTATTTCTCTTCTCTTATACTGAGAAACTTCTCAAAGGTTATCTACACTTGAATATATCTCCTCACCTCCCATTCACTCCAAAGCCCACTCCACACTATTCCCACCAAGTGATAACCACTGATGCTTCTTATTCCTATCATGAGATTTTATGGCAGCACCTAACACAAGAGATCAGTAACTCAGTCCGAATGTATTCTGCCCTGACTTCTCTGAGACTGCAAATTTCTTTTTTTTTTAATATGAAATTTATTGTCAAACTGGATTCCATACAACACCCAGTGCTCGTCCCAATAGGTGCCCTCCTCAATGCCCATCACCCACTTTCCCCTCCCTCCCACCCCCCATCAACCCTCAGTTTATTCTCAGTTTTTAAGAGTCTCTTATCGTTTGGCTCCCTCCCTAACTTTTTTTTTTCCTTCCCCTCCCCCATGGTCTTCTGTTAAGTTTCTCAGGATCCACATAAGATGAAAACATACTGTATTTGTCTTTCTCTGTATGACTTATTTCACTTAGCATAACACTCTCCAGTTCCATCCACGTTGCTACAAAAGGCCATATTTCATTCTTTCTCATTGCCAAGTAGTTTTCCATTGTGTATATAAACCACAATTTCTTTATCCATTCATCAGTTGATGGACATTTAGGCTCTTTCCATAATTTGGCTCTTGTTGAAAGTGCTGCTATAAACATTGGAGTACAAGTGCCCCTATGCATGAGCATTTCTGTATCCTTGGGTAAATTCCTAGCAGTGCTATTGCTGGGTCAGCAAATTTCTAATTACCTCCTACCTCTACAGTCTCTTCTTCCCCAGGTTCCTTTGCCAGCTAACTTTCTTCTACCTACCTTTAAGAGTTAAAATTTCTCAGGAATGAGGGCTTATCTCCCTTATGAGCTATCTCTGTCTCTCTCTCTCTCTCACAACACACATGTGCTCACACAAAGAAATAAACTTGAAGGATGTACTATGTAATAAAATATATTGCAAAGTCTATATAATTAAAAAGGTTTGGTAACTGGCACATAAATAGACTGAATTAGCAATGTACAGGAAAGAAAATTTTAAAAGAGACCCAACTGCATATGAAAATCTAGTGCATAATAAGAGTGGCATCTCCAATCTGTGGGGAAAGGAAAGACTTTTTTTATTTATTTATTTATTTTTTTTACATTTATTTCTTTTTGAGAGACAGCATGAGCAGGGGAGGGGCAGAGAGAGAGGGAGACACAGAATCAGAAGCAGACCCAGGCTCCAAGCTGTCAGCAGAGAGCCTGATGCAGGGCTTGAACCCATTAACCGTGAGATCATGACCTGAGCTGAAGTCGGACGCTTAACTGACTGAGCCACCCAGGAGCCCCAAGGAAGACTTTTTAATAAATACCACTGGAATAATTTAAGAGACATATGAAAAAAGATAAAATTAACTCCGTTCCTTATGGCTATGTATCAGGAAAAATTGCAAACAAATTATATTTAAATGTAAAAACTGAAACTACACAAATTCCAAAGGAAAATATAGATGAATTCCTCTACAACCTGGGAATAGAGAATAAGTCTTCTATTTATGATTCAAAATCCAGAAACAATAACAAAAATATTAATAAATTTGATGATGAAAAATAGTAGTAAGTTTATAAAAATTTTAGATGCATGGAAAATATTACAAGTAAAAAGACAAATGACAAAAGGGGAAATGTGCAACAATTTAGACCAAGTATTAATATTACTAATCCATAAAGAGCTTTTAAAAATAAAGAAGAAAAAGACCAAGGGCGCCTGGGTGGCTCGGTCGGTTAAGCATCCGACTTCGGCTCAGGTCATGATCTCACGGTCTGTGAGTTCGAGCCCCGCGTCAGGCTCTGTGCTGACAGCTCAGAGCTTGGAGCCTGTTTCAGATTCTGTGTCTCCCTCTCTCTCTGCCCCTCCCCTGTTCATGCTCTGTTTCTCTCTGTCTCAAAAATAAATAAACGTTAAAATTTAAAAAAAAAAAGAAAAAAGAAAAAGACCAGTAACCCTGTAGAAAATAGGACTGCAAATGTGAACAGACAGTTCACACAAGAATAAATACAATTCCACTTAACTATATAAAAAAAGATGTTCAGTTTTGTTCAGAATACAACAAAGGTCAAACAGAACTGCAGTAGGAAACCATTTCTCACCTATCAGATTAGCAAATACATATCTACAAGTGAGACTATAGGGAAAGGGGCAGTTGCATATAATGCTTATGGAAATGCAAAATGGTACAACCCCTACGGAAGAAATTTGACATCTAGTAAAATTATAACTGCATTTACCCTTTGACCAGAAATAGGACTTGAAGGAATTGTTTCCAAAGACACATTAGCAACAACCTGAATGATCTTGGAAGCAGATTCTTCCTCAGAGCCACCACAAAGGGACACAGCCTGGCTGACACTCTGATAGAAACCTACGAGACCCTCAGCAGAAGACTCAGCAAACTAGCACAAAGACTTCTGACCTACATACACTGTGAGCTAAGCCACCACACCACTAAGTTTGTGGTAATTTATTCCACAGCTATCATTTGTAATATGGCCCTGAAGATGTGAGAAAGGGTTCACATCAAGCATGACCCAGAGATGAGAATAAATCAGTTATAGGAGACCCTAAGCCATCCAATTTGGCTGGAGCAGCAGTCAGGCAGAGCTAGGGGCTTGGAACAGTGAAGGTTCTCTAGGCCAGCTTTCCTTGCCTGACCATCCAATGACAATGGGGCAGTGATAGGTGAGGAAGAAAGTAAAGGAGGGGAAGCCCCAGGCAGGCAGCACAGCTGGTGAGGAGCATATGATGGCCCAGACTTCAGCTTTACACTCAAAAATCTTTAAGTACTTTGGTTTCTTTTTTTCTTTCCTTGTTTCTTCTTCCTCACCCCGCCCCCCCCCCGCCCCACCCTTCTTTCCTGGACACTCAGACTTTCAACTGGATGGCCTTAAAAAAGAAAAAAAAATTGTTAACAAAAATGTAGACTGTTATTTGGTACAAATTTCTCCTTTGTAAGTTTTCCTTTTATATAAATCTATTTCTGCAGATAATTGAACCCAACTGTGATATCTGAATAGTTTTAAGAAAGTACATTCTGCTCTACTTCCAAGGAATGGAACCTTGGCCTCTTCCTTAAGACGAGCAAAATGGAGGGGGTTGCAAAATGCCCTGCTTATTTGTCTCCAAAAGGAATCTTGCCCCAAGCCCAGGTCCAATTCCTGTGCCCAGGAGGGAGCAGGCCTTTGTTCAGAGAGCACCACAGTTGTGTCTGCATAGCACCAAAAACAAAGCAAAAATGCTCCATCTTTGCGCTCAGGACAAGGAACCTGCAAACAACAGGAGATGGAGAGTGCTGGATACAAGGGAAGTATCTTTTATCTAATAGTTTTGTTGTTCCTGACAACTTTGTTCAGGCCTCAAATCAGTGTGACCCCATTCTTTGCTAAGTATGTTCCATGGAGGCTTTAAAATATATTATGAGATAAATCAAGTTCCAACACAGGAAAAAAACAGATGCTATTGAACAGACACTGCCTGCAAGCCTCCACCCATCATTCGGACCCATCTCTCTTCAAACATTTCCCCATTTCTTGTGCCTGAAAACATTCCACCAACATAATTCTCCATCCAACGTCACCTCCATCAAAGCATGAGAGGAATCTGCAGGACCCTTCTGGCACAGGCACTGAGTGTGAAAGAAACCAATCCTTCTCCACTGTGATCAGTGAAGGTCCTCAAAAGTCTCTTTACACCCCTTGCTCACTGCAATGCTATCATCCACACATTTTTCTAAGGTACTTCTGAATCCATATTAACCATGTATTTACTACTGACCATGTGAGGGAGGTTTTCTTCAGTCTGTCCTAGATTTAGTTCCCTTGAAGCCAAGCATCGTTGTCAGGTTGTAGTGACCAGGATTTGTTGAAGCAGTCCACATTCCAACTATCTTCACCCTTCAAGTTCCAGTGCTTGGCAAAGAGCAGCTCACTACAAATGCAGGATTAAATTAACTTTCCTTGACTAACTTTACTTTTCTAGATCAAAGAGTCCCATGTTCACAGTCCTCACATCCAGACACACATCATATTTGTCATGCTAAACCAGCCAGTCCTGGATCACAAGTTTAAACATGAGAGGAAGGAGTGAACAAAGAAGGGTGTCTCTCATAAACTGGCCCTCACCTTCAGGAGGAACAATTTCTGCAGAAAAGTAGTTATTGATGACATTTACTTGTCCTTCCTGCTGGTGGGTAAACACAATGGAAACACACAATCCACTTCTGACATGACTCTCATTTCTATGTGAGCTAAAGTAAAAAAATAAGCAAACAATAAGGGGTCATTTCCCCCACTGGAATAGCAAACCACTATATTTCTCAAAAGAGAAAGGAAGGCCCAAAGACAAAATCTTCATGCTGCTTAAGGACAACAGGGTGATAGGGCTGCCTGGGTGGCTCAATCAGTTAAGCATACAACTCTTGATATGGGCTCAGACTGTTGTTGTCTCACAGTCATGAGATCGAGCCCCACGCTGAGATCTGCACTGAGCATGGAGCCTGCTTGGGATTCTCTTTCTTCCTCTCTCTCTCTCTCTCTCTCTCGCCCTTACCCACCCCACTCCCCATCTCAAAATAAACTTCTTTTAAAAAAGGACACAAGGGTGATATAGAAGAATTCATTCTTTCAGTCATTACCAAATATTTATTGAACGCCTGCTATGAGCTAAGTACGGTGCCGACCCTTGAAGATCCAGATGCGAGCAAGACTGAGATCAAAATCCCTATTCTTTCAGAGTAGACATGGTAGCATGGAAAAAAATAACATGAGTAAAACATATGCTATGAGACAGTAAGTACTAAGGAGCAAAATAATGCAGGGAAAAGGATTTGACAGATATAGGAGGGAAAAAAACTTTTTTCAGATGGTGGCCAGGGAAGGCCTTTTTGAGAAGGTCCCATCCTTCTTTTTTGGAGTAATTTTTAAAAAAAAAAAATTTTTTTTATGTTTATTTGAGAGACAGCGAGCGAGCGCATGAGCTGGGTAGTGGCAGAGAGAGAGGGAGACACAGAATCTAAAGCAGTCTCTAGGGTTCCGAGCTGTCAGCACAGAGCCTGACGCGGGGCTCAAACTCACGGACCGCAAGATCATGACCTGAGCTGAAGTTGTATGCTTAACTGACTTAGCCACCAAGGTACCCCTTGATTAATATTAGATTTACAGAAAACTTAAAATGATAGTAGAGTTCCAAGAATTCCTGCACAACTTTAACCCAGTTTCAGTTCCCCTAATATTACCATCTTATACTACTGTAGCACCTGTGTCAATATTAAGAAACCAACATTGGTACGTTAATAGTAGCTAAACCTGAGGCTCTTCATGTTTCACCAGGTTTTCCATTAATTTCCTCTTTCTGTTCCAGCATACAAATCAGAATACAAGAAAGAAAGAAAGAGAGAGAGAGAGAGAGAGAGAGAGAGAGAGAAAGAAAGAAAGAAAGAAAGAAAGAAAGAAAGAAAGAAAGAAATTTTAAGTCAGAATACCACAGTGTTTTTAGGTGTCATGTCTTCTCTGATAGTTTCTCAGTCTTTTCTTATCATTTCCACAACAGTTTGAGGAGGGGAAGTACTGATCAGACACTTTACAGAATGTCCCTCAATTTAAATTTGTTTGATGTTTTCCTCATGATTAGACTGGGGTTATTGGTTTTGAGGAAGAATACCACAGCTAAAGAGTCCTTGTTCTCACATCTTATCAGGAGGGTCCATCATATCCACCTGACAGCATTGGGGATATCCCTTTGATGACAAGTAATACTGACCAGGTTTCTCCACTGTAAAGTTACTATTTTTCCCTTTCCATAATCTGTTCTTTACAAATAAGTCCCTAAATTCAGACCACACTCAAAAGGTTTAAGCATCACCTCCTGGAGGGGAAAGCATCTATATATATTATTGGAATTCTTCTTTAACAAAGACTTATCTTTCCTCTCCTATTTATTCATTCAATCATTTGTATGAGTTCAGATTTACATATATTTATTTTATACTTCGGGCTATAATCTAGTACATTACATTGCTTAAATCATTCTAGATTTGGCCGTTGAAAGGGAAGTTCATATCTGAAAAAAGACCTAAGAAGAGTAAGCAAGCTAGTCACAAACCTGTCAAGGTGAATAGTATTCTATGTCCCAAGGTGCAATGGGCCTGATGCATTCAGGGAACATGAGGGAGGCCAAGGTGGCTAGAGGAGAGGAAACACAAGGGAGAGTAGCAGGAGATAAAACAACAGAGGTAATGGTGAGCCACATCACAGGGACATGCAGGCCACGGGAAGGAATTTGACTCTTACTTTATGTGAGAAGGAAGGCCAACAGGTATTTTTGAGCACAGAAAGACATGACAAAAGAATCACTCTAGCTGCTGTGTGAGAACTGACTGTAGGAAATAAGGGCAGAAGGACGAAGTCCAGTTCAGAGCCTACTACAATAATCCGGGCAAGAAATAATGGTGGTAGGAGGAGTAATGAGACATGGTCAGATTTTGGATACATTTTGCAGACAGAGCTGTAGGATGTGCTGTCAGACAGAATGTGGGTATAAGTGGGCGCCTGGCTGGCTCAGTTGGTGGAGCCTGTGACTCTTGAACTTGGGGTTGTGATTTCGATCCCCAAGTTGGGTGTAGAGATTACTTAAAAGTAAAATTAAGGGGCGCCTGGGTGGCTTGGTCGGTTAAGCGTCCGACTTCGGCTCAGGTCATGATCTCATGGTCCGGGAGTTCGAGCCCCGCATCGGGCTCTGTGCTGACAGCTCAGAGCCTGGAGCCTGTTTCAGATTCTGTGTCTCCCTCTCTCTCTGCCCCTCCCCTGTTCATGCTCTGTCTCTCTCTGTCTCAAAAATAAATAAACGTTAAAAAATAATTTAAAAAAAAAAAAATTAAAAGTAAAATTAAAAAAAAAAAAAAAAAAAAAAAGAATGTACGTGTGAGAGAAAGGAGTCATGAATGGCTAAGAGGATCTTGGCCTGAATAAATCAAAGGACAGAATTGTCATTAACTGAAGTAGAGAAGGTTATATGAGCTCAGTTTTAAACTTGTTCAGGTTGAGCCTATTAAACATCCATGTATAGATGTCTAGCAAGCAGATGGATAAAGGAGTATGGACTTCAGAGAAGTATGGGCTGGAGATTTTTAAAAATCTGGCAGATTTAAAAAATCAGCCCACACATGAAATTTAAAGGCACTAGGCTAGATGCAATCACCCAAGGCATTAGTGTAGATAAAGAAGAGTGGAGGTCCAAGGACTGAGCCTGGGGGCCCTCTGGCACTGAGAGCCATCAAGACCTTCTTACCTGTCCTTTAATCAGAGACAATTTTACCAAATTGTTTCCATCCACTGTGTACCAAATACTGATTTGGAGCCCAACATGCTCAAGGTCTCTCAATATGCTGCCTTAATCCCCACTTGCCTCTCTGCAATTCCCCACCCCTAGTCTGCTCTGTACTGCTGTGCAACTTGTATCCATCATTCATTATTGCCACCATCTCTTTGCAAGCTGTTCTTCTCATGTGGAAAATCCTTTCCACTCTACCTCATCAAATGCCAGCTCTTTTTCAAGCCCCAACTAGTGCCCTATCTTCTCTCTGAACTTTATCTAACTACTCTGACTCATAATGAATTACCTTCTTCTCCAAAGCAGCCAATCTTTATAATACTTGCTGTCTGCATGACTAGATATTTATCCCTTATTGACCTGTGTGGCTAGTTAACTTTACCTATAAAAAGCTCTTATTTATATGTACCGTAGCTTCCTTTAAGGAGAACAGCACCTCAGCCTTTTCTGTTCCCCAGCAGTTGCCTGGGACAAGTACGTACCATTCAGCAAATGCTCAATAAGTATGTATGAGATGTTTCATGTCAATTCCATTATCCATTCATTCAGTAAGCTCCTTGAAGCAGAGGCCTGTTTTTTATCTCTGCCTCATCTGGCACTGGGCGGGACACAGGTGGACAGGCATTCAGTATCTGCTTACCATCAAAGAGGTTGATGACAATGTCCCCGTCCCCTGGGATTCTACAGTCCTGGCACAAAACAGTAAGAACATGTGTTCTGTACTTGCTGCCCTGTCTTCCCTGAAGCCAGTGATTTCCTGGTCAAGAGAGAAGTACCCAGGGACCACAGGGAGAGGAAATCCCATGGAATCTGATATGTGATACATAATAGGGATGAAAGATACTCAAAAGCCTGGTACAATCTTAACAGCCCAGACAAGAGGCTATCTCAGCTGAGATGCTGGGCCAAAGAATCAGAAAAGATGAGCACTTTGACTTTAGTGAATCTCTTCTAAGAACACAGAAGGTTGGGGCGCCTGGGTGGCGCAGTCGGTTAAGCGTCCGACTTCAGCCAGGTCACGATCTCGCGGTCCGTGAGTTCGAGCCCCGCGTCAGGCTCTGGGCTGATGGCTCGGAGCCTGGAGCCTGTTTCCAATTCTGTGTCTCCCTCTCTCTCTGCCCCTCCCCCGTTCATCCTCTGTCTCTCTCTGTCCCAAAAATAAATAAAAAATGTTGAAAAAAAAAAAAAAGAACACAGAAGGCACATAAAAATATACACAAGATGTTCATTGTAGAATTACTTGTAGCAACGAAAAACTGTAAACCACCTAAATGTATAACAATAAGAATCAATTAAGCATAATCTGGTATATTCACACGATTGATAAAGATCAGCACCTGGATAATGTTTACTGTGTGCCTGATTATGTGCTAGAGGTTCTGCATTTCAAAACTCCATAAAATCTATCTCCCAATTTCTAAATGGAAAGTATCAGCCTCAAAAACTAGGTATAGGACAACACTTTTGTAAAAACAACTGGAAGAACACAAGCCATACTGTTACCTTTACATCTGGATAGTGGAATATGGGTGGTATTGTTGTTGTTTCCCTTTGTGCTTTTCTGTGTTTTCCAAGTTTTCTGCTTTGAAAACATATTACTTTGTCAGCAGGCAAAAAGAAAAAAAAAATCTATTTTAAAAACAAACATGTAAGAGCCAAATTCTCAACTCTCTAAACATATGACTGCTGGAAGGCTCCTACTTCTGATCTAAAATGTAAGAATCAGAGCTCAAATCCTCCCCACATCCCCCTCACCCCCCACCCACATACCCAAAGACAGATAAAACCCAGTGAAACTGTAAGACTAACAGCTTCTTGAAGAAAAGATCCTGTTTGGTTAATCTTTGGTTTCCTACCCTGGAGTTCTCAGCACCCTGTAAGACATATATTTGGGTGCTCTGTAAACATGAAAGGGAAGGAGGAAGTGTGGTAAACTTACAAGGCACAAATGTCACTAACGCAGTGACATCACTCTTACCCCCATGCTACCTCCTCCACTCCATCCATCCCAGGTCTGGTCCGTTACTCTGCTATCTCTAGACATTGCTCAGGCTGCCCAAGGAGCTCTTGAACAGACAAACTACTGACTCTTTGCACCACAGTATTCATCTTTTGTGGGATTTTTTTTCCCTTTCCTTTCTTAAAAGGTGATCTTGCCTTTCAGCTAGTACAATGCTCCACACTGAACCAGCATGCCAGTCAGTCTGCAGAGAATCATTGAGAGAATGAATTTGAATAATAAAAGGCAGAACAAGGCAATACCTTGGAGACACAATTGGTGTAGTACCTTCAATTTAGAACCTCATTTCAGTGGCTAATGCAGTAGTTGGAGACATTAGCCTAATTTTTGCCAGGAGAGTCCAGCAACACAGCAGTACTAAACATGGGCACAGAGGACCCTGTTCATTTCAAAGACAGAGTACGGAGAATGAAATTAGCAGCTCTGCACTTCTGGTGCAGAGGAAAGCAAATCCTTGCTCCCTTCCCCCAATTCATCACCAATCATGTTTAAGATGAAAAAACACAGGAATATGGGGGATGGGGGTCAGCACTAGCACTAAGTTCAAGGGAAATCAAGACCCCTGAAGAGGCCTCCATGGGATACTTAAGGATTATGGGAAAGTTAATTTCAAAGGACATCCACTAAGCACAGCCCTACAACACATCTTGTCATTGCTAAGCCCTATCCCAGGCTGTAGGCCTGGAAAGACTCCAGAACTTGCCATCAGGTCAGTTCTGAGGCCAGAAATGGAAAGGAAAGCCCACAAAAATCAGACTGGAAGGGAGCAGTTCAGCTCATCTACCAAGAGTCAGGGGATGAGGAAGTTGTTCCTTCAACAAAAACTTCATACTGGCTCAACTAAAAAAGAAACCACACCTGGGGAACCTGGGTGGCTCAGTAAGTTAAGTGGCCGACTTTGGCTCAGGTCATGATCTCACAGCTCGTGAGTTCAAGCCCCGCATGGGGCTATCAGCTCAGAGCCTGCTTCGGATCCTCTGTCTCCCTCTCTCTCTGCCCTTCCCCCCTCGTACTCACTCAGGCGCACTCTCTCTCTCAGAAAGAAATAAGCATTTAAAAGAAGAAGAAGAAGAAATCGCATCTGATGTGGTCCAGACTTCTCTCCCCATGTGGCCAGTCTCCTTGCTGCAGGAGCCAAGCCACCAAAGACCCTTTGCTTTCCAGTAAAGAGGGGAACAGGAGCCTCAGAGGTAGCCACGCTATCCTATCCCCAGGGAGCAGTCTCTGAGGCGCTCACCCCTCCCTCCTAGATGTGCGAACAGTGGGCCAGGCATGGGTCATCGGGCTGCTGGGCCAAGTAAGTCCTGTTCTAACAGGTAGGTAAGCCAGCAGCAATCTCTCTCTCTCTCTAGCTTCCCTACACATTTCTCATTGTCTCTGGTCCCCCAAAGTTTATTTTGCCCTCTACTCTGTTATCTTAGACTCTTCTGACTTACCTAGGGATGGGTAAGAAGACAGTATTTTACCAAGTCTTCATAGCCAAGCATTTTCTAAAACCAAATACTTTTTCCCCCCACTCCTCTCCCCCACCAGAGGGCAAAGGAGGGCCCAATGTCACCAGTAACTCACTCTCAACAGCATCATGGCCTCACCAGCACTAACCTGGAGGCCTCAATAACGTTAAGAGGTCAACACTGTAATCACAGGCACATAGACACCTGTATATCCAGTCATGTGACTAGAGGAATGGGACTGCCAATCTTTTTATTCAAATAAATTCCCAGGTGGGCTCTGGTCCTGAAGGCCAGGGCACACTGCTATGCTCTTAACACAGTGGTAGATAAATAAGCACTACAACACCTCAGGGCTTGAACTTTATAGGTCTCTCTAGGTGAAAGACTGTCTCCTGTACCTCACAGATACTGCCATATAGGAAAAGCAGGGGTTGCTTGGGAGGAAAAGTGGAAGACATGAAAAGCTAGACACCCCAGACTCCACCCAAGACGCATACGCAGTAAGGGGAGCAGTGCAAGGATAGGAAGGCAGGACGTTCTCCATACACAGGACCTGCCTGCCAAAACTTAGTGGATGGCAAGAATCCTAGATCTGTGGGCGAGGATTGAGTCATGTTATAAATCTCCTTTCTCTAAGCAGCATGTGCAAAAACTCCTCCATCTCAGGAAGGGAAGGTGGGGGGGGGGGCAATATGTGGGGAAGGTGGTGGTCTGCAATTAGCAGCACAGATTTCATCCTAATACTAGAGCAGCCTCCTCAAATTATAACAGGTCTGTTCTGGAAAAGACGAGGAAAGAGAGCCTGGCTTCGGATAGAGTCAAAATACCATTTCGATGAAACTGTATCACTGCAGTGTTGACAATTTCCTTGTAAAAAGCAAATCTCCCTATAAATGTAAATCAATCCCTCATTGCATTTTTAGAAATCTATTCCCTCCCCCCCCCAAAAAAAAATCAGCTATTACCAGAAACTCTAAATGAGATATACTAGAAGCTGAGCTCCAGAATAATTAGGGGACATTCTGAATGGTGCCCCGAGGCAGACCATACAAGAAAAGGGTAGACAGGAATAATACACACTTAGAAAGCTCAGTTAGGGAAAAGGCTGTGCATAATGCATGCAGGTCCCGGAGCGCAGACACTCCCTCCCAGCGGCCTGCTCAGAAGCAGGCTGTGAGCCACGACACTGGCAGATGGCTGCCCCAGTGGCAATTGTGCATGCTCCAGTGGCCACCTCCTCCCGTCCACCCTTGAGCACAGGCTTATGATCCCATGAGGGGTGGGGAGTACCGGCAAACATTACCCCCAAAGAATAGTGCCTTTCCCTAGGGAAGGTAAACATTTCCATCAGAAGGCAGAAGCAATTTCTCTCTGCAGGAAAAAGGAGCCACAAACATAAAGTTGCTCATTCAAAAGAGACAGATGATCTCTGCAAGCCGAGCAGTGCCAAACCTTCTATAAAGGGTTTGCACATCCATCAGCACAAGTGGTTGTGTGGGGGAAGGGGAGCAGGAGTGTGGTAGGCCCACTCAGGGTGTAGGACTCTCTGGCCTCAGGTCACTTGTTATTTGACTTGAACAGAGACCCCAGGGGAGCAGATGCCAGTAATCTTTCCACAGGGGTTCTAGCCTGAGCAAAGGTTCAACATAGGTTTGATTTGGAACACAGATGCTGTCTTCTCTTCCAATTGCTTCCCAGTGCTCCCAATCCATCTCCATAGTCTGTCCACTTCGAGCCTCTATACTTCAAGCCTTCAGGGGTGGCTTACTGTTGAATTTTGAGCCAGACATGTCTCCCTCCCACCACCAACCCCCACCTTTTTTTTAGTCACGTGTGACTAAAACAGAAATGACAGTTCACTAGTCTTATGCCTAAAACAACCTATAGAGAAATATGGTTTATGAACTCCCCCGTAATACAATACATAATTCAAAGCCCAGCCATTTGTCACACTATTGAGTAATCCACACATATCCCAAGGGTCTGACAATAAAATTTGTAAATCAATAGCAAAAAGCAGTACACCTTAGCCACTGAGTTAAAATATAAAGAACATTTTTTAGCACTGACTTTAACTTAGAAAATGCGAACTTCCAAGGGTAAATATTTGTCAATGAGTTGTCACCAGAATCTAAGACTTTATACTTTCTAGACCACCCCCCCGCTGCGACAGCTGACTTCAATGCACAAATAAAAAACCCCAACACTCGCATTTTCCCAATTATAATAATGGCTTTCTTCTACAACCCCTGCTATTAGCATGACAGAGATGACCATATCAGTCATAAGAAAAGCACATGTACCTTCTGTGCCCAGGAAGAGCAAGCAAAACACCTGCTTTGTGCAAGAGCAAGGCACTTATAACAGGAAACAAAATAAAAAATTATTGCGGAGCTGGTCTGAACTTATTTTTCTTTCTTCTGGATGATCAAACAGTGAGTGTGAGCGTAGGGGTAGGCATTGCGATCTGCAAACATATTGCCATAGTGATTGGTGCTTAGATAGAGAGATAAAACAGGCAGAACTTCATTTATATTCCAAGGAACAGAGACAAGTGCCCTAATCATTCAGCTCTGCAGAGACTCCTAATGCCAAATGACTGGACCCCTCCCCAGTCCCTCTGTAACACCATGCAGGATCAGATGTAGGGTGTGTGTCTGCATTGCTGACCAATTATCAGCCTACAGCAGACCTCCCCTCAGGATGCAGCAGGTACACAGGGGCTAAAGAGGCAGGCGTTGGGGCCCCTCAGTAAGAGCTCTCCTTCTGACATGGGATGGGAGACAGAGTCACATGTGATCTGCTATTCATGGCTCTACCCTGGTCAGCTTCTCTTTGACCTAACAGGTCACTTGGACATTAACTTACTTGGTTTTATTTTATTTTGAAATAATTTTAATCTTAGAGAAAAGTTGCAAAAAAAATTACAGTTCCCATACACCTTTCACCCAGCTTCCCCTGATATTACCATCTTCCATAACCATGAAACAATGATCAGAACTAAGAAATTAACAGGAGTGCAATAGTACTAACTAGAGACTTTATTCAGGCTATACCAATTTTTCCCCTAATGTCCTTTTTTCTGTTCCAGAAGCTAATCCAGAATATTACATTGCACCTACCTGTCATGTGTCCTACAATCTGTGACAGCTCCTCAGTTCTTTCTTGGTCTTTCTTCACCTGGACATACTTGAAGAGTCGGCCATTTTTTAGATCAGACCTCAATTTGGGTTTGTCTGATGTCCACTCATGTTTAAACAAGAGAAAGTAATGAACACTTCATATGCTCACTTTATGTACTATTTAAGACAACCTTCTGAAGCAGGTATTATTACTATCCCTATTTTACAGATGATATTTCATTAAACCTTAGTAAATTTAAGTAGCTTGCCCAAGATTACCGAGCTATAAAAGGCAGAGCTGAGATGTGAGCCCAGGGAGACGGACTCTGCAACACTCTACTGCCTGCTATACTCAAGGCACTACAACAACAACTAGATGCCCAGATACACCATGGACACTGTCCGCTGGCCATTCCCTCTCTGAAGGAAATTACTCTGAAGAAAAGGCACTCTAGCTTTTGTCTTTTTTCCAAAGGAGACAAACAACTCCACTTTAATTTCTAAGTTCTGCTCAAACAACCAGAAATGTCTTTCTCTTGACAAGAAACACCTCCCTGCCTAGGGAAAAGAAGAGGCCACTGTTCTCCTGAAACTTCTCTGTGGAATAGCACCAGGCAGGGAGGAAATATATGCGCATGAAGGTGTACTCAATTCCCCTTTCCAAGGGCCTCTCCAAGCATATGGAGACACTGCAGTCACAGAATTAAAAACAAAACAAAACCCGACTATTGAGATTGCTTTTCCATGTCACACCCAGAAATGTCCAATACAACCTGGCACTTCCTCTTTCAAATGAGGCTCTTCCGGAAAGTTGAGGCACAACCCATTCATGTAGCACAGCAGGTTGGGGGAGTTGTCAAGGGACAGGGCTATGATGGGAGACAGGATGGGAAGAATTCCAGCTGCACTCCAGGATTTGTTTTTAATGCTTATAACTTTAGATCCCTCAGTTTCACAGACTTGATTTTTCCCAAATAGCCTTTCTGGCAATGCTAATATGTTTTTCCTCTCATTCTGACTGATCAGCGAAATACATGGCTGGAAGGATTGCCTTGGAAGTAATTTCTTTGATGCTGGCAAAACTCAGAAAATATTCCCCCAGCTACACACCCTCACATCTATCCATCCCTGCCACCTGCCACTCAGCTGCAGGTAGAGGCCATTACAGTAAAGAAGGAAAGGAGGCAGAGAGAGCAGGCATCAAGGGAAGGTGGAAGGGAGAAGGACTCAGAGTCTGAAAATGAGAGAGGGAGAGAAAAAGAGAGACTATTTTGTTCAAAGCGAGTCACTACAGAGCTAAGACTTTCACTTACATGCATAAGCAGGGTTAGATGATGCCAGCAAATAGGTGCAAAGAGCCTTCCTTTGATCTATCTATCTCTTACTTCTCCCACTGCCCTTCAACTCCCAAAGTGCTCCTGCCAACATCATCACTAAGATGGACTTGTGTAAGTCAGATATTTCATCTGGCTGCCCCTATTACTGCCAGCTTTATGCAAGAGCCCCTCCCTTTTGAGTTCTATACATAACTCCAAACTATCTTCAGCTAGGTATTCTGATCAAATACTAGAAGTTGAAATGTTAATGGCCTTCAGGGAACAATTCCTCCAGCATCTCCATCTGCAATCTAACCCAGAGAGAATCTAAAATCAGACTGCATACAGGGCTATTTAATCCACCATGTTTAGGGACATCTGGATCTACCCCTAAAATCCATAAGATTTAATCTAAGAAACAAAGCTTGAATAAATCTTTATTCTCTTGAATAATTTCCCCCTCTCAATGTCAACAGCCTCTAAAATTCACATTACTTTGTTCCCACATAGACCTCAAATACCATTGCTTTCAAACAATGATCCTACAGATTGAAATCCTGGGGAAAGCAATGGAATTTGGAACCCTTCACTAATGGAGCATGGGCCACCAAACAAGATCAAGAGAAGAGGTAACCACTCTGTTATGCATCACCTTGAGATCTCCCTTAAATAATGTATACAAAGCACCAGGCACAATGGAGTTTCTCCAAAAAAATGTTAGTTTTCTTCCCCTTTCCAAAAGCTACACTAGAGTTCTCAGGTCCGATTCTGCCTCAGTCATTCTTGGCCATGATAGACTAGACAACCTCCTCACCCTCTGTCCAAAAGCCTGACTTGGCAAAACTGGGATGACAGAATGGAGATTAACAAGATGCATGTAGAGAGCTGCTGGGATAAGGGGCGGTGGGGAGATAGAGGTAGTTCCCTTCCCCAGGCAAAAAAAAAAAAAAAAAAATTTTAACAAATATACCCTATTACTATTCCATAAAAACTCACCTCTGCCCAGATAAGCTAATTATGTCTATAGGTAATCAAACCTGAAAACTTTTAATCCAAAGAAATGGTTCTTTCCTTTCAAATAACTGCTTATACAACCCAAAAGCAGACTATTCTGTAATTAAATAAATTAAAATACAACTCAATCTTTGCCCAAATCAAAATCCCATAATAAAATATTATGGGAAATAAGGCAAGACCAACAACCTATTAATTGATTAACAGTAACAAAACAAAACCCCCAAAGGAACAGAAATACAATCAGCCTGATTAGAGCACAGGACCAAAAGGCTCAGAGCCCCCTGCACACTAGCTTTGCTTCATTCAGGTTCTTTTCAGGCCTACCTAAGACAATCAGTGGCTAGTACGGTACCACTCCAACTGACTCTGGACATTGTCAGAGACCTGTAAAAGTCTTGATATTATCTGTCTCAGAGAATGTTGGAGCAAGTTCCTAGGAGCTTCTGACAAAGCTCTCTAGTTGGCCCCAAAGGCCAGCAGAACAAGGTCTCCTTACTAATCCCAAAAACAATACAATAGTCCCCTTAATGATGTACCCATCAGGTCTCACAGTCCAGCTAACCACTGTTTAGGGCTCAGACTGCTCTAGAAAGTCACCAAATCCACTGATCCTGGGCCCCTACAAATGCAGGCTAGGCTGTCAAATGCTAACTGGGCCCTTGCCCTTCTTGACGCTGAAAATTGCTTGGTTCTGACTTCTTGCCTAAGCACCATCCTCACAGAGGTTCTTCCTCATTGCTCCATTCTCTCAAGCAGCCAAATGAGTCTTTCTCTTGCATCATCCAAGGTAGAAGCCCCACTCTCAGCCTGGCTCAGAAAACTTGGAAGACATAGAAGAAATGTTACCTCAGTTTCTCTCTACACCTTTCCCATTTACCCTTGTTTTTTCCTAACTTCTGCTTCTAATTTCCAAGGCTCATCATATTCACCAGGCCAAGACTTTCCATCTGCCACCTAAACAATTTTGATCTGCTCTCTGGGATTTCAAATCTCTATCAACATTGATTCCTTTTTCTTCTGCCTTCCAACATACACAAAAGCTCTCTCTACTCAGCTTTAATGACCATGCCTCTGGGAAAGAAGTCTTTCCTTCAGGTCCCTTCCTCTATGATCTTATCTACCTCTATTCCTGTCTGGGAGTCCTCCTACACCATAAGCCCTGGCAGGCATTCAGTGCCCACCATGTTATCTCCACTATCAAGCACTCTATCTTGAACATCACTGGAACATACAACAAATATTACATGAAATAGACAAGCTTTTTGATGTCATTGTCTCTGAAATTACTGTTTTAGTTCTCTTCTTTCACTTATTCTCTAACACCTCAAACCTAGGAATTTCTATCATCTTTCTTCATTTCCTCATCTTCCATTTATAGCACAGCCCCTGACTGGACCCAACTATACACTTATAGTTTACACTTGCTTACATCTTTAGTTCTACTGCTTTGCTAGCTCTCCTCCTCATCTCTTCTCCCACCCTCCCTCCCACCGCCCTCTATCTCTAACAGAGGGGACAACGCCCACCACAACCATCCCATTATTCCCTATACATCCTTCCTCTCCACCCAGGGAGATGTACTCCCACTCTGAGGTCTCTGTTCCTGTCATCCCCTCCCCCTCCACTAATGCTTCCTACCTGTCCCCTTCTCTACCTCATTTCTACCTCCTCTGAAGTTACCAATCAATCCCTACCTCCAGTGCTATGCCAAAAACAGGAAGGGAACAGGTTCTGGAAAAGGGCCTCTCGTTCCAGCTCCAGGCAACCCATGAGAGCTAATTCCAGCCTTGGTTAGTCCCAACTTTGGAGACAGCCTAGATAGTCTTAGCCAGCAAGGTGAGGCCAATATGAGAGAAATAAGGGAAGTCAGAGGTACACAGGACTGTCTGAACTAAAGCCAAGCCCTGGGCATGAGGGCTGGGACTGGCTTTGGCAACTGGTTTTCCATTATCCTTACTCCCATCTAAGTTTTTCATTTCAGCCAGTTTGGGTATCCCAATCTCTGAGTGCTGAGGCTGTGCTGTTATGGTAAGTAGACTTTATTAAACCTCAGAGAGAACAGGTAGATGGAGGAAGCAGAGAAAGGGGAGGATAAGGACCTAGGTTGAGCATTAAGCATACAAATGCTCATTAGAAAGCGAATGGCCAACAGCTGCTCTCTATCACCACTCAAGTACAGAGATTGCAAACTGGACCCTGGCCTACCCCATCCTGGTAATGGAAGGCCGAAGCCTGGGCAGAGAAACTCTGGTGTCCCTGCAGAGCTCAGCCAGCTAGCCTCCAGGTGGTCTCAGCCTTGGGAGTGACTGCCATGAAGGTCACAGGCTTTTCTGTGCTGCCTTCCACCTGTTCCCTCAGGTGTGAGATTTGGCTGCTGAGGGGCAGTGATGAGGCATCTTAAAACTGCCCAAATGGGAAATGAGGGTTCTCTGAAATGAAGAGATCTAAACTGTATTCATGCAACCTTCTGGTGCCTTCATGTATTCCGGCCCACCATCCACCATCCTTTTCTCTCCTACTACAAGGTAATTTGGAGACTCAGAAATTGTTCCTACAGGCCTCAAGAGGTCTGGCATCCTGTTATGCCCCAAGCAATTCCCCTGACAAATTCTTATTACCAAGATGCAAAAGAGATACTCAGAGCAGAGAATGACTAACAAGGGCTCAGGAGTGGCTGTAGTGAGGGAGATGGGCCAGAAGTACAGGTAGAAGAACAAATAAACTTCTCAAGGAATCCCCAGAAGCCTTGAAAAGTTTTAACGTGGGGAGGTGGGGGGGAACGGCACTGTGCGGAATGAAGTAGCACCAAAAAGAAGCTCTGTTGAACATCTCAACCTGAAAAGTTGCTAGAGATAACAACCTGTGTTCAAGAAAGCATAAAGACTACCCCACTACCCTGTTTCCTCTATCCAGCCCCTGTTCTACCTTTCCAGCACTGCACTTGAACCAGGGAAAGATCAACAGAGGCCCATTGCTATATACTTCCCTTCTCAAGAAGTCCTACTGCACCACTCTGATGCGACACAGGAGTTTAGGTATAAAGAGCCCTTAACTAATACTCCCAGTCACACAGTGCTCATGGGCCTAGAAGTGTGTGTGTGTCTCCCTGCATGTGAAGGATGGGACACAAGCCAAGTCATATGCTTGTGGACCACCCTAGTAGATGAAATGACCCATAAGGAAAATCTCTCCACACTAGGGGAGGAAGAGAGGGTCACGTGCCTCCCAGCCAGAGCTGGTGAGAGGGGTGGCAGAAGCTGGCAGCTTTGCCCTTGAGTCTCACCTCAAGTTGTGGGATAGTAAAAAATATATATATATCCCTGGTTCCTGACAAAGAGCTCCTAAAATGCTTGTAATTTACTGAGTGACAGGATTATGTTTTGTTATTCCTGAATTTATGCTAATGAGATGACTCTTGGGATTGGGGGTTGCAGGGAGAGGAGAAAGCAGTTTTGGGTAACTTTAGGATGGAGGCTGGTCACCAGAAAGACCAAGTCATGATTAAAGAATTGAAACTTTTAGCCGCATCTACTAACCTCCAGGGAGAGGAGGGAGGGTTGGAGACTGATTTCAACCACCAATGGCCAATGACTTAATCAATCATGTATAGGAAACTCAGCCCCCATAAAAGCCTCTCAAAAACGGTGTCAGAGAGCTTCCAGTCTGGTGAACACGTACAAGTTCTGGGAGGGTAATACGCTCACAGATAGCACAGAGGCTCTGTGCCATCCCCCCCCAAAACCTTACCTTGCCCTATGCATCCCTTCCATTTGGCTGTTCCTGAGTTGTATCTTTTTTTAAAAAGCCAGTAAACCTTGGGAATGCAAGCTAGTGCAGCCACTCTGGAAAACAGTATGGAAATTCCTCAAAAAACTAAAAATAGAATGGCCCTATGACACAGCAATTGCACTACTAGGCATTTATCCACGGGATACAGGTGTGCTGTTTCGAAGGGACACATGCACCCCCATGTTTATAGCAGCACTATCCACAATGGCCAAAGCATGGAAAGAGCCCAAATGTCCATCGAAGGATGAATGGATAAAGAAGATGTGGTACATATATACAATGGACTATTACTCAGCAATCAAAAAGAATGAAATCTTGCCATTTGCAACTACATGGATGGAACTGGAGGGTATTATGCTAAGTGAAATCAGAGGAAGACAAAAATCATATGACTTCATTCATATGAGGACTTGAAGAGACAAAACAGATGAACATAAGGGAAGGGAAACAAAAATAATATAAAAACAGGGAGAGGGACAAAACAGAAGAGACTCATAAATATGGAGAACAAACAGAGGGTTACTAGAGGGGTTGTGGGATGGGGGATGGACTAAATGGGTAAGGGGCATTAAGGAATCTACTCCTGAAATCATTGTTTCACTATATGCTAACTAATTTGGATGTAAATTTTAAAAAATAAAGATAAATTAAAAAGCCAGTAAACCTAAGTGTCTTCCCAAGTTCCTGAGCTATGAGTTCTAGCAAATTATCAAACCTGAGGTGGTGGTTATGGGAATTTCCAATTTATAGCTGGTCAGTCACAAAGACGGGTGGCCTGGAACTGGCAACTAGCACTGGAAGTAGATGCAATGGCACTGAGACCTTTAACTTATGAGACCTAACATTAATTCCAGGTAAATGGGTGTCAGAATGGACTTGAAATGTTGGGACGTGCAGCTGGTGTCTGAGGACTAAAGGATCACACAGTCCTTTCCAAGCTGCAATGGGCCAAAGGCCTCACAGAGACAACCCTACAGAATCACCCAGACCAGAGTCAGGTGCTCCTTCAGACAGATGTCCAGGGCCTGCAGGAAATCAGACTCCTCTCTTAAATACTTGAAACAGAGTAGTTGGTCTACTATAAATGAGGTTTTTAAAATTCAATTCCCTCCTATTGCTCGTGCAGATCTGAAATGATCTGACCAGATGGCTGGTGCTCTATAATTCTTGGATTGCTCTCATCAGTTGTTGATGATTTGGATTTTTTTTTTTTTTTAACCCCCTCACATGAATGTGTTCCTGCACAGGCTTTCTGCATGCTCCCATTAAGAGGGCTCTTTGTGCTGATGCCAATATTTCTGAGGTTCTAACAGCCTCATCCTAGAAGTCAGCTCGGGTCAATAGTGAGCCCCCAGTTTGAGCTTCCCTGAGCCCACATGAGGCCAACAAAGCAGCAATGGCTCATAGGGAGGACAAGGGAGCCCTTTGCTCAGCCTGCCTTGTCACCTCCACTTCTCCTTCAGGTTCCCAAGGAAAGAAAGGCAGCAAATGTTGTTTGTTTGTTTGTTTGTTTGTTTTTTAATGACAACTATAGTTACTTACTGAGTATTTCCTATGTGCCAGGTCCTGGGTGTAACGTTTTACACACGTTGATCTAGTTTTAGTCTCACTCCATCTCTGGGAAGCAGACAGATGAGGAAACTTAAGTGCAAAGATTCTAACCAATCTGACGAAGAACACAAAGCTCAAAAAGAGAACTTCATGGGGTTGGAGATTTAACATCATAAAATTTGACCACTGTTCCACTCTAATCTCAGGGATACAGAGAAGGCCCTAGCCTCCCCTTACCCTCCTTTGTGCCCTCAGCCTACACAGGACACTTGTACCAGGACATCCCAAATACTCTAGTGCCCTTTTCTGTCTCTGTATTCTCTGTGAGACTGTAAGCTACTAGAAGGTAGGGGTCATGTTTCATTAGCTATTCAGATAGACAGTATGGCACAGGGGTAAGGAGCTCAGGCTTAGGGCCAGACAAAGCTAGTTTTGAATTCTGACTCTACCACTTACTGGTCGTTTGACTAAGTCACTTCTTTTTTTTTATTATTTTATTATTTTTATTTATATTAGAGAGAGAGAGAGAGAGAGAGAGAGAGAGAGAAAGCATGAGTGGGGGAGGGGAAGATAGAGAAGGGTAGAGAGAGAATCCCAAGCAGGCTCTACACTGTCAGTGAAGAGTCCAACACAGGGCTCAAACCCACAAACTGTAAGACCATGACCTGAGCCAAAGTCAGACGCTTAATCAACTAAGCCACCCAGGTACACCTTGACTAAGTCACTTCTGAGACTCAGTTTTGTCTATAAAAATGAGGGTAGTTTTAACACCTGCCCTGAAAGAATGTCTGGTACAATCAACACTCAGTAAATGTGAATTATTATGTGTATCTCTGGCTACGAATATAGTGCCTGGCACAAAGTAGGATCTCAGAAATGGCCAGGGAGCAGACTCCACCACACTTGGCTGTGGCCAGCTTTCTGTGATAAGAAGTACACAGGGGTACTCAGGGGTCCTCAGCCCCAGGACAAATTTCTGAATTGCCTGCCCAGAACCCATAGGACCTGCCAGCTAACAGCTTTCCTCTGCTTGCTTCTGAACAGCTGATGCTGAATCCACACTCAAATGCTTGCTGTGCCTCCATAAGGTGAGACAGATCCCAAAATAAACCAGAAGACAGAGAGAGAGAGAGACAGGAAAATCACTTCCAGGAACAAGCGGCTCACAGTGAGGATGCTGACAGTAGTAACAGAGGCAGGCAGACTTCTGGAGGGTGACCTGCAGTTACTCTAGGGCTCCATGGATGGGGGGCCCAATACCCACCTGACCTGGTGGGAAGGCCCATGAAGTCATGGGTAGGTCTCCTGGTGTACCAGGCCACAGGAGGCAACCTGGAATCTACCTTCATATGAGCCCAGACCACGTATCCCAGTATGCCCTCCGTAGAGGCCTGAGGACCACAGAGCTGAGGTCCTCCCTTCAGAGACCTGAGGGGTCAGAAGTTACTGAACTGGGGTTAATGTCAACAGAAACTAGCCATTTTCTTCAAAGTCCCCAAAAGATACTCCATCATCTTCCTGGGCCACTCCTTGAATTTCAGGCAGGAAAAGCTGTGCTAACCCTTTCCGCTCCCTCATCAAAAATCTCTGTATAAGGAGAGAGGGAGAGCATTTCAGGACCATAGAAGTCTCTCTTCTCACCTTAAGTTCTCTTCCCCCATCAAAGACCAGAGAGGACAGGAAGCCTACATACTCAAGCACCCTTACTGGCATCCAATTCCACAACCAAGTTGAAGGGGTAGCACAAATTTACCATCTAAAATCAGAACTAACTATACTGGGTGATATCTTCATGTCAAGAATCCTCACAACAGGCAGAGCAAGCCATTTCCCCCATGTCACCAAAGGGGAAACTGAAGGGGAGAAGGATTCTGTGACTCGCCCAAGATCCCCTAAAGAGCAAAGCTAGGATTTGAACACAGGACTGGCTGAATCTAAAGTCTGTTCTCCTAACTGCTAAATTATACTACCTTCCCATTCATCTACCCATCAAACAAGTTCCCAGAATTGGCTACATTCCTTTTAACATTCCTTCAGGTAGCTGTGGTGGAAATTCCCAGGCAGCATTCAGAATGTGGTGAATTAAATATTACACTCTGACTAAAGCCAAGTGCCAGCTATCCACAGAGACCACTGAGAGGTCAATATCCTGCCAATAGACACACATACAAAACCTTTGCAACATACAAACAGAACACCTCAATCCTGGACTGGGGCCCAACAAAGTCTCTACCTCCATTGGTCTGACTCCATACTGCCACACTCTGAATCACCTCACATCACACACTCAGGCCAGAATAAACTTCTCACCTAACCTTCCCTCACTCCTCTTGCTTTGATGGTCAGGATAGGCAAAAATACTCTTGGGATGGGGCAGGCATGACTAAAACCAGACCTGTTTGCCCACTGAGATGTGGGGTCTGAGTGTTGTGCTCAACTACAACATACCAGCCTTTGGAGCAGGCTCAAGGAAATTTGGTGCAGATTTTACAAGAGGGTCTTGAGAAACTAGAAGGTAGAGGGTGATGTCAATGGGGTATCAAGTTAAATGTAATGGGGTATCAAGTTAACTGTAAAAATAATGTGTTCCATTCTAATTCTCCAGGAGGCGTTCAGAGCCCTCTGCCTGCCCTTGTCACAAATGCTCTGGCTCTCCCTCCCCAAGGCTAGAGACAGAGGCTCTTCTATTTAAGCATTAATACAGCAACCCCACTGCCAGACGGCTGGGCAAGGTCTCCAGGTCAGAACTTTCATGCTTGTTTTGCAATGTGGATGAGGGCCTTGGAGGGTGCCACAGGAACAGATAAGGTAGGACTGGGGGCCACAGGACATTGAATTCCATCTGCTCTAGGCACTTGCCTGATTAGAAGTGATTCGAGCACTTTTAACCTCATAAAACCAGTAGAAACAGTCCATATGTTCCACACCCGAACCCATTGAGTCTTCTTGTTTTGGTCCTCAAGGCCCAGCGGGCTCAGTTCTCAATGAAGGTGGTGGAGGACAGTCAGAGGTTACATCTGTTCAACCCAATACCTCTATTCCTAAAACCTCCTTCTACCCCCTATGCCATTACTTCCTACTTCACTTCCTTGGTGTTTTATCACTCTTCAATGGCACCAACTACCCTTATGCAAGCCCAGTAGGAGTAACAGTGCTACCACAAAGTTGGCTGGCACAGTAAATGCTGCCCCTGCCAGCACAGCAGCAATGGGGGCAGTGAGGACATGGTGATGAATATTTGCATGGACTGATGAAACTCCACTGTGGCAGCTGCCAGGGCTTGCCATCCACCTTGTCACAGTGAAAAGTACAAAAGCCTACTCTTGAGAACAGACTCAAGTGGCATCATAGTGTGGTTACCGTCAAGAATGGCTGGGACTAGAAGGACAAGGGGTAAGAAGGTGGGTCTAGGCTCTCTTTGGTCAATGGCATAGGACAAGTTAGCTCAATGAGTTAGGTCAATGAGCCAATGTTTTCATAAGACAATGAAGATCATCACAGTTACTACTGTGAAGACTGAACAGGATTATGCACATGAAGCACCTAACTCAATACCTGAATATAGTAAACACTCCACAAATGCTGGTTACTTTCTAAGCAATGGTTCCAGGTTCTTAAAAGGGCTAGAAAGTTGTTCCTTCTGAGGATGCCCCATTTAAAAACCAGGCCAGGACCAGCCCCTGTTTCTTAGCACAAGTTCCTTTAACAACAGAATACTCCTGCCCCTCATCGGTGCTCAGTATTCTCCTGTGAACAATATTTCAGCAGCATTGAGCCGAGCAGCAGAGCCTAAAATAGCATTTGCAGAGTGAGGCACATGTCACTGCCTCTCCTGTGTTTGAGAAGAGTGCAAGGAAAGAAAGTTTTCAATCACTTGCTCAGAAAGCTCGGCCACCCACCACCTGCCTTCCTTTCACGGCACTCACATGCCACAATCTCTGTTCTGCTGGAAAATGAAAGTCCCTGAGCCCTGCAGCAACAGCCATCACCCCAAAGGACCATACTGTTCCCCTCCAGTGGGCCAGAGCCTCTGCTCCTTCAAAGCAGCCCTGTGGGCACGAAGGACATATGCACTTAGAATCCAGAATGTGTTTCACATGGAGCTGGGCTTGGTACCTGGCCGAAGGGCCTGCCACTCATGGGTTGGGTGAAACACCTCCAGGACCTCAGAGTCCAGCTCCTCTTCCGCTGTGGTTTCCTTTCTCTCTGCTTCTTTGGTGCTGCTCTTTTCTGGGCTCGTGAGCGCAAACTCCTTCAGAGAAAAGAAAACACAGGGCGTGACCCACCAGAACTAGGCACGAGGCATAGAGAACATGGCCTGGGTTGTATACTCTTCTCCTCCATACTCCTCCCCTCTCTAGCCTTGTTTGGACCACAGTGATACAGTTAAATGAACACAGCATGTGTTATACATACATAGCACGTTTGTACATACCTAAGGAAAAACTCCACAAAGTTCAATACTATCTCAAGGAGGTTAAGGGAACATACTGGGAAGAAGGGTTGGCAAAGGAGACAATAAGAAACTTCTACTTTTTATTTTCTATGCTACTATACTGTATGATGTTTAAAACTCCTACCTATTGCTCTTACAAATAAAAAAGATACATTAGGGTACCTGGGTGGCTTAGTCGGTTGAGCATCCGACTCTTAATTTCGACTCAGGTCATGATCTCATGGTTCATGAGATAGAATCCCATGTCGACTTCTGTGCTGACAGTACAGAGCTTGCCTGTGATTTGCTCTCTCCCTCGCTCTCTCTCTGCTCCTCCCCTACTCATGCTCTCTCTCACTCTCTGCTCCTCCCCTACTCATGCTCTCTCTCACCTCTCTCTCTCTCTCTCTCTCTCTGCCTTTCCCCTGCGTACACATGTGCTGTCTCTCTCTCAAAATAAACATTAAATATATGTATATATATATATACATATACAAATATGTATATATATATATGAAAAAACACATATCAATGGGAGAATAAATCCTCAAATAGCCACCCCAGACATACAAAAGATGCCAGCTGAGGCCCAACTGATTCCTATGCAGTCCAGCAGGACACAATAAGAGCCTGGCAATTCCCCAGGGTGCCTACAGGGCATAAATGACCACTTGGGACATAACAATCCATGGTGAAATGGCTGCAAGTGGGAAGCTGGGAGTTTGGTGGGGCTGAGGGAGAAAGAAGCCACAGCTGAAAACCTCTTCCTAAAACCTGTTTCCTTCCACCCCCTGGAGAGCATGGAGGATTAATGAGATGGTGTCTGTGGAGCATCGTGAGCTCAGGAGACAGAGATGCAAGATAAATACAAAGTATTATTCATTTTGCTCCTTCCCGGCCTCCAATTCTTCGTGTCCAATTTTTAAACCTTACTTGCATAAAAGCAGTAAGGCCTCTGGAAAATAGAACCAGAGGGTTCTAGAGCTCTGGCATAGCAAGAAGGAACCCACACTAGTACACCAGGAAGTTATTTCAACCTTCCCACCTCCCAAGTCTTCCCCTACTAACAGTGAGCACATTTCGTGAATTCCTATGAACTCAAACCTGTTCTAGGAACTTGACACACATCTCATTTTGGCTTCCCAATAATACTAACCTTGCATGAGAGGCAGTAATGCATCTCTTGCAAGCAACACCCCAGATCCAGATATGCATCCCCACCTATCTTGTCCCCCAGGGTCTGATCTTTAATTAGCTGTCAGAGGGAAGGGCAAGGTGTTAAAGTATTCATGATAACAATGTAATGCCCCTCCAAGGGTTTTTAACATTTTAACAAGAAATAAAGGCATGAAATTCAGATGACAGGATTTCAAATCTTGTTAAAGACCAGTAAGGAAGAGATCTTGGACAAGAAGAGGCCCTCAAATCATATCCCAAGTAATGAGAGGCCAAGACTACAGCAATAGTAGTTAAGAACTTAAGCTCCACATCAGATAATCTGAAGTTTGAATCCCAGTTTATTGTGACTCCCAGAAAGTTACTTAATTTTCTAAGCCTATTTCCACATTTGTAAAGCAGAAATACTAATGACATCTAACTCATACATTAGATGAGGAACTATCTTGTAAACCACTAGACCCCAGATACATGGTAGCGATTACTCTTACTACATGTAAAGACCATCACAGGTTCCAGGTTGGATGAGTCTGTACTATGACATCCAACAGTGACTACACACTGTGACATTATTCAGGCAGGTCAGGTTTTGGTTGTGGTCTCACCTGTGCAGCCTGGCTGTCAAATGCCTCCTACCTTCAACTTGAAGCTTGCACAGATCTGAGCTCAAAAGAAAGCTAGGAGAAGAGGAGACATGCTTGGGAAACTAAAGGAAAGACAGAGTGGCAAGAGACACTGGCCTAAAGCCAGATTTCCTAAGAGCAGGCTCTATGTGAGTCTCTTTCACCAATGTACCCCAATGCCCAGCAAAGGACTAAGTTTGTAATCCAAGAACAAAGGAATGAAGAAATGACCCTGTCCCATAGGCAGGTATGTCTTCTGGAGGCCTTGGACTGAGGAAAGCCCAAAGTAGCCACGTCTACTAGAACCCAGGCACTAGCCCCACATTGCAGAACAAAGAATACCTTGTCTACAAATACTCAAAACCCATGTAATCCAGGGCCGAGTCATGCTGGCCAGCCTCTGCCATAAGCACCACACACTAGACCATGGGACTAGGAGAATATTAATAGAATTTACCTCAGAAGTATGGGGGTCAAATGCCTCCAGGGGCCAGGTAGGGCCAGCAGTAAAACAACAGGTTGTTGGGGGGCTGTGAAAACTGGAGCCCTCCTGCCTTGACTAAGGAACACAGCTGCTACTCAGCTGGTCCACCACTGCCATGAAAAAGAGAAAACAGAAAAACAGATGATTTTTACATAAAATTTTTGTATTTTAGAACACTAAGAGGGCCAAACTAAACCTCTCTAAGCTTTAAATTGCAACTCTTGCTTTTGTCTATTAGTCAGGTAACTGCTGGCAGGTATAGCTGTAAGCAAGCAACGAAATCCTTGTCACTAAGAGAAGCAGTAAGAGGCAATAGGAATGGGAATAATGAAAACATGGCAGAAAACCCTTCAAACACTAGGCTGGGGGAGTGTTCATTCTCTTTTTCCACATTTCTTTCAACATTAATAAATTCAAGATGGAGACCGATGAACCACTGAGCCACATGCCTCAGGCTCTAGGGAGGCTAAATACTTTCACAGTAATCCCACCATTGCTGAAAATGTTTTCTGACCTTCCGGTTGGTGTCACCTTTGAACCAGATTGTATCTACACACAATCTGCCATTATTTTATAGTACAAATCTGTTTTTAGTAGGGGTGATAAAAAATTGGTGCTCCTGTGATCAGCTCACCCTATTCACCAAATCTAACTCTGAGCAACTTTGCACTGTTTGCCCAAATCACATCTGACAAGCACTGAGGGAGTCAGTTCAAAAGGGGCATTCCAAGAAAGGTTTTGAGGAAAAGCAGCATCATGGGGATGAGACTGTAATGGTAACAGCAACTACCATTTGTAGCTCTGGGCTAAAGTGCCTTCCATGCCTCACAACTCACCCAAGTTTCATCTGTGGAGCACAAATTTTATTCCCATTTTATAGATGAGGACAGGTATCGGGCCTGAGCAAAAATCACACTGCTGAGAAAAGCAGACAAAAATTTAAGTCCAGGCCTGCCTGTCTCCAAAGCCCATGCATGAATTTTGACTCAGTTCTGTGTTTCTGTTCTTAGTTATGTGTCCTAATGGCTATGCCCTGCATACTGAGGGAATGAAGGGGCAGGGGGGGAAGGGCACACTGAGATCACCTTAGCACATCTACCAGCACACACCCCCACCACCCCCACCCCCTCAGGGGAAAGGGAAGGCTTTCACGGTCCAAGTAACAAACCACAGTCCCAGAGAAAGGACAAGCAAGACTAGCCTCTCTCTGCCCGGGAAGGGCTGTCAACAGCAGATAAAGACCAAGGGGTGAGAGAAGCCAGCCAGCCCTTGGTCAACAAGTAAACCCCCCATGTTCTGGTGCCCTCTCAGCTGGCTTCTCAGGGCTCCCTTCCATACTGAAACCTCAGCACTCTTTTCCCTGCCACCATCACTCCAAATACCAATCTCCTCTCAACTGACTGGCAAGAAATTCCAGCTAAGGTGTTAGCTGACAACAGCTTACCATGTCTCACTTCCTTGCACTTGTATCTGAGTAAGAGATTCCTAAAGACCAAAGCCTTCAAGATCCAGGAGAATGAATGAATCTCTAATGGTAAGCTGACAGACGCTGTGACAGAGACAGACTGCCATGGCAATATTTTGGGCTAGGACCCTGACTGACAAAGCCCTATATTAAATCATAAAAGCAGACACCCTTTTACTGAAAATAACAGCTGACATTTATTGACCATACTCTGCCAGTCCCAAAGCTAGGTGCTTCATATATATTTTTATATATACATACAAATCACGCATAATCTACATTAAAATCTTAAGAGGGAAGTATCAACCCTATTTTACGGATGAGAAAACAAAGCTCAGAAATGGCCAAATTGCCAAAGTAGGGGGTGCCACTTACCAATGGTCTGTGCTCCTTCCACTGGATTCCACTACCTCCTTCATACTCACTACTTTTTGAAGGCCAGTATACTACACAACCCCATCCCTTCAGTATCCACACTGCTGCTAAGTTGTGGCATCTCAGGGAGGTATCACAGCAGAAGATCGTACCCTGATACACACAATCTTTCCTGGGTAGCCATTAACCTGTACAAATGCCTTTGGAGAGGACAATTCCAGGCCACCAGGACCTCTTGCCTGGACTCAAGGCTCTGAATAAAGGATCATAAACACTCCCAGCTATCCCACCACCCATTTTCACTGTTGTGAAGGTGGCTGACTGCATAATTTGGATTTTAAATGCCAACAGGGCAGCAATTTTTACGGTATGAGAGAAAAGATGCTTCAACTCCTACTTGTGCTTAGCACATGATGAAAGATTATGACAAATGGATACAGCTTAGGAACAGACATAAGGATAAAAGTAGCTTCTGTTGATGAAAGTCAGTATTAACATTTTTCTGAGACTAGACTCAATAGAGCTAATATAAATGGGCCAGAATAATTATGGCTCTGAAAGCTCATCTATTTGGTTGGACTATTATCCAAAAGGGACTTACTAACACACAGTCCTTAAGCAAATTCATCAGCACGTTTTTGTTAATTGTGCATCTGCTAAAGCTCATCATGGGAAGCACCGGATCCTCATGAGCTGCAGGTTGAGTGGGGGCGGAGAGGGAGGGGAGTACACAGCCCTGATCCCTCCAGACACTTGGGTGCTTTTCTGGTCTAGGCTATGACAAAGACAGCCCCTAACTCAGGCTGTGGCCAGTCCCACCCTCAGGGGCCAATGGAATCTCGTCCTCATTATCCTTGAGGAAAAGGCCAAAAAAAACTAGCACCAGTAAGATCTTAGAGAACATTAAAAGCTCAAAAGGATTCGTGACTCCTAACTGTACTTCCTCTTCTGCTCCACAAAGTGAGCAGAAAGGCAGAGAAAAAACAAATGACTTCAGAGAGAAGGTGGAAGCTTACCATGAGCCAGAGGTAAACCTCAGCTGAGCTGGATTGCTATTAAATTCATCACAATTGTCATTTGCACTTCAAGGCCCTCCTGCTCCAAAGCCTTCAACACTTACCCAACATTTAGCAGGAGACCCTGGGGTTGAGGAAGGTGGCCAGGGGAAGGGGAAACTGTCAGAAAGCTGACAGTCAAGGCTTCTCAGGGGAAAGCAAAGAGGAAGCACTGGGAGCTGGTGAAGGGCAGCTTATTGCTGGGGCCAGCCAGGCAAATGGGGCCAGGAGTCTTAGCATGCTGCAGCCAGGCCAAGCTCAGGGCTTTCTTGGTCATTCTACTCCTGCCTGTGACAGTGACAGAAAGCCTAAGCAGTGAGGTCTAGGTTAATGAAGAGAGGCTTAAAAAGAAGAGGAAGAAAAAGGACAGAGGAAAAGAGAATGGAGAGACAGAGACAGATGGAAAAAGCACAAGGAAGACAGGAGTAGAAGAACAAGCTGACTCTTACTTAGTGCTCACCACACAGGCAACCAGCTCCTGGGGAGAATCCTGATCTTCCCAACTCTGCCACAAACTGGCTGAATGATTCTGGCCAAGTTACTTAATGTCTCTGAGCCTCAGTCTCCTTCTGAAAATGAGGGATAATAACTGTAGTTGTTCACTTCTTAGGGGTTTTGGAGGGATTAAATGAGAATACATATAAAGCACTTACTAAAATAATTGGTACATGATAACCTCATCAACATTATCAGTATTACCATATCATCATCCTATTTTCTCCAAAGGGAAACTATGCCATGAGCTAGCTTCCTTCCTTCCTTTCTTTTGAGACAAAGTGTGCATGAGCATGAGAGTGGGTGAGGGGCAGAGAGAAAGGGGAACAGAGAGAATCCCAAGCAGGCTCCACGCTGTCAGCACAGAGCCAGACACAGAGCTCAAATTAATGATACGGGGATCATGATCTCAGCCAAAACCAGGAGTCGGACACTTAACCAACTGAGACACCCAGGTGCCCCTATGCTATGAGCTTTAAACAGAGGCCAGAGGACTCAGTGGGGTGGGGAGGAGAGTACACATACTCCTTGACCCAGTGCTAACCACATTCCTGTAAGAAAAATAAAAGCTCACCCTATTCCCACAAAAGCCTTGGTGGCATGGAGGCTTTCTTGGAGCCTACAGGGATTCTTCTATTTGTGTTAAGAAATTTACCGGGTTCTGATGACTGAGGCAGAAGGTGAAGCAGGAAGCCATCAGCAGCCCGAGCAGCATTCCCAGAAGAGCCATCCTAGAAGGGGGCAGGCCCTGGGGAGGCACAGTTAGAGACCTGAGGAATGTAAACAAAGAAGACAGAAGGTAAACAGGAAGCTGGTGCCTGATCCCCCAGCAATGTGATTCCAATGATGTCATGTGTTCAATGGATATCAGACATTTCCTGCACAGATATATCAAAGGTCTTCCTTCTACCACAGGAGAAGATCTAAAGGAAGCTTCCAGCTACCATAAGGAGTCCAGCCACTCATGACCAGATATGCCTTGGTTGGAAGCAGAGAGCCAAGCAAGACTCTCACGTGAGATACAACGGTTGGGGTCCCTTCCTTCCTCACTATCAACTTATTGTCAGGTTGTACAGGGTGGTATTGGCTATGATAAGGAGAGAAATAAACTAACCAATTGATTTGTGTATCAAGAGACATGAGTCCAAATCCTCATAAGTCATCATAACCGTTCACTTCTAAACCATGCTCACTATTATACCTGAAAACAGATGCCATCAGTATCCCATCAACCAGCAAAGTTCCATATTCCCAAGCCATGAAGTCTTACACAAAACTTTTCAAATGGCCCAACTATCCAAAGTACAGGCCCTAGTAGCTGTTAAAATCAAAACAAAAGGATAAAAGAATATTCCATGTTCATGGATTAGAGACTTAATATTGTTAAGATGACAATATTACCCAAAGCAATATGCAGATTCAACGCAATCCCTATCAAAATACCAAGGCTGTTACAAAAATGGAGAAACCCTTCTTTAAATACATAAGGAATTTCAAGGGACCCAAAGTAGACCCAAAGATGTAAGAAAAAAAGAACCAAGTTGGAAGACTCATACTTCCTGAATTCAAAACTTATTACAAAGCAATAGTAATCAAAACAGTGTGGTACTGGCATTAGGACAGATGTAAAGACCATTGGAATAGAACTGAGGACCCAGAAATAATCATGTGTACTCAAATGATTTTCAACAGGGTGCCAATACCATTCAATGGGGAAAAAATAGTCTCTTCAACAAACTATTCTGGGACAACTGAATAGCCACATGCAGAAAATGAGATGGAATCTACCCTTTTGTCATGTACAAAACTTAACTCAAAATGTATCTAAGACCTAAATTTAAAAGCTAAACTTTTACAAGAAAATATAGAGGAAATCTTCATAACCTTGTATTTGGTAGTAGTGTCTCAAAAATGACACCAAGACAACGGGTGATTTAAAAAAAAATAACTAAATTAAACTCCATCAATATGTGAAAACTTTTGTGCCTCAAAGGACCTTATGAAGAGATTGAAAGGACAGCCAACAAAATGGGAGAAAATATTTGCAAATCACCTCTCTCACTGGTAGGGTTTAATAACCAGATACATAAACAACGACGGCTATAATTTTTTTTAAAAGAAAATAACAAATATTAGCAAGGATGTAGACAAACTGGAACACCTCATACATTAGTGGTGGTAATGCAAAATGGTACAGCTGCTGTGAGACACAGTTTAGCAGTTCCTCAAAAGCAAAACACAGAATTACCTTAAGATCCATAAATTCTACCCCTAGGTATTTATTCTACCCAACAGTTCTGAAAATAGTGATTCAAACAGATACTTCCATGCAAATGTTCCCAGCAGCATTATTCACAATAGCCAAAAGGTGGAAACAACCCCAATATCCATCAACAGATCAATGGATATTTTTAAAGTGTTGTGTATACATACAATGGAATATTATTCAGCCATAAAAAGAATGCAATTCTGATACACGCTTCAACATGAATGAGCCTTGAAAACATTATGCCAAGTGCAATAAGCAAGACACAAAAGAACAGATATTGTATGATTCTATTTAAATGAATTTTCTTGGGGTGCCTGTGTGGCTCAGTCGGTTAAGCGTCCGACTTCAGCTCAGGTCACGATCTCGCGGTCTGTGAGTTCGAGCCCCGCGTCAGGCTCTGGGCTGATGGCTCAAAGCCTGGAGCCTGCTTCCGATTCTGTGTCTCCCTCTCTCTCTGCCCCTCCCCCGTTCATGCTCTGTCTCTCTCTGTCTCAAAAATAAATAAACGTTAAAAAAAAAAATTTAAATGAATTTTCTTGAATAGCAAACTCACAGAGACAGAAAGTAGATTATAGATTACCAGGGGAGTTACTACTTAATGGGTACAGAGTTTCTTGGTACAACAATTTTGGTCAGTAAACTAGAGTGGCAGTCAAGAGAACTTAATCCAAATTGTTGAACCACTATATAGTATACCTGAAACTCATTATTACACTGTAGGTTAACTAATGGGAATTTAAATGAAATCTTAAAGAGAAACACATGTACTTTAAAAAAAAAAAAATTGGCAAATGACCTAGGAAAGAAAGGCAGAAAGAGAAATAAAACAAGCTAAAAATTTTAAGAAGCCTTAGAAAAAGTCAGAACAGGGGTGCCTGGGTGGCTCAGTCGGTCAAGCGTCCGACTTCGGCTCAGGTCATGATCTCACACTCCTTGAGTTCGAGCCCCGGGTCGGGCTCTGTGCTGACAGCTCAGAGCCTGGAGCCTGCTTCAGATTCTATGTCTCCCTCTCTCTCTGCCCCTCCCCTGCTCATGCTCTGTCTTTCTCTGTCTCAAAAAAAAAAAAAAAAAAAGTCAAAACATGTCAGCATTACTTCAAGCCCTTATAAAAGGTTTGAATGTTGATCACTCAGCCCTAATATATCTCATTAGGCCATGTATTCAAAAAAAGCTTAACTGTTATCAGTTATAGGGGAATATCTCTGAAGATTATGGTGCTTACCTTTTCTCGTTCCTATTCCTGCCCCAGTACATGCTCCACCTCAAGAAATTGGTCCTTTAACATGACTGCAGTGGGACCCAAAGTCCTACCTGAACCCACTGTCAGAAGTTATTACCCACTTGCCCAGCCCACACCTTCTCAGAGGCAGACGGAAACTTTCCCTAAGGACATCTGGAACCATAAAGGAAAACAGCCCTGCTGGACCGGCACTGTGCTAAAAAAGCATAGCCAAATGGAAAAGCAAAGGCTTGGGCACTAAAAATAGCTGCTACACTCACCCAGCAGCAAAAGCCTTTGCTTTCTGCCAGCTTCTCCCCTCTTTTTTCGTCGATAAAATGGAGCGGCTGAGTCCCACATGAGCTTTCCCCAGCAACCTGTTTCCCTGGGGCACCAATCATACAGAAAGACTGGGAGTGAGTTCACAACACAGCATTAGGTTCTGGACAGGTGCCTGACCATACCTGAGTGTGCGTGGCAGGGGAGGGGGCAGTGGCCAGGCTTGGTGAGCATGCACAAGGAGCAAGCAGAGACTTCCACATCAGGAATGAAAGGGCTGGAAAGGCCCAAGGAGATGGGTCCCAAGAAAACACAGCCCTGGAGCTTCCTATAATGCCCCATACCTTTCTTAATCCTCAGCCTTTGGGGGAAAGGAAAATACAGAATGGAAGCAGGGTGCATTATCAGGAAATAAACCATAAGAGAAAACAAAGATTATCCCCAAAGTCACAGATTTCCTTTCCCTGCATGAATAGTGTTCAAGTGTACATGGATGTACACACACACACTTCAACACTCCCTTCTCACAGCCAGGGATAAACACTGGAATTGATGCTGTGGAAAAAGATGAGGAGGAAGAGATAAATGAGAATGAATTAGTCAAGGGCAAAGAAGACAAATGAGCAGGAAATCCAGAAGAGACTGAAGAAAAAGAGGTCGAGGGCAGCTGATACACAAACAGCAGCTTCCCCACCACCCCCCCAACCCCGAAGTGGGAAGTGGAATGCGTGGGGAGGGGGCAAGGGAGGTGGTGAGAGAAATGGCAGCTCCCACAAGGTTCCCAGCCGCCTCCATCTCCTGCACACACACTAATGCCCTCAAAAGCATTTTATGCCAATACTAAGGATGAGACATCGATTCACAAATGGATCCTTCGTCTCCCCCCAGTAATTCCACATGGACTGCACACCTGACCTATTTACTGCCTCCATATATTTCTCCATGAAACACCAAGAGACAGAACATGTTGCAGGGAGGAGGTGCCTGAGGAGAGACAGGAGGAGTGAGGCTGGAAAAAAGATATGTCACAGTTTTCCAGGCTTTGCAGGGGTACCCTAAGAGCAAGTGCAAATTCTGCAACATACAGGCACACACAAGCATGAGTGATGGTATCCTGTGTCCTGCTAAGCAGTCTGGCCTGCAGCCACGTCACCTGGTCTTGGTCCTTACTCAACAAGTAACAAGTAGAAAATACGCAGTTTTCTGGGCTTTAGGCTGAAGGTGAGGGTGGGGGAGTGTGGAAACAGACTAAAGAGAGGTGGCACACAGCTGTGTTTTACCAGGACAGCTGACATCCCACATCACAAGCAAGTATCTGGGCAGCAGCAGCAGCTAAAGAAAACCTCAGACAATAACGTAAGTAAAGCCAAAGTCATGGCATACCTTTGAGGCACAGTTGGCACACTTGGGCTGATGTTAGTGCCCTTCCCAAACCCTACTTACCACCCCTAACACTGGATTTGCCTCATCACCTGCCCCTGTACACCTTGCAAAATAAACCTTCCTGTCATTCTTGGCTCTCACTGGAAGACAGACCAAGGTCTTCACATTACGGTCTTCTTCTGACTTCAAACACCATCATTCAGTCCGGGAAAGGGAAACACATTTCATTGTTTCAGCAGTTACTCTTTCCTTAAGTATCCTTGGGCTTTGGGACAAGAAGATAATAAGGACTAAAAATGAAATGTCCATTTTTTTCCATCAAAACTGGCCATCTGTAGGCTGTACCTTTACTTAAATTGAGGGTAGATGCTCCAGCAATCTGTATTATCAGCTTACTGCAGCCCAGAGCAGATGCTTGGGGCATGGGTAGGAGGAGGCCCTTCGACTTTCTAGACCTTGCCTCTCTTGGGGCCTCATGTCCTCTACTCAATTCAGATAGGACTGGGGGAGAGGACTAGGCCCTGGGTAAAAAAGACATCCTCCCGTAACTTCTATCTTCTCTCAAGGCAGGAAAACAAAAAAATGTGATGAGGATGGCAAGAAGCCAAAGGAGAAGTGGGAGTGCTGGATCTCTGAAAGCTTCTTAGATGGGTGGCAGACCCCACGGACAGTGGCTGCTCTCCAGTCTCAGGGCCAGAGAAGAGTGAGAATAGGAAAAGGTCACAAGTGTCCTGGGCAGGCAGAGTCACGTCAGCAAACTGCCTGAGGGCACTTTGAATTCCACCTCATAAAATGCTCACATTCTTAACCTACAGTTTGTGTCCATGTGTTTGTTTCTCCAAATCTAGAAAAGTGAAAGGGCAAGAATTCCTACTTCTATCTTAAAAGAAGGAAATTGAAGCAAAAAGATAAAAACATGGATATAAAGTCTAGTACATGAATTTAGATTCAGAATGATCGAAGGCCATTTCTTAGCTCTGTCTATTCCTAGCTGTGTGATCTTGAATACAATTTACCAGACCTCAGTTTCTTTATCTGTAAAATGGCATTGTAAGAGCTCCTACTTCAAAGAGTGTTAGAGAGGATTAAATAAAAATATGGAAAATGCTTAACAAAGCACCTGGCACCTACTTATCATTAGAGTAGGGATGATGACCTGCCCTTGGACACACAGGCAATCAGAGCCAGTCCAGGCACCCTGGTACAACTCTCCAGAGCACTGCCGCTTACAGAATCTACACATTCTTTAGCTGGCCCTATATCTCAAACTTTAGGACCAAAGCCTTTTTTTTTTTTTTTGGCTATCTTCGCCCAAGAGGTGAAGGAAACAGATGTTGGAAGAGCACCCACCCCCAGCTGAAAAAGGAGAGATGAAAGCCAGTTTTCTGCTGAGCCCCAAGGCAGACCCAGCGCACTCAATGCTTTTCCCAGCATACTTGTGTCCAGAGAGCCAGGCCACCATCATGTAGAACTGCCAACTGCAGGAACACCTGTCAAAACAACCTTCTGCTTTACAGACTGAAGGTTAGAGGATGAGCTCTTCCTACAGACACACATTCATTACTATTTATGGGCTGCACAAACTCATATACACATACACAGTCACTCACCTCTACACAAACAAACTCACCGCCTAATCTGAGTAAATACAAAGCTGAAGAAACAACGCAAAGAGGACACTGGAAGGACAGTCCTGACAAGAGAAAACAACGTGCAAACGCTTAGGAAAAGAAATGGATTTTTAAAGAAAAATTTAAAGGACAAAAGAAATAAATTTGGAATAGTCAGGCAAACAGTCTCTTTCCCCCTAAGCCATAATCTACACAGCAAGTCAGGAGGAAAACAGCAACTAAATCCAAAGAGCCTATGAACAACAAAAGAAATGCGGCTTCTAATCCCATAACTAAGTCCATTACTGGCTGGGAGGCTGGACATGGAACATCCTTACCCACTGACCATTTGTGTAGTGGGGACAGTATCTGTCCCAAATATTGAGGTCATGCCTAGGGCTGAGCAAATACAGACTGCTCTCAACAGACTCAAGAAGGAAATTAACTCGAGGAGGCTGCTGGAGGTAGAAAGTTCACAAGAAACCTAAGCCTCTGCCTGAACAGACAGCTACAAAGCCAAAATCCACTCATGCACACGCCTTCAAAAGAGAGCCCAAGAGAGGTTTTTCCAGTAGCAATACAAGGACAGTGCTGGCCCCACCTGAGAGCACATAGAGCCAAGAATTCCATGAGCCCAGTGGGGACTAGAGCCCTGGGAGGAGGACAACATGGGAAGAAATAGGAAGGGGGCATTCCTGATACTCTGCACTCCAAAAGGTGAGAGACATACCAACTCCCATCCCTACCTTAGTAGGCAAGGAAACAGATCTTTAAGAAGGTGGCTAAGCATATAGCAAAAAACTGCAATCTCAGAGACAAAAGACAGTGGCTCCAGCTAAAAGAAATCAAAAGACAAGCAGAAAGAGAGCAAAAGCAAAAGGGACAAAGCAAATGGGAGCCCAGCTCGGCCCTCTCTAGACCTATCCTTACTCAAACAAGGCTATCAAAAAACTAAATGCTAGAAAAGCATTTTAAGACCCAATCTCCATTTGGACTGCTAAAGATCTAAACAACAGTGAGGGCACTTGATAGCTACATTAATAACCACAGTTCAATGCCTTCTGGCATGGAGCTTTTCAGTGGATCCACGAAATCTCTGGTAACTTCACACCTATTGAATACAAAGAGGCAGAGAAGGTTAGGGCAGGGTAAGAATGTTGGTGCCATCAGCACAGAGGCAATAAGCAAAGCAACAAGAATAGACTCCCTGTCTTAGGGAGAAACCCAGAGAGAAAGAAAGAGCAAGAATAATCTTCAAGTCATGGCTGGAATATAGGAAAAGAAAAAAGCAAGCAAGGCAATCAAACAAGGAACAATGGTGCAGAATCACAAAGGTCAACAGAGGAGAGAATCCTGAGAAAATCAAGTTCCAGGCAATGATGTCAAGAGATCAGTCAGAATAAGGATGAGAGGGGCACGTGAGTGGCTTAGCAGGTTGATCGTCCGTCTCTGGATTTTGGCTCAGATCATGATCCCAGGGTTGTGGGATCAAACCTCACAATGGGCTCCACATTATGCATAAAGCCTGCTTGAAATTCTCTGTCTTTCCTGCCCCTGCTGCAAAAAAAAATTTTTAAATAAAAAAGAATGTGGATGAGAAGATCCACTGGGTTTGGCAATGAGGCCACCAGAGGGCCCTTCAAAAGAGGGTACATGAGACAAGAAATAGAGGCACAAAGGTAGACTGCTTTGAAAGCTTGAGTGGGTCCATTGAAGTTTGGAGATTTGGGGCCACTTCTCTAAATCCAATTTTTTCAATATTATCACTTGAGTCTCTTAATGAAGACAAAGAATTGGCTCCAGTGGTCAGGTCCTAAAGATGGATCCTCTAATGCCATACAATGGTTTTCTATGATTGTGTAGAGCTACCCCCTCCAACACACATGTCTTCAGGATAGAGATAGGCACAGTCACACCAGCAGAAGGAGGGAGCAGGGAGGCAAAGTCTTTAAGAACAAACTCCCACCAGACACAACTCCACATTCTCTGAGCTCTCCCATGCCCCAAACTGCTCAGAAGTTTTAGTTCTTGCACTTTGTAATACAGGATGGAGAGAAATACCCCAATGACACCAAATCCCCTAGGATTCAAATAAGTATCTGGACTACCCACAGGAAAATAAATTTTGTCTAAGAGCAATTATAGTCAACATTTATAGAGTACTTGCTATGCTCCAAGCAAAGTTCTAAGCTCATTTACTCTTCGCAACAACCATTTGACAAGGTTCTCATTCTGCCCAGGAGGGGACTGAAATTCAGAGAGTTAAGTATTTTGCCCAAGTTCATGCAGCCAGAGTGGTAGTCAGGATTCAAAGCCAATCTGGCCCAGAATCCATCCTCTTTCCATAGACCACGCTGCCTTTCCAGTCATCTATGAATCAGCCACAGAAACTGGACTCATTTTACTTATTCTTCAACAGTGTGAATGGATACAAAGGCACACATTCTGTGTCAGGAGAAAAATTTTTAAATGAGCCTACTGGGGCCCTCTTGTGGAGAGACCCACCTCTACCATGTCCCAAGTTTTTACACTACACACACACACACACACATATGTTTTCACACACATGTTTTGATTGGTGAATGTCCTTGGCACAGCCCAGCTCACACAGGAGGCACAGATATTCAAGAAGAAGAACATCCTTGACTAAGACTGCAGCCAGGTCCCTGGCATCCTGTGTGTCTTCACCTCTTAACCTCCCATCATGCAGACTTCTCAGCTATACAAGAAGTGAAAGTATCTTTCTTCTCCAACCCCCAAACACTCCCCTCATATATACCCAACTGTCTGGTGAGAATGAAGCAGAGGGGAGGAGTAACTATATTGGCCAAGATGATATCCAAGCTTATTTCCAAATAGTCTGTGATCCTGACATCTTCACTCCCCATCCCAAAAACATTTAGGACAGGATTACCTCTACATGGCAAAAGAAAATGAAGCCAAAAAGGTGAATGTGGTTTTCCTAAGCACACCAGTAAGTGACAAGGTGAATTAGAGAAATACCCCAGACCCGGTCAGTTTACTTCCCCCTCAGCCCTAGATTACAAGCTCCCAACAGAGAGTGGGCAAGGAGACCTACTTCTTCTACTTGTTCTCTGATCATGCCTAATGTCCTTAAAGTGACCAGCCTATGTCTGATAACAGCCAAGGTTACTAGAAGGTGTACTCTACTCCATCTCCACTCCAGTGTAATGAAAAGAATGTGGGCTCCAAATGTCAAGCCAGGTCACCTCACCTAGTTGTGGGACTCTAGGCAAGCTGCTTAACCTCTCCAGGTTTCAATTCCTTCATCTACAAATGGACTTGATAGTAACTACTTTACTTTGCAGGATGGTTCTTGGTGTTAAGTGAGATGTTATGAAGCATATAGTACAGTACCTGAACAAAGTGAGGACTCAAGAAGGTTGTAGCTCTCATTAACAACTACTGTGAGAGAAAATTTTGAATAAAGGACAGGATAAACAAAAGCAGTAAGGGCTTTATTCCCTTATAGAATTGTCTTGTGCTCTGACAATCAAGTCTTTCCTTGGAACCCAGTTTCCCTGAGCCACAGGCCTGCCTACACACCTGCACTACACTCTAGGTGGCTACAGAGGCATTTCCACTCAAACCTCAGCAATGCTGGCTGGCTCCGCATCAGTGCCCAGTGAAGAGCTGACTGAGAATGGCCACTTCAGAATCCAGCTTCCTGGTGTCTCAGGCCTGTCTTCAAACTCCAATACCTCTAAAAGGGGAACAGGGAAGGCAGGAATAGCCAGGACAAATTCAAGAGACCTAGACTTTGTGGATCACTCTAGACAGGGTCAGCTGGCATCCAGGGAATAAGGGACCAGGGCCTCCTTCTTCCCTCTCCTTTAAAATAATGAATGGATCTCCTGATAGTAGGCACAATGGGCTTTCTCGATAGCCTGCTTCCAAAGAATACCAAGGACTTTCACACATTCATCCACACACAACCTGGGGCTGGGGCAGAATCAGAGTTCATCTTTTCCTGCTGTCTCCAAGCTTCCAGAGGAGATCAGAGCCTCTTAGTGAAACTATGATAGGAAGGAAGATATGACTTCCAGTCCATAGCTCCAAATGGACTATGTGCAAATCACTAAGAACACCAACCCTTATTCTGTGCTAGGCACTCTGGCACTTTGGATTTCAAGCATCCAGCATTCACACTCTAGAAACAGGTACCACACAAAGATATTTTACCATTAGCCTCAGTCCCCTGAGCACCATACTTCAGAACAGAACATACAAAAGATACCACTGCTGCCCTCAAGGGAGCTGATGTCCCGTTCACAATTAGTGGATAACATGGCTTTCCACAACAGAATTTGAGACAGCACAATTATCAAAAAGAAAGCCAACTTAAGAAATATACCATGAGAAAATAAATACCGCTCTAGGCAACTTGAGACACAAATTACAACTTTTAACGGATGAAATGAGCAACAATTAGGTTCCTCCTTAAACTAAATCAGGAGCCCCAAGAAAACAGCATTAACTTACAGAAACAATGAGCGCACCATAAGGACAGGTCACCAAACACAGAACTCGCTACTATCACATTGGCACTGACTATGTCTTCCAGGTAAATCAGCAACTGAAACATCATATTTTATTTTTAACACGCCTGAGAGTCCAAGACTATTTATAATCCCAGATCCTTAAAAACTTGAAAGGAGGATGAATTTTTAAATGTACACATTTACATATGTGGGCAGAAACACAAAAATCTGATGCCTCTCAACACAGCTCAGGGAGCCATAACTCACGGCTTTCACAATCCCACCTAACACCCAAAGAAAATCCGGGCGCCTTCTCCAAGAGATGGTGGGAGGCTGGGTAGGTAGCCAAGAAACAAAGAAACCTAAACTCAGCACTTGGCAGGACCATTAAGGAGCAGAGGATTTTAAATGCATTGTTTCTGACTCTAAATATGTCTACATTTATTACCAATTTGGGATCAGAAACCACATTTAGTTCTGCCGTGACCACGCACTAAAAATATTAAGCAGAGTATTGCCTAGGAAACAGCAGTCTTCCCTGCTGCAGCAGTCCCATTTCAGAGTCAACTCTGCCATGGTCCCAGGGCTCCCCATCCTGGGCTTCACTGAGAGCCCAGTTAACAAGCAGAACTGCCACTGTCCTGCCAAGACCTTGCTTGCTTTTTAGAACGCAGCGATAGGAGCCAGGGCTAGGGACTACACAACCTTGTCATCTTCTCCAAGGCTGTAACATGGTCAATGAAATTCCATTTCACAGGCCTGTAACAACTAGAACCCACCAGACTGGGAGCTCCATAAGGGTAGGGACAATTGTCCACTTAACCCACTGCTGTATCCTCACCACCCAGCATTGTGCCTGGCACTCAAAAATATCTGCTGATTGAACAAATCAACAATCTCAAAAGGGGTCATCTGGACTAGCACAATGGAAAACAGTGTTGTCATTAAAACAGGTGAAAAAAATGTCTAAATAGGTGAACTATGGATAGTGATGCTAACATGAACACAGATACATATTTTTGAGCAGAAGCAGAACATAATAGCACACACATAGGAATTACTACTCTGAAAAAAAGTGTGACCACCTCTATGATCAGCTATGAAGTTAGAATTATGGGAAATTATGCTCAATGGAGTCTTTCTTCCTGAAATGTTAGCTATACGAGAAAACATTTAAAAGAAGTATTATTCTCAACATAATATTCTCCCTTGTCTGCTGACTTGATCTGGTCCTTGAGATGGCTCAGAAGCCTTGTTCCTGTTTGGCAAGCCCAAGAACAGACAAACCATCCATCAGCCCAAAGAGAGAGTACAAGGGCAAAGCTGCAATCCTAGAGTCCAACTTAACAAGTAGACCTTGTTTACCAGGTCACCTGCCAGTGTGCATCATCAGTATGAATGGTTCCCTAGACAGGTGGCCAAGATGGAGGTGCTGAGACAAAAGAGTATGGAAAAGATGACCTGGCCCAGCTTCAAGACCAGAGTTCCAAATAGGTACCATTATGCCACACAGCCCAGGGCCTCCTGGCCAGCCAAGTGACTGTTAAGAAACGTAGCAGTATACCAATCCTTCCAAATGTTTCAAAAAGTAGAAGAAATGGGAGCACTGCCTAACTCATTCTTTGACTCCAAAATTATCCGAACACCAAAGCAAGACAAGGACACTATAAGAAAACTACAGACCAATATCCCATATAAATATATCTGCAAAAAACCTCAAAAGAACACTAGCAAACGAAATTCAGCAGCATATTAAAAGGACTGTATAACATGATCAAGTGTTATTTATCCCAGAGATACAAGGGTGGTTCAACACATGAAAATTAATCCAGTTAACAGATATTGATAAAATAAAGGGGAAAAAAATCATCTCAATTGATACCCAAAAAGCATTTGACAAAATCCAACATCCTTCCATTCTAAAAACACTTAATAAACTAAGAACAGAACTTTAACATAATAAAGGGCATATATGATGAGAGTCATATAAGAAGAACCCACAGCTAACATCAATGGTGAAAGGTTACAAGTTTTTCCCCCAAGATCAGGAACAATACAAGGATGCCTGCTTGTATCATTTATATTCAACATTAATACTAGAATATCTAGCCAGAGCTATAGGCAAGAAAAAGGAATAAAAGATACCATACTGGAAAGGAAGAAACAAAACCATCTCTATATACGAATGACATGAACTTAGATGTCAAAAACCCTGGAGAATCTACAAAACAAACACACAAACAAACAGTTAAAGCTAATAAAATCAGCAAAGCTGCAGGTACAACATCAATACTCAAAGATCAGTTGTGTTTCTTATACTAGCAACAAACAATCCAAAGGGGAAATTAAGAAAATATTCCATTTAAAATAGAATTAAAAAAAAAAAAAGTATCCAGGAATAAATTTAACTAAGGAGGAAGGTCTTTAGCCAAAGGAAAACATTTGTACACTGAAAATTACAAAACATTGCTAAAAGAAATTAAAGACAACCTAAATAAATGGAAAAACTTTCTGGGTGGATTGGAACACTTAATACTGTCAAGATGACAGCACTATCCAAAGCAGTCTATAGATTCAATGCAATCTCTGTCAAAATCTCAACAGCGTTTTTCAAGGAAATGGAAAAACTCACTCTAAGATTCATATGCAATCTTTAAAAAAAGGAACCAAGTTGGAGGATTCACACATCCTGATTTCAAAACTTTACCACAAAGCTAATATAATCAAAACAGTATGGTATCGACAAAAGGTAAGCACATACTCTCCCATCTACAGTCAAGTGATTTTTAACAAGGGTGCCATTGACTAAAAATGGATGGAAGACCTAAATTTAACAGTGCAACTGTAAAATTCTTACAAGAAAACATAAGGGCAAAAATTTTATGATTGGGCCATAAATTCTTAAATAGGATACTAAAACAACAGGCAATAAAAGAAAAAACTGATAAATTAGAATCCATCACAATTTTGATTCCATCAAAATTTTGGGGTCTCAAATAACACTAGCAAGAGAATGAAAAGAAAACCCACCAAACAGGAAAAATCACATATTGATAAAGGTTTAATTTTCACAATATGTAAACAACTCAACAACATAAAGATAAGCACCCCAGTTTAAAAACCGGCAAAGGAGGGGCGCCTGGGTGGCTCAGTCGGTTGGGCGTCCGACTTCAGCTCAGGTCACGATCTCGCGGTCCGTGAGTTCGAGCCCCACATCGGGCTCTGGGCTGAGGGCTGAGGGCTCAGAGCCTGGAGCCTGCTTCCGATTCTGTGTCTCCCTCTCTCTCTGCCCCTCCCCCGTTCATGCTCTGTCTCTCTCTGTCTCAAAAATAAATAAACGTTAAAAAAAAAAAAATTTTTTTTAAATAAAAACCGGCAAAGGAGATTAACAAAAAAGGTATCTCCAAAGAAGATATGCAAATGATCAATAAGGTCATGAAATGATGCTCATTACCAGCTGTGGTTACTGAAATGCAAATCAAAGCTACAATGAAATACCATCTGACACCTATTAGGATGCCTATAATTAAAAAAAAAATTTTTAAGGGAAAACAACTGCTGGCAAAGACTTGGAAATATGGTATACTGCCAGTGGGAATGTAAAATGGTACAGCTACTCTGGAAAACTCTGGTAGTTTTTCAAAAAGCTACACATTGAATTATATGACCCAGCAATTCCACTCCTAGGTATACACCCAAATATCTGAAAACAGGGACTCAAAAAGATACTTGCATGTCAATGTTGCCAAAAGGTGGAAACAACCTAAGTATCTATCAAGAGATGGATGGATTTTTTAATGGATATTTATTTATTTTTAATGTTTATTTATTTTTGAGAGAGAAAGAAACAGAGTGTGAGCAGTGAAGGGGCAGAGAGAAAGGGAGACACAGAACCCAAAGCAGGCTCCAGGCTCCAAGCTGTCAGCAAAGAGCCCAACGCAGGGCTCGAACTCACGAACCTGAGCCAAAGTTGGATACTTAATCAACTGAGCCACCCAGGTGCCCTTTAATAGAGGTTTCAAATGTGGCATATATATACAATGGATTATTCAGTTGTAAAATGGAATAAAGTTCTGATGCAGGTTATAATATGGATGAACCTTAAAAATATTATGCCAAGTGAAATAAGCCAGACACAAAAGGACAAAGATTGTCTAATTCCACTTACATGAAGTATCTACAATAGGCAAATTCAGAGATGAGGGTAGATTAGAGGTCACCATGGCTGGGGGTACAGGGGAGGTAATGGGAAGGTATTTCTTAATGGGTTCAGAGCTTCTGTCTGGGGTGATGAAAAAGTTTTAGTATATAGTGGTGATGACTGTACAATACTCTGAAGGTAATTAATGCCGACACTTAAAAATGATTAAAATGGGGTGCCTTGGTGGCTCAGTCAGTTGAGCGTCTGACTCTGGATTTCAGCTCAGGTCATGATTCTCTCTTGTTTGCCCTCTGCCCCTCTCCCCCACTTGCACTCTCTCTCTCTAAAATAAAAATAAATGGTTAAAATGGCAAATTTCACGCTATACCTATTTTACCACATTAAAAAAGAATTTAAGATTGTCCACAAGTTGGCAACTGCTGAAACTGGACAATGGGCACATGGGTACATTCATTACACTGTTGTCTCTTCTAAAAATTTAAGCAGCAAAAATGATGTTTTCTTTAGTTTTTCTGATAGGTATTCTTTTTGTCAAGGTAAAGAAGTCCCCTTTTATTTCTACACACCTGTTTTTATCATAAATGGATGTTAAATTTTATGTGTGTTTTTTACATCTATAAGATGATCACAAAAAATTTTTTTTCCCCTTTAACCTAGTAATATAGCAAATTTTATGTGAAGATATTCTAATGTGAAACCACCCTTGCATTCCTGGGATAAGCCCAACTTAGATGATCAGTGTTCATATCCTGCTGGGTTTCATTTGCCATATTTTGTTGGTCCTCCATGTACTCCCACAATTCTCCATGCTGCTGTCCTAATATCCACCAATCTATACTTTAAATATGAACTCCCTGAAGGCAAAACTCATTCCTCATCTACTGCTCCATCCCTAGCTAGTGCAAGGTCAAGGCCACAGCAAGAACTCAATAAAAGGAGCGCTGATAAATAACTATGTAATGAAAGAGTAGGTGGAGGTAATGTACAGGTGAGTACATCAACACCTTAATCCAGAATATTGACATCCACCCAGGTACAAGTACAAAGCAGATTTTTCAGGCAGGGAATCCTTCCAAGGGCTCACCAGCCCTCCATAGAGCTATCTTTTTTGTGGGCAACTCAGTTTGTCTGTACCCTCTAAGCTGAACCCCAGCCCTAAATTCTCATCTCCCCACTTTCCCTCATTACCCAATCAACAGCATTCCAAAGTTGAGTCCCTGCTTTCACTAAAGCAGATGCAGCCCTCGTATCAAAGCACACCCCAAAGGTTAGATCCTGTGCTGGGATTGATTGGGAATGTGGCTTTAGATTCAAACTTAAAAATGTTCCTCCCAATCTCTGAGTTTATTCCCATCAAAATGGCCTCATCCCAACCCTGATTGGAACAGCAAGAGCCCATCCCATTAACAATTCACTGCATCAGCAGCACAGAGGAGGAGAGCAATCAGCAAGGAAAACAGCTGAATTATTTCAGCAGCTGTAAATTATGTGTTCTCTCTTCCTCTCCTCCTCCAAGTCCGTGCTCAACTGTGCCCCACGCCTCCACACTGAACTTGGGTTTGTCAAGTATCTCTATCAACTACAGTAACCAAACTTGAGTTCAAGAAGCGATATTAAAAAGCACTCATTAACTGATATTTAAATAACTGTGTTTAATGTCAACAAAATCACACTTTAAATATCCCCCAGTCTATTAGTTACTTAATGAAATTGCTTAAAATCCTTGGACACTGGCACAGAGCACACTGTCTGGGGGAACAGTTCCCAGGCCCTGGCCTTGGCAGTCTGTAAAAGAGGAGGAGCCCTTACCCTGAGGAAGTGCCCAGAGAGCCCAGTTTCCTTCTAGAATCTCCTAATGAGGTGGATTCTTTTCATAGCTCTGCTGGTCTCCATAGGGGATCGAGAACATAACAAACACATTCTGAGCATGGAAAACTGCCAAACCAGGCCACAATTTATTTTTTAGTGTATTTAAAAATATAGGTCTATACACATACATAAACCCAAGAGAGACACTTCTCCCATCTGGTATCTGCTCTTCTTAAGAGTGGTGTATCACAAGACATTCAAGCATGTGTACAAAGGGGATACAACAGGATTTGTGACAGCAGGTAGGGTCAGGGGGCTCTGCAAGATGCCACCAACCAAATCCCAGCCTGCCAGGAGTCATCAGCCTGCAACTGACAGGGGTACACTCAGCCAACAGCAACATCCTAGACTAGAGCCTACAAAGGGACTCTAGGTTCCAGTGAATGAGCTTGTGATGGGGAGGCCAACGGGACCCCAGGAAGTCTCTCCTGCCACAGTAGGCTCCATGGGGACAACTTGCCAGCTACCCTTATCATAGCACCAGACTTCTTGAAAGGGGGTGGCATGCTAGCCACCTGCCCAGGTAAACACATCCTAAAAACAATCGGTCTCACAACAGGCCTCTAGGCAGAGCACATATAGTCAAGGATCAGTAAGCATTTGAAGCTCACATTTTGGGCAGCAGATGGTCTGAACCCAATTCCACTGATAGGAAGAGATCATTTTAAGAGTATCAAAGGTGTACAAGATGCCAAATAGCCTTCTCTTGCCCCTTACAGCAGAGGCCCTAATTCTTCCTAGTTTCCTTACAAAACTACCACCTCACACTTCCTGGTTGGCCTTAAGTTTTTTGTCTCTGTTACTCAGTACCTTCCCTACATCTTCCATTTAGCTTGATGGGTCTGCCTTGCCACAGAGTAGGAGGCAATTCTTTCCAATGATTCCATCCTGTCTCTCACTGGCCAGAGATTCCTCTTGTGGCAGCTCTCCTTAAAACAGCCACTGCAGCCCCTGGTAGTGCCAAGAGACAACACTGTGGAAGAAGCTTGGTTAATATTACCAATTCTTACCCTGAAAGGCAATCACTCCCATAACAACTAGGTACAAGCTCCGGGTTCAGAGAAGCCAGATGTTTGGGTTATAGCTCACAAAAATGTGAAGAGCATCCAGAAAAACAGAAAAGCACGAAGCCCACGCAGCCCAGACATGCTGCTCACTTACTACCTGCAGTTTCACACCCACGCCAAAGCCATTTCGACCTCAGATGAGCAGTTAACAGCCACACCAATCCAGAAAAATATTTTTACAAAGACCTTCTTCACTCTTCCATATAGGAAAGCTACCAAAAGAGCAAAATTTGTGCACTATGAAAAGATGAAGGAACCCTTACTGCCTACTAGGAAACATATATGCAGTTGCCACCACCCCAACACATCCAACTGGCAGATTACTCACCCTTCAACACATGTGTATTGAGATCTACTGCAACACAAACGTGATCCAAGTGGAGAGATACAAAGACTAAGTAAAATAGGGGTCCTGTCCTCCAGGAGCTTTGAGATGGGCAATGACATGGAGGAGTCCATCAGTCATTATAATAAGCACTGCATTCAAAGACTCCGACAGACATGGTTGGAGGAGTCTGAAGCAGGGGAGAACAGATACCATCATCAAGAGATAAGGGTCAGAGAAGACTTCCTGGAAGAGGTGAGCTTTAAAGATTAAAAGAGTAAAAGGAATCATCCAAACACAGGTGATGAAAAAGGTATCCCAAGCAGAGGCAGGAGTGCTTTTTGAAGACCTGGAGGCATGGTAAGTGGCATCAAGACTCCAGGAACTCTCTTTGCCAGACAGGTCAGATGAGTTTCAAAGACACAGCTCACCGCAGTGTCTTAGCAAACCCCTGGAATCTGAAGAACTGCCCACAGTGAAAGGGAGATTAGAAAGGAGAAAAGGAGGCCTGCTACATGCCTGCTAAAATAAGATAAGAGAGTCACCATTGTTTATGAACTCTGCTTATGAACTCATTCCTTTGCCTTGCAGTTCAGTGGTTTGTTAGCTCTTGCAAATTCTCACCATCTATTAATAGAAAGAGCCAGTCAACAGAATCTGGATTTGGGCTGTATTACTCCCCACAGTGGCCTAAAACCCCAGTAGATAACTTGACCAGGAAAGTGGCTTGAGAATCTAGGCACAGTGTTTGTGCTACCTCTCCCTGAAGGCTATGCCTGCTTTACTCTTCTCTCCAATATTTTATACTCAGCAAGTTCACAGCTAAGCTCAAGCTCTTCCCCCAACACTCCCTCCCTCTCCTTCTCCCCACGTCCACTGCACTTCCATCACCAACCACTGTCAACTTTATCTACTATTTCCCTTCTTGCTCACCTGCCCAAATTGCCATAGCCACCCCCACCTCTCAGGTGAGGGCAAGCCAAGCAGGCTTTCAAAGAAGCCAGAATGAACCTGAGTAGCACCATGAGGAAGCAGAAGGCACACAGCTTTACTCAATCTCTTATTCGCTCAGCCCTGGGTTTCTGGAGCACCCAAAATCCAGTCTCCTGAGTTCCTCTGAAAGGCTCTCAATAAAAGTCACTTTCTTCCTCGGATGAAGAGTCCCACTCAGGGAGCCTATTCAATCACAGTAACAAGCTGGAACTTGGGCTGCAGAGAGGGTTTGGTGCCTTGCCTAAGTCCTCGGGAGATACCAAAACCTCAGGAGCCCAGAGCCCAAAGTCAGACACATAATTATGGGAATCAAATCCCAGGGGAGGCAAGCTTGGCTCCCCACAACCCCACCCCTCAAGGTACATGGGAGACTTCCTATGGGAACTGAGCCAGTGAACTGAAGAGTCTTAATTCCTACTCCCTCTGCCACCCTCCCTCACCAGAAGAGAAGGCATTTCCTTCCGCCAAAGCAAGCAAGTGGAAGTCAGTAATTTTCTGGAGGATGATGTGGGTGCCCATAGCAGCCCAGAAATCAATTTCCCAAAATCAAGGACAAAACATGTATTAAATAAAAAGAGCTCTATCTGGCCATGCCTCTGGAGCCTCAACTCAATGGTAACTTCCCTTCACTGCATTCCCTACCAATGGCCCTCACATCAGTCAGGAAGGAAAAATGTATGTTGAATGAATGAACAAATGGATGACAAAATGAACAAATAGCAGGCTAAGGAGCTATAGGAAAGGGGCAGCATGAAAGAAGGACCTGCTCAAAACCAAGCGTTCATTCTGTCTCCAAGCACCCATCATATACTCTGTAACCTGCGCAAGATGCTAGGAACACACAGGCATGCATAACCTATGAAAGACAAAGGAGGCAGGGAGAAAAGCACTCTCCTTCATCTTCCTGGGACGGCTTATTTCCGAATACTATTTTAACAGTACCTCCTGTTTTCCTGACACTAAAGCCATGCCTAATGGCACATACGCAAATAAAAACTTCACTTTTTATTGTATCCAGTACTTTGGGGCCTTGTGGTTTCTTTTCCGAGGAAAAACTGTCATTCATCTCCTTGATTAAAAATTGATTTAATTTGGCTTTCATCAGGTAGGTACAAGGGGAAAACACACAGATTCACAGAGATAATTCACCCAGCAACAGGGCTGTGATGAGCTCTGGCGACTGCACAGTTGGGTCCCAACCCACCTCCGATGAAAGACAATTAAAAATCTCACAACGTGGAGCTTAAGCTCCAGCCAAAAGAAATTATCTTCCCACAAGCATCTCAACCAGATTTTTGGTTAATATGAAAACTTTCAAAAGGAAAGGAAAGGAAACCCCAAGGATATTTCACATACGACTTAAAATTTCTACATTTTTCAAATTCCCTTGCAGGGAAAAAAGGCAAAGAGGTCTTTATTTCTCACTCCTACTTTTCAAAACTTATCCCATTACTTGACATTGTCATAAAAATTTTCAATTTGTTGAGAGCTCAGAGCAGAGGTATGTGCAATGGCTGAGGCACTGCAAGCTGCTGTGAAAGGGCTGAGGTGAGAGCAGCAACAGCTGCAGAAGAGATGGGAGCTGCAGTCCTCCACAGCACACGCTCAGCAACATAGCCGTGGGCTCGGAGCCTGAGATCAAACGCCAGGGACTCAGGCAAGCAGCAGGCTGAACGAACTCTCCATACTTCAGGTTCCTGAACTCAGTGATTTAAAAAAAAAATGGGCAGACTTTGCTGCAGTGTCAAAGAATCATGGGGTGAAAGGTCAGCAAATCATAAGCACACCTTGATTAAACGTTAGAGGGACTATTCCATAGCTAGAGCATGAACGTCATCTTACCCTCATCTGCTTGAAACCATTCAACAGCTTTCCAGGGTCCTCAGGATAAAGGCCAAATTCCGTACGCAGGCTGTCCACCACTGAGCCAGGATCAACACCTCCAGCTTTATCTCTTTGCTCTCCTTGTCTACAGTTCGCTCTACGGAACTTTTTTTCCAGTGCTCTAAGACATCTTGAATCCCACCTCCAGGCCTTTGCACATGCCACTCCCTCTGCTGGAAACTGTGTTTCCCCTGCTCTTTATTTGGCAAATTCCTACCATTATAAAAGGTTTCCTCCTCACCCTCAAAGATACTTCCTCTAGGAGGCTGTGATTAACCCTCTCCACTGGACCAGACTGCGTGCTGTGACAGCACCCACACTCCCCTGATCACAGCACTTACTACATTTTATAATATACTTATCCTAAGCATCATAACGACAGGGACCATGTCCATTCTGCCCAGCTAGCTCGATGCTTGACACAGAAGAAATGTTTAGTAAATTCTTAAAGAGTGATTTAGATTCTGTGTCAGGCTCACTTCTCAGTTGTGTCCTGATTCACCTCCCCTCCTCTCCCATGCCAGTTATGTGTTCATCTCCCCTATGCCCCAACCACAACCTCTCACATTTCAGTCCTTAATGGATGGCTCACCCAGGCCTTAACCTCACACATGCTCATCAATCATCTGGGCAGCACATGCTATGTGATGGACACAGTGTCAAGTAACCAAGATAGAGAGATGACCAAGTCACCTCTCCTACCTTCTAGGAAAAGAAAAGGCATATAAATAAATAATCACCACATGGTAAGATAAGTATCATAATGCAGAGAAACATGGGGTGGAAGCAGTGCAGAAAAGATTTCATGCATTCTTCCCAGTGTTCCCTCCCCTCCCCACCCTGTATCCCAGACAAACTGCTCTCTACCTCTCCTCATTCTCAAAGAAATCTCTCCAGCACTCTTTACCTGAACACCTAGCCCAGATCAGTCTTGTCAAAGCTGGGCTCCCAATCAGCTCCAGATTAATTCAAATCCTTTCTGGCTTCTGCTTTATCACCTTCTTGAGTTCTGTTCCCAGGCAGCTCACTCACATATATCCCTGCCTCTGCCCTATCCTGAACCAACTTGTTGAAACTACTATTTTTCCATCTCCTCCCTCAATGGTCTTGAGTGATCACTTCACATTTATGAAACATCTGCACTTAACACAAACATACTTCACAGTCCCCGTCTATAATGAAAAGAAGAGGGGACTCACAAGGCCAAATCACCAGAAAAAAAAACTGAACGCAAAATAAACCTTCCTTAACACAGCCTTTCTCTTCTAATGCTTCCTCTTGCAGATCCAAGTGCTAGACCATCATGGCCCTCAAGAGGATGCATCTGATTGTGTTACATTTCCAGGGAGGTCACAGCACCCTTCATCAACAAGCCCCCAGGCACTGACCCCCTGGCCTGCCCCTTCAGCCTCTTTGCATGTTACAGTCACTCTATCTAGCTGCACATTTACTTAACATGTAGTAAGCATCCCTGTGAGCCAAGAATCACATTCCTCATAGTGCTAAGCACAATGTCCCGTACATAACACATGCTCAGTTAACGTCTATAAGTGAATTTCTAATAAGAAAACCAGGTGAGCCTCCCATGCCCCTTGCCCAGAAATACTCCAGTGCAAAAAATATTCTGCTATGCAGCCTGAAGTCAAAGACCTCCGCCCTCCCCCAGCAAAAAAATCTTCTTATTCATGTGAGCCCAGACCATGGAGACCTTCACCCCAGCTAAGAAGATGCTGACACAGCCCTCCTATCAGTGTGCAAAGAGAGCCAGAGAAACCAGTGCTGTAAAACACCCTTTTAATCAAGTGACTTGTCTCCAGTTAGTGTAGATTTAGGGAAAAATTTTCTCAAGAAACCAGTAATAAATGGAAGGGAAGAAAAGAAGAGAAATTAATGAACATAGTAATTATCCCCTGAAGTTGCAAATCAGAACAATTCCTCACTTGAAGACAAGTATGAAAAACAAGATTAAAGTGCTTCAGGGATGTGTTCGTGAAACAGCAGGTAATAGAACAGATAAAATATATTTACAGTACCTCGCTGGGGACATGTACCTTTTGGCAAATAGGTATCAGATACTAAATACCACTGTAAAAATAATATTCTTCCATGCTTCATTATGGAGTTACAATTATCCATGGGAAAGCAGCAACACAACAAACTATACTGAATGGTACCTGGAATAATTCCAGAGTCCAAGCTTCTCCCAAAGTGTCTGGCACAAGTGGGTTTAAGAACCGGGCTATACTCCCCTCTCTAAGTCTGCCAGGCCTACCATAACAAAACACCATAGACTGGGTAGCTTAAACAACAGAAATTAATCTTCTCACAGTTCTAGAGGCTAGAAATCCAAGGTCAAGGTACTGGCCGACCTGGTTTCTATTCAGAGTTCCCTTCCTGGCTTATACACAGCCACCTTCTCCCTAAGTCCTCACATGGCCTTTCTTTTTTCCCTCTCTACCCATGTACTGAGGAGAGAGAACTCCCTGTGTTTCTTTTTCTAGGGACATTAATTCTATCAAATCAGGGCCCCACTGTTATGACCTCATTTAATGTTAATTACTTCCTTACTCCAAATACTGCCACGCTACGAGTTACAACTCAACATAGGAATTTTGAGGGTACACAAACATTCATTCCATAACACCTCCTGAAGCATGAGGCCTGTTCCCACACACATTCACTGAAAAAGGAAAATGGAGGAGTAGCTAAGAGAGTGGCTTTGAGGAGTAACAGAGGACTGGGTAAGAAACTGGCCATGGGAACACACCTGCTGACTATGGGGAGTGATTGCCAAAGATTGGTGGGTGGCGGAGGCAAGGGGAATGGTCCCAAGTCAAATAAACTCTTTCACAGAAGATAGCAAAAAACAATAGTAACATATAATAGTAATTTATAACACATACAAATATAAATAATAATACTAGGTACTAGGTGCCAAGTATTTGGGATGCAAGGTTTCATTTAAGCTTCATGAAAGTGAGGTACTGAAGATACTACTATCATTTTTATTTTAGAGATAAGTAAACAAACTTACATTGGTCAAAGTCATTTGCCAAGGTCACCCAGTATGGTAGGCAGAATAATAGCCCTCCAAAGAGATCAGGTCCTAATACCTGGAACCCATAAATTTTACCTTTTAAGGAAAAAAGATATTTGCAGATGTGATTTAGGATCTTCAAATGATTATCCTGGATTATGGGAAAGGCTCTAAGTACAATCACAATGTCCTTGTAAGAAATAGAGGAAGATTTGACACAGGCACAGAAGAGAAGGCAATGTGAAGACAGAACAGAGATTTGAAGATGCTGAACTTGAAGTTTACAGTGATATGAACACAAGCCAAGGAATGCCAGCAGCCACCAGAAGCTGGAAGAAGCAAGGACCAGACTCTGCCCTAAAGCCTCTGGAGAGAGCGTGGGCCTCCCAACACCTTGATTTCAGCCCAGGGATACTGACTTCAGACTTCTGGCCTCCAGAACTAGGAGAGAATAAATCTCTGCTGTTTTAAGCCACCAAATTTGTGTTAATTTGTTACAGCAGCCACAGGAAACTAACAAACCCAGCTAGTAGAGACAAAGCCAGGCTCTGGGACCTCAGTGACTCCAGGCCTGCACCCTCAAACCCTGTGCTTTGCTCCTTTTCCACACACAGCCTCACCAAGACAGACCTATGCTCTGTTAGATGGGTAACCCTGCCAAGAATTGAAGTAATTAGCACTGGCAGCTCCTCTGCTGCAGTGTCCCCAAACATGTGTCTCTCCTTCCCCCATATCACAGCAAAGGCTTATCAGAGCCCAAACCAGTATCTTAGCCCACAGTACAACATTGTGGTGAGAAAGCAAACCAAACTGTTTAACAAAGGTTTTCACCTAACCTATTTGTTTGCACTTGACTGTTTCCCCAAACACGGAGAAGCTCATAACCTCTGTTGCTCTGCTCCATCCCTCCCACAAATCCTTCCCCACACAGACACATTTGGGAAGGAGTATGAGCTGCAAGTAGTTCACCACCACCCACCACCCACCATCCCCTGTTCACCACCTGATGACTTCCCAGGAACACAGAGAAAAGGATCGAGTTACACTAAACTCCTCTCTCTAAGCCTTTTGGGTAAGTACTGGTATGAGCAGGCTGGCCCAGAGGTTCCTCAAGTTAACCAATGTTGGCATTAACAAGCAAGCTAATAAACACATTGTCAGGGCAAAGATATAGCATCCCAAAATGCACTTTTTGAACCTATTCTGACAAGTATGGTTCAGCTTTAATTATTTATAACACTTCAAAGTGCAGGTGGTAAAACACAGTAGTGTGCTTTGTAAAAATAATGATGTCTTAAAACCACACTCAGATATCACCTCACGCTAGTCAGAGTGGCCAAAATGAACAAATCAGGAGACTATAGATGCTGGAGAGGATGTGGAGAAACGGGAACCCTCTTGCACTGTTGGTGGGAATGCAAATTGGTGCAGCCACTCTGGAAAGCAGTGTGGAGGTTCCTCAGAAAATTAAAAATAGACCTACCCTTTGACCCAGCAATAGCACTGCTAGGAATTTACCCAAGGGATACAGGAGTACTGATGCATAGGGGCACTTGTACCCCAATGTTTATAGCAGCACTCTCGACAATAGCCAAATTATGGAAAGAGCCTAAATGTCCATCAACGGATGAACGGATAAAGAAATTGTGGTTTATATACACAATGGAATACTACGTGGCAATGAGAAAGAATGAAATATGGCCTTTTGTAGCAACGTGGATGGAACTGGAGAGTGTGATGCTAAGTGAAATAAGTCATACAGAGAAAGACAGATACCATATGTTTTCACTCTTATGTGGATCCTGAGAAACTTAACAGAAACCCATGGGGGAGGGGAAGGGGGAAAAAAAAAAAAAAAGAGGTTAGAGTGGGAGAGAGCCAAAGCATAGGAGACTGTTAAAAACTGAGAACAAACTGAGGGTTGATGGGGGGTGGGAGGGAGGGGAGGGTGGGTGATGGGTATTGAGGAGGGCACCTTTTGGGATGAGCACTGGGTGTTGTATGGAAACCAATTTGACAATAAATTTCATATATTGAAAAAAAAATAATGATGTCTTGGTGATAGAGGACTTTTGTGGCTGCTGTGGCTATTCAACCTTTGCTGAGGAGCCATCACTCAGCTCAGGGTTTCTGGGAGAACAATCAACTGGGGGATTAGCAGAGAATACAACCTGGGACTTACCATGTAGTGAAACAATGGGTAACTCATTAAAGGCCCCAGAGTTCTCCCACTTTTGTTTTTGCTAGATGCTTTCACCCCATCTCCCTCAAGCCCTGTCTTCCTTCAAAGTTCTTCAAGAAACTTCCTACCTTCTTTTCTCTTGCCAAAAAGGTTCCATCTGATCTTCCATCATTATCTCCAACTAACAGTTACAGCTAACATTCAGGAAGCATTTACTCACTATATATTGGGTTCATAACAATCCTATGCCACAGGTACCATCATTTTCCCCCTATTACTGATAAGGAAGCTCAGACTCAGAGGTGTTAAATCATTTTTCAAGGTCAGAGAGCTAATCATTGGCAGAGCCAGAATTACAAAGCATATCTAACTCCAAAGCCCAAGCTCTTAATAACATTAGACTCATATGACATCAATTCATCAGATAAACTGGTGGCCTTACTACTGTCACCTAGAGAAGACCTTAAGGAGACAAATCTGCATATCTTTTGACTAAGCTGACTGCTCAGAAAGGTTGGCAAAAATGCTCTTAAAACCATCCACAAAATTTCTTTCCTTGCTCATTTCTCAGAGAATCATCTGGAAAATACAGTCAGTCCCAAGGAATCCTTGGGGGAATACAAATGGATTTAGAGATGAAAGCAAGCTTACCCCTTCCCAGGTGAAATGAAACCTCAAGATTTAGCAGTACCTGAAAGTGCCCACCTCTGCTCTACTGGTTTGAGTCTCAGCAGGCTGTCACCAACTATACCTTCATTCGACCACCAGGGAAATAATGGAGGGTCCTCACATTTTGAGAAGAAAACCAAAAAGCACAATAATAATCATGCAAAAAAGGAAGGAATAAGCAAGAAGAGAACAAAGCTCCAATTTCTATTTATCATGTATCAGCAGGTTCTGGTTTTTTAAGCTTCTTATTACAATCTTCTGACTCCAAATTAGTTTTCTTTGCCTAGTCCTAATTATTGCTTTAACTCCCTTCAAATGGGCCCCCAAAGATGATGAAAAATGTAACGGAAAGGTCGACTTGTCCCATGGGAACTGCAGGGAGACACCCTGACGTATTGCTCTGAAATGCTATTTGTTATTTCATAGGATAAAACCCCAGAATTAATCATGGTAAAGAGTTCTCCATTTCTCCTGGCAACAGGACTCATTGGGGTTAGGCAGGCAAGGGAAAAGAAAGATGGAACGGAAAGAGAAAAAAAGGCCCGATTTCCTCATCTAGCAGCACATGCACCAAACAGGCTCCCAAATTCTGCCCAAACCACCAAGCTAGTACTGACATCAAGTTCTGAAGCTACCCGTCACTGGAGGGAACAATGTCCATGCAGAAGGTTCAGCAGGATGCTGGGACATTAGGTTCGGGGGTGGCAAAGAGAAGGGAGGGAGAAGAAATGTAAACCATAAATTGGGCTAAAAGTCCTGATGCTTCTCCTGCTACGAGCTAGCAAGGAAAGACTGAATCAACTTTCTAGAAAGGTAAGATCATGAAAGGGGATTTTAAAATAAGTTGAGAGAGAAAAAGGAAAAAGATCAGAGAAGAGAAGGAGTCTTACTGCAGCAGGTTTGCAATTTGTCTGCTTTCAGAGCTGAAGCTCTGCGTAGCAAGTTTTTTTAAAGTTTATTTTAAGAGCTTTGAAGCCTTTTGGAAAAAAAAAAACCTCACTAATTCTACCTTTCACAAAGTCTCCAGAGTTTCACTGCAATGGGGGGCATTTACATGAAACAGGATGAATTGCCGTTAGAGGAGCATCTATCCCTCAGAAAAATCAACGTGTTCCATGTGTGTACACTCGTGTTTGAGAAGAGAAACATTTGAGAACTTTTTTCATAGCAGTCTATTCTTTTTTTTTTTTTTACTGTTGTTTGAGTATAGCTAACACACCATGTTACATTAGTTTCAGATGTACAATACAGTGATTCAACAAGTGCAGCTACCATCTGTCACCACACATTGCTATTACAGTATCCACGACTATATTCCCTATGCTGTGCTGTGCCGGAAGCCTCTATTTCCCATTCCTCTTCACGCATTTTGCCCATCCCCCCAGCCCCCTTCCTTCTGGCAACCATCAGTTTGTTTTCTATATTTACAGGTCTACAGCAGTCTATTATTCTATCAGATGCCCAGGTAAAGAATATGGAGACAGGGCTGCAAGGCCTGATCCTCCAAATCCTATGAACACACAGATTGGCAACTGGTTTTGAAGAGGTTCACACTCAGGATTTAAGAAAGAAAGAGAGGGGGGCCTGGGTGGCTCAGTCAATTGCGCGCCCGACTTCTGCTCAGGACATGATCTTGCAGTTTGTGGGTTCGAGCCCCGTGTCGGGCTCTGTGCTGACAGCCTGGAGCCTGCTTCAGATTTTGTGTCTACCTCTCTCTCTCTGTCCCTCCCCTGTTCGTGCTCTCTCTCTCTCTCTCTCTCTCTAATAAATAAATAAATAAACAAACAAACAAACATTTTTTAAAAAAAGGAAAGAGAAAAATCAGTGCAAATGAAATCAGCAAAACAGCTGCAATTTATTTACCTTTTAACCAAAAGTAAGTTCGTTAATTACTTAAATAGCCTGATTAGGCATCACAGAAACTTAGGCCATCACGACCCCTGAAGGTGAAGAGCACCTTCAGTTTGGGGACTTGCTGGCTCATCTACCTTTAAAGTTTACAGAATTATGGGTGACAACCAAAATGGGGTGGGAGAGTGTAACAGGCATTTTACTCACCCTAACCACAATTCTACAATAAAAAAAAAAAAGACGTGTTCTAGCCTAGAAGGTAGAAGAGATGAAAGCTAGCATGTTACCTACAACTCTAGCCAGAAGAAAGCTGTCAAAGATTCTGAAAAACACTTCTGAATAAGAACTGCAGAAACAACACAAAGGCAAGAAAATAAAGCACATGATGAAAGATGAAAGAGATTATCAATTAGCCTAGAAAGGACTGAAGAGGGGAGGTGAAAGAATTAAGAAAAGGCTTTATAATTTTTGAGTCCAGAGGAAGTTGGTTGAGAGAGCCACTGTTTTTACCACTAAGCCACCTTCTGGTACCAGAATCTTCAAAAACCTGTCTTGCAGGCTTATAACTGAAATTCTTTCTTGAAGGGGGATTGGGAGCTTCACTAAAAGTAGACTTCTAAGTAAGTTTAAACATAAGTTAAAGATTACCCCAGTTGGATAGAGGATGGTCAGTAATTATAGAACGTTAAGACACTGACTTTATTAAGATTATTTTATTTTTACATCATCTGACATGAGGCTGGCTAGAACTCACAACCTCAAGATCAAGAGTCACATGCTCTACTGACTGAGCCAGCCAGGTGCCCCAACACTGACTTTAAAGTAGTTGCCAGAGTGACCAAATACCCTGAGCTAGTCACAGGCTGAGTCCTCCAAAGGAGGAAAATAAGCAAAGGAGACAGCTGGCATGGAGGCTGTCCAATGCCTTTCCTTTGAGAGCTTTATCAATAGGGAAAAATCAACAAAACCTAAGGCAGGTTAAGATAATCATGGGCTTAGAGAAAGGGAAAGAGAAGGTAGCTTTGGGTGACAGAAAGAGAGCCTTGGAAATGAGTGGAGACTAGTACCTGCAGGGCTACGTTTTCAATACACACAAAACCTTTTAAGCAATAGAAAACCATCCCTGCTCACTCGCTTGCTCCAAACACCCTCTTCTCCTCATATACATGCCTGGGAGTTTATTCTCTAAATTCAAGACCAGGTCTTTGAGGACTCCTAACATTTAGGACCCAAACATTTACAAAGGTAGCTGGAGATAACTTAGTTCCACTTCCTCCTGAGCACACCCATTACAGTTCCTGCAGCTCCCTGGGTTACAAGCCCTCTGCCAAGAGAACAGTTAACTAGTCCAGCGTCTCACTCATACCATTAATATTACCCATGAAAAACCAGGCCACTGCCAGAAAACAGCAATATCCCCTCTGACCTCTCCATGTTTCACCCTGCTATACTCACTCAAATTCTGTGAATTTGTTTCTATCTGGACAGTGTCAATTTGTCAATTCTTGTCTAATGCCCTTGTCTAAGAACTTACACAGTATTGCAAAAAGTGTCGGTAGGAAATCAGAGTAAGATAAATTTTCCACGTCCTGGTGAGCTTTCATGTTTGTTTTATTCCAAGCAAATGCACTAAAGCTTGTTCCTGAGAACACCTAAAAAAATCAATGCCTCAAGTCCAGCAACCACAAACTCCCCTTGCCAATAACAAAATGCCAAGAAAAAGAGAGCCATATAAAATGAAGCCAGGACAAACTGCCTCTCCTCAGAAGATTCCAAATAATGGGGGGGGGGGGGGGGAACAAGTCACTTAATTAGTAATGAACAAGAAAGAAAATCATCTTAGTTACAGTTATTTATGATTTTTTTTCAAAGTTTATTTTTGACAGGGAGAGAGACAGAGCATGAGTGGGGGAGGGGCAGAGAGAGGCAGACACAGAATCCAAAGCAGGCTCCAGGCTCTGAACTGTCAGCACAGAGTCCGACGCAGGGTTTGAACGCACGAGCCGTGAGATCATGACCTGAGCCGAAGTCGGACGCTCAACTTAATGAGCCACCCAGGTGCCCCAGTTACAGTTATTTATGAAACAAAGGAATATGAATATGACAACTCTGTACCCAGGTTCTGAGTAATAAAAGAATCTAGTCTTATTTTTTTAATGTTTGTTTATTTTGAGAGAAACAGAGAGACAGCATAGACAAGGGACGGGCAGAGAGAGAGGTAGACACAGAATCTGAAGCAGGCTCCAGGCTCTGCGCTGTCAGCACAGAACCCGACGCAAGGCTTAAAACCCACAAACCACGAAATCTTGACCTGGGCAGAAGTCAGATGCTTTACTGACTGAGCCACCCAGGCACCCCCAACAGAATCCATTCTCATTTACAAGCTCATTCATTCAACAAATGTGTGGTCATGTACTGAGTACCATGCACTGTTCCTAGCACTGTGAATACAGCTGTGAACATGACACACCTGATCCCTATTCTTATGCAACTTACATTCTGGTGGAGGGAAAACAGAGAATCCACAAGAAAACAAGAAAAATATCACATGTCTACGGGGCACCTGGGGGGCTCAGTAGGTTTAGTGTCTGACTCTGGACGGCTCAGGTCATGATCCCAGGGTTGTGGGATCGAGCCCCACATCAGGCTCAATACTGAGCCTGCTCAAGATTCTCTCTCTCTCCTTCTGTCCCTCTCCCCTGGCTCATGCTCTCTCTCTCAAAAAAAAAAAAAAAAAAAAAAAAAGTCAAGAACATGAATGCAAAAATCCTCAACAAGTCATTAGCCAACCAGATCCAACAATACATTAAAAAATTATTCACCACAACCAAATGGGATTGATACCTGGGATGCAGGGCTAGTTCAATATCCACAATATCCGCAAAACAATCAATGTGATTGTCTCAATGTGTCTCAATAAAACAAAGGACAAGAACCACATGATCCTTTCAATAAATGCAGACAATGCATGTGACAAAATACAGCATACTTTCTTGATAAAAACCCTTAACAAAGTAGGGACAGAAGGATCATACCTCGAGATCATAAAAGCCATATATCAAAGACCCAACACTAATATCATCCTCAATTGGAGAAAAACTGAGAGCTTTCTCCCTAAAGTCAGGAAGGAGACAGAGATGTCCACTCTTGCCACTGTTGTTCAACATAGTATTGGAAGTCTTAGCCTCAGCAATCAGACAACACAAAGATATAAAAGGCATCCAAATCGGCCAGAAGGAGGTCAAACTTTCACTCTTCGCAGATGACATGATACTCTATATGGAAAACCCAAAAGATTCCACCAAAAAACTTATAGAACTGATCCACAAGTTCAGCAAAGTGGCAGAATATAAAATCAAAGCACAGAAATTGGCTGCATTCCTATACACCAACAATGAAGCAACAGAAAGAGAAATCAAGGTATCAATCCCATTTACAATTGCACCAAAAACCATAAAATACCTAGGAATTAATCTAACCAAAGAGATGAAAAATGTATCTATACACTGAAAACTATAGAAAGTTTATGAAAGAATTTGAAGAAGACACAGAAAATGGGAAAATATTCCATGCTCCTGGATAGGAAGAACAAATATTGTTAAAATGTCAATACTGCCCAAAGCAATCTACATATTCATTGCAATACCTATCAAAATAACACCAGCATTCTTCACACAGCTAGAACAAACAATCTTAAAATTTGTATGGAACCAGAAAAGACCTCAAATGGCCAAAGCAATCTTGAAAAAGAAAACCAAAGCAGGAGGCATCACAATCCCGGACTTCAAGATGTATCACAAAGCTGTAATCATCAAGACAGCATGGTATTGGCACAAGAACAGACACTCAGATCAATGGAACAGAATAGAGAACCCAGAAATGGACCCACAAACATATGGCCAACTAATCTTTGACAAAGCAGGAAAGAATATCCAATGGAATAAAGACAGACTCTTCAGCAAGTGGTGCTGGGAAAACTGGACAGCAACATGCAGAAAAATGAACCTGGACCACTTTCTTACACCATACACAAAAATAAACTCAAAATGGATGAAAGACCTACATGTAAGACATTTGTAATGATGTAAGACATCAAAATCCTCGAAGAGAAAGCAGGCAAAAACCTCTTTGACCTTGGCCGCAGCAACTTCTTACTCAACACGTCTCTGGAGGCAAGGGAAACAAAAGGAAAAATGAACTACTGGGGGCCTCATCAAAATAAAAACCTTCTGCACAGTTAAGGAAACAATCAGCAAAATTAAAATGCAACCCGACAGAATGGGAGAAGATATTTGCAAATGACTTATCAGATAAAGGATTAGTAGCCAAAATGTATAAGAAACTTCTCACACTCAACACCCCAAAAAACCCCAAATAATCCAGTGAAGAAATGGGAAAAAGACATGAATAGACACTTCTCCAAAGAAGACATCCAGACTGCCAAACAACACATGAAAAAATGCTCAACATCACTCATCATCATGGAAATACAAATCAAAACCACAAAGAGATACCACCTCACACCTGTCAGAATAGCTAACATTAACAACTCAGGTAACAACGGATGTTGGCAAGGATGTGGAGAAAGAGGATCTCTTTTGCACTGCTGGTGGGAATGCAAACTTGTGCAGCCACTCTGGAAAACAGTATGGAGGTCCCTCAAAAAATTAAAAATAGAACTACCCTATGACCCAGCAATTGCACTACTAGGGTATTTATCCAAGGGATGCAGGAATGCTGTTTCGAAGGGGCACATGCACCCCAATGTTTATAGCAGCACTATCAACAACAGCCAAAGTATGGAAAGAGCCCAAATGTCCATCGATGGATGAAAGGATAAAGAAAATGTGGTATATATATACAATGGAGTATGACTCGGCAATCAAAAAGAATGAAATCTTGCCATTTGCAACTATGTGGATGAAACTAGAGGGTATTATGCTAAGCAAAATTAGTCATAGAAAGACAAATATCAGATGACTTTACTCATATAATAAGGACTTTAAGATACAAAACAGATGAACATAAGGGAAGGAAAGCAAAAATAATATAAAAACAGGGACGAGGACAAAACATAAGAGTCTCTTAAATATGGAGAACAGAGGGTTACTGGAGGGGTTGTGGGAGGGGGGATGGGCTAAATGGGTAAGGGGCATTAAGGAATCTACTCCTGAAATCATTGTTTTATTATATGCTAACTTGGATGTAAATTTAAAAAATTAATTAAATAAAAATTTTGGTCCTCTATGCAAGGTCACTCTGTTAAAAACATACAAGGGAAGGGGCAGAATGTAGGACATGTGGCTGTAAAGGCAGGCAGAGAACTGCCTTTTTTTATGAATGGCGTGTAATCAGAACAGGGAGTTGGGACTTTACCAAGACAGTAAGCCCGGGTTTCTGACCATTTTGCTCTAATGACTCTACCCTCCTCCCTGACAGGAGGAATAAAGAGATTATTTTTGGTTTACCCACTCAAGCCTTCTGCCTATTGCTTTCTACTCTACCACTCAAGCAGTAACTCATCTTCCCCAATGAGGGACTCAGATTGTGGCCTGACTCCAAATACCCTGCCTATGAACCTTCCCAAGCAAGCCAAATCCAATCTCACTGTTGCATGTCTTTGGCCAGCCTTTGTCAGCACCTATGGTCCCATCTGTGGCTTCTCTTTCAGATAGGGTTTGAATTCTTTGAAGGCATCTGAGGTACCTACCATGTGCCAAGCATATGCCATGAATTATCTCATTTCATCCTAACTGCCCCGCAAATGGGTATCAGTAAACCTTTATTCAGATGAGAAAACTGAGTCATGTAAGTACCAGAAAAGGTCAAAAAGCCAACAATCAGCAGAAGCAGAATTCCATTCCTTTCTACAGTATGCAGCACACACAGCTTACTAAATGGTAAGTGAATGAAGGGACACAAACACCATGAATGAGGAAGAACGCATGGGCACAAGTCAGGGCCTACACACCCAGCTCTAGGCACTCTAGATAAACAGATCCTCTCACCTTCTCAGTCAATACAGGCTCCAATTAGAAGACTGCTAAAGGCTTTGTCCTTTCTTTCCCATCCACCAACCCTGACCTACCCCCACCAAAGAAATCAAATGAATCAAATTAACCTTCCCCAACACCTCCACCAAATACAATCCCATTACAAAGGTCATTTCCCCCCTGAGACCACTGGAGAGTATTTTATTTCAATGACTCGTACTAAACAAACCTTTACAAAAATACAACCCAGCTTATTTTTCATGGTCTCTTGTAGGTCAACCATCTTACACAGTATTCTACAAAAGAAAAGAAACAGCAACAGTTGAGTGTTTTAAGAAACAAACAAGAGGGGCGCCTGGGTGGCGCAGTCGGCTAAGCGTCCGACTTCAGCTCAGGTCACGATCTCGCGGTCCGTGAGTTTGAGCCCCGCGTCGGGCTCTGGGCTGATGGCTCAGAGCCTGGAGCCTGCTTCCGATTCTGTGTCTCCCTCTCTCTCTGCCCCTCCCCCGTTCATGCTCTGTCTCTCTCTCTATCTCAAAAAATAAATAAACGTTAAAAAAAAAATTTTTTTTTTTTAATAAAAAAAAAAAAAAAAAAGAAACAAACAAGAGAATCCAGGGATGTTCACTACCAGAAATGGACACCCAAAAGGCAGTAGCAACAGAACACTGTTCCAGATGGTGCAGTGCTAGCAGGAAGTAGGGCTATGCCACCAGGAGCTAAGCACCCTCTACCCTCAAGCAGCCAACAAATTAGAATCAGGGTCACAGAAGAGAAAGCCCAAAGAAGAAGAAAGGGTAACCAAGTGGACATCTTATTTGGATCTCCTTTAGGAGACTCCCTAGAAGATCTTGTTTTGCTGAAGCATTACCACACAGAACAAAACAAAAAGCAACAAAGATGACCTTAACACTGAGCACATCAAGGCCAGGACCACATCTTTATACCATCACTGGCATGGAGCCCGGTACATAGCAGACATGTAAGAAAACAAACAAAGGTTAGCCAAATAAACCATAACAACAATCATTAACACATTTTATTCAGTATTTATCCTGTGAATGAACCTAAGCACCTTTCATATATCTTCATTAATACTTCATGGTTAACCCTGTGAGGTAAATTTATTATTAATCCACAGTGAGAGCTAAGAAAACTATCAATCAGGGAAGTGAAGTAACTTGTCTAAGGTTACACATCTTGTAAGTGGGAAGGCTAAGATTCTAACTTAAGTCTGCCCAAGTTCAAGGGCCATGCTCCTAACCGCTGTGCAGCAGAACCTTCCAACTGATTAAATGAAGGAATGGTGGGCAAGGCTACAGTACCATTGAGAAGGGGCTCTGGTCTAGGGTCTCAAACTACCCCACCATGCACTGAACACTTTGTCTGGCAGCATGTGACTCTGACTCAGGCTTCTTTACACCACAGTTCTCTCCTGTACCTCAGTCTTCCAGGCTACACAGTAGAAAGGGCAACTACAGCCCATTTCCAGCCCTCCAGACATTGGCTGCTGCCAAGAGACAATATGTGCACACCTACATCAACCAAACTGAATGTTGCATAAACTGCAGGTGCTGGCTTTGCTAACCTGCCACATCATACTGCAGGTGGTTGCCCATGTCAGTGGCTTAAGTGGTCCAAGGTGAAAGGCGTAGCTCTTGGCCAGTAGTGACAGCCAACAGAGGGACAACAAGACAACAGGTTAACAAAGGGCTCTGTAGCTGTCAGATGTTAACAAGTGACAGGATTGAAACCTCCAGGCCTTTTTCTGTGAAGGTGGAAAGATGCCAAATGCCAACACCCTGAGCTACCAAGTCTGCTGAGTGGCGAGGTAGCCCCAACAACACACTGACTAAGGCAGTGAGAGAGGATCTGACTCAGGAGGAATAAGGCAGCACTTCAGGGGATGGGTCTGAAAATTACCATCTAGCTGACTGAAGGAAAACAAGTCACCTATCACAGTAATCCTCCTTTTCTGATCTTCATTCTCACTCCCTCATCAAAATCCATCCAATGTACTGACCAAATGATCTTTCACACTGCAAGTCCAATCATCTTACCACCATGACTAACAACCCTCCAAAGGTTTCCCTGCTCTCCAGGTAAATACAAAACGCCTTGTCACAGCTGATCAGGACTGCCCTCGCCAATCCCTCCAGGTTCATCTTGTATCCATCTCCTCTCACCTTCTGTGCTCTGACCACACTATTTCAGTACCTGACAGAAGTCACTTCTTTGTCACCCAACCCTACTCCGGAGCCCTTGGAAAAGATGGGCCCTCAGCCTGAAACACTCAACTTCATGTCCAGTTCTTCAGTATACACCTGTTTGTTCTTCACAATTGAAACCAAACATTACTTCCTCAAGGAAGCCTTCCCTGATAGCCTCTCAACCCTAGGAACAAGTCCTATTTCTCATGGTATCACATTCCTTTCTTTCAATGTACTTCTTACAACTGTAATTTTACATTTATGTATGTGATTATAATCTTATTAATGTCTATATTCATCAATACACTCTAAGCAGGAAGTGTGTATGACTTGGTCATGGCTATATCTCAGGGCTTACCATAGTGTCTGGAATGTAAAAGGTGTTCTACGTATGTTTGTTGACTGAAAAAAAAAAATTCTACAGAGAAGGGAAATGAGATTGTGTCCAAATCAAATGGTTCTGCTTAGAAAAGCTGTTCTCCCCTTGTGACCTTAAGCTAAACTATTCTTTCCCCTTTGCCCTCCTCTTTCCCAAATTCCTGATAGAAGTTACTGTCTATGTCCTGCCATCCTTCAGGCAGGTGGTAGCCATAGTGATAAGCTGGCCTACAGCCAAAAATAGTCTAAAAAGCTATCACCTTGTCTGAGTGCTCCAGACTTCCAAAATAAAAGTCCACAGCAAAGGCCCAGACAGAAACACAAAAACCTTTAATGAGTAAAGAGACTAACCCAAACAACTAACAGCTCCTTCAAGAACAAATGTTCCTTGGGGCAGGCAGTGTCCCCAAGTGACCCACCCAAAGGAAAAAGGAGAGGGGGAAAAGGCCGCAGGGGGCTAAAGCAGAAAATCCCTGAATAGGATTTTAAACATCACCTTTCACTCCTTGGATAAGGTGGAAAGCTGCCCAAACATTAAATATCAAAGTCTCCCTGATGAGGCAGCATCAGAGGAAGTCTAGTATGGCTCCAAAAAACATCACCAGAGCCTGAAAAAGCTCACATGAAGCTCAACTTAAAGCCCAAATTCCCTATGGAAGCAGGAGGGCCTTGTCCTCACCCTTCTATTCTTTAGGGTAAGTGGACAGGGTTGGGTAGGAGAAGTAGAAGCATTTACTGATAACTGCTTAGAGATAGGTACTTCAGAGACAGGGCTGGTAGTGAAAAACAAGGAGAAATAAATAAGCACATACACAGAGAGGCAGCTGAGGCTTGAGCAAGGCTGACCAACAGCTGGTGAATGGCAAGATCAGGAGCCAACAACTCAAGTCTGCCTGAATCCAAAGGCTCTTCTCCTACCCCAGAGCTGCCTTTGTGGGTCACCCATGAGCCCAGCTCTGTTCCTCACCCCTTCGCCACCACCTTCCTAACCAGAATGGGAAATATAGTTCCAAAGAGCTCCCTGGGTAAGGAAAGGCTGTCTACCATGAGCACTCCTACCACAATAGGCAAGTACATAACTGAGGTCCACCACCATGCCCTAAGTACAGAACACAGTTTGCTGCATGGAGGGGAGTTCATCATCTGTAGCTACAGGGATGAGGCTGGATTTTCTGAAAATTCCAAATGAGCCCACAGGGATTTAATCTCTGCCTTTTTGAGAACCCAGTGGCACTGGGTGCTTGGGATAGTAATCCTGCAACCCAGAGCACCTTATACCAAAGGATGGCATGTGCTCCATGGCGCCATGAGAAAGCATCAAGTAACTGCAGGACAGAGAAGCCCAGATGAAGTCTTCATACCTCGTTCAAGCTAGGCAGAAAGGGTAGCAACCCCATACCTGAACCATACACATCCACACAGCATTTCCTACAAGGTTAAGCACCCCTTCATTGTGCTATAGTTTAAGGTTAACCCTGCACTCATTTCAGGATCTGCCTCTTATCAAAAGTATGCCAGGTGATTATTATAATGATAACTATTATGTCATTATAATAACATTATTGCACTTTTTTCCTGCACTTGACATCTGTTGGCTGATAGGTTTAACTGGTACATAAGCAATAATTATGCAGTGCTCTCTTCTTTCCAACCAAGCCTCTAGCGTGACTGTTAAACTAAATCCAACTACAGCAAATGTCCAACCCAAGCAGCAGTGGGAAACATGACTCATCTAGGCTCAACCACCATGCCAGATAGGCTCAAACAGGTCCCTAAATGCTGGCACACGCCCCTGCTTCTGAGAAAGTGATAGAATTTAGGGGAAAGACCAGCCAGCAAGTAATTTATTGTTGAAAACCCCAACAGGGCTAGAGGAGTCATACACAGGCCTCTGTATTACACAGGGACAAGCAGTACCAAATCACAAGGCCACACACCACAGCATGAGAAGCAGAGGCAAATGCAATTCTCCACTGGGAGTTCTCAAATAAATGGTTCTCAGAGAGCAATTCTGCCTGCTTCCCCACACACACTTCTTGGCAACTGCTGGTAAAACTCGCATGAGAGAAAGAAAGAGGAAACAGAGGACTATCTTCAGGCTCCTATTTCGAAGCCGAGAAATCCATCAACCTGGCTGCTGGCCCTTCTTTATGCAGAGCCCACTAGGGGCTAGAATACAGTCTGGAGTCCAAAGTGAAGAAGCAAGTCCAACTTCCTGTCAGCAACCCCTAAATCTACCCATCACACTATGACAAACAAGGTAGAGAAAGATGTGACATTCTATGACTGCAGATCATCAATAGGCCTGAATTACACATTAGCCTTATTAAACTAAAGGTAACCCATGGTGAGACTACATAAAAAATACACGTGATAAAACAAACCCCACGGGGAAACCAGGGCTGGCCTGCTTTGTTCTCTACCCTGTAATACACAGAGCCTTTTTTTTTTTTTTTTTTTTTTTTTAAAGGCAGAGAGGGGGCGGAAGGTTTTTGAATTTAAATTACCAGTGAACACTATAATCTATGTGCAAGGAGAAAAGGAACATTCAAGAGTGCCAAGTACAGGCTCTTGGGACATGTGTGGCCGAGGCAGTAGTAGCCTGCGGGGTTTTCTCCTTCAGCTTCAGCACGCTGCTCTCATTGTTTGAGAGCCGGCAAGCCAGCAGGCAAGGCCCAGGCAGCACAAAGGAGCACTGTCCCCTAGGTTTAGGGAGAAGATTACTCTCTCAGAAGCAAATTAGTATGAATCAACAAAGAATGAACAAGACTAATCACCCAAAGAAGGAACCCATCTAAGGAGGGGTTTGGAGAGGTATTACTAAGGTCAGTGACCAGATCGGTCTCACTCACCACTAAATTTCCATGGCCAAGCAGTAACTGACACACAGCAGGTCTTAAGAAAGAACTGTAGATTGAATGATAACCACAGACTCCATAGGTTGGAGCCAAATGACGACAGCTAGAATCTAACTGTTCCTACTGTGGTCTGCAAAGAATACACAAAAAGGTACCCAGAATTAAATGGAGTCTCTCTCAAATACACATTTCTAGTGCCCTAAGAGAGTAACCAGTGTGTTTTGGCCAGAATACACATATAGTCCTAAAAGTACAAGGCTGTGAGTAGAGGAAAAATGTGATTAAATGGTATAAAACATACACTGAATGCATACTGTGTGCATATCTGAAAACCCCAAGGAGTTTTACAGGTGAAGACATAGGAGGACAGAGATTAAATAACTCATCTGAAGTCTCATAGCTAATACATGGTTAAATCTGGTTCTATCTGATGGCTATGGCTAAAAGTTTCCACCATATTTCACCTTGACTTCCTCGAAGAGGTGAGGTGGCTTTCCAGCAAACTATAGAGGAAACAAGGTTCCTACCTGTCCACACAAATCAACTTGCTAGGCATGTTTCTTAGAGTTAATTAGCTAACTGGAACTACAACTTGATGGTCTCATCAATTTCATGTGCTTCAGAGAGCCCACTGGAACTTAAACCTAGGTGAACTGGCTAGGGTTCCAAACCCACAAAGCTGCCAGCCAGCGACACCCTGACTAAGCCATCAGCTGGTACCTATCTCTGGGGCAACACTCTTGGCATACTGCACCTCAGAGCTGGGGGAGGAAAAGACAATCCAAGCATGATCTTTATGTGTCCGCAGTAAGTTCCCCTGAGAGACTGCAGAAGAGGTACCAAGATCCTCTTCCACTCTGAGCTCTGTCTGTAATATACAGAATCCTCTTTGCAGGTAAACTAAGTCTGATTTAAGTAGAAATAGAAAAAGTAAAAAGTAAAAAATTTCTGCTTGGTCATTAGAAGCAACTAAGCCTTCCCTCCATGTTGCCCACTGCCTCTCTAGAGCTTTCAGAGACCTTTTACACCCATGACTTCGGGGGCAGCAGAGTAGAAAGGGCAAGATGATTTTCAGTGCTGTATTCTGAAGAGACCAGCGGTGACAAATAGCCAGTGTCTCTAACGGAAGTGATTACCCTGGACAAATGCAGGGGAAGCTAAGTAGTACTGAAACACACTGGTCTCTCAGGACTGCCTGTTTATTTCACCTCTTATATGAGGACTTTTAACAGTTAACATTGGGTTTTCTCCCCAGAAGCTTAGGAAAGCTGATGATTCACCCAGGTGCACAACAGCTGCTGGGAAGACCTGTGGGAAGGGGCCACCCGGCAAAGGCAGGCTTTGTATGGTGAGAAGGGTCTCCCAGGAGTGCCCTACATGCCAAGCCATATGTTGTCAGGATATTAATCCAAACCCATCTTGCACACTTTACAATGTTTATTTTACTCTCTCTGGGATGTGCAGCATTAAATTATATCCAAGAACAACCTGAGTCCTTCTAGTTCTACTCCACCCTTACTTCTTTGCTAAAAAGATTTGTAACCTGGAAACAAAGCCCTCTGCTTAATAGCAGCAATAATACTCAGCAAAGAAAAGGAAACAAAACTGTTAATTCAAGCTTCCCTAAAAGATATGGCCCCAGTGGAGCCTTAGTTTACCCTAACTAGGAAAATGGAGAAACCTACTACTAACCACTTTTTTCCAGAGAGTCCTAAGGGGGAAGGCCCCAAATGAAACAGCTCTGGAAACCTCTAAGAGAATTCCAAAAAGGAAGACTACCTCACTGACATTAAGATCTAAAAGCAAGGGGCAGGAACATGAAGTAAGGCTACCTGGATTAGTCACAGCCCTACCCTGACAAGCTGTATGACCCTCAGTAAGTAATTTAGACTCTCCAAACCTCAATTTTTCACCTCTATAAAATGGGGATGTTGTAAGAATCAGATAAGATATTTGAAAGTCCTGGGGCGCCTAGGTGTCTCAGTCAGTTAAGCATCTGACTTCCCCTCAGGTCATCAACTTGAAGTTCAGGAGTTTGAGCCCCACCTCAGGCTCTGTGCTGACAGCTCAGAGCCTGGAGCCTGCTTCAAATTTGGCGTCTCCCCGTCTCTCTCTACCCCTCCCCCGTTTGCATGTGCACACATGCTCTCTCTCAAAGAAATAATAAACTTTAAAAAAAAAAACATATTTGAAAGCCCTTTAAAAACATGAACATATGTGAAGCCTGACTGTTATTCCCAAGACTTCTGGTAGAGAAAGCCTAAGACACTTCTGTGAAACAAAGAAACAAGGCTGTCACCTCCAAGGGACAGTCTACAGTAACTGGTTCTAGGTGTTTACAGAGAGCACACAGTGAGGGCAGAGTGAAACGTTAAGAGGAGGCCATACCTGGGTCTATCCAGTGATATTTGAAAAAAATACTAACAGAGACTTCTGGGAGGCTCAGTTAGCTAAGCATCCAGACTCTTGATTTCAGCTCAGGTCATGATTTCATGGTCATGAGATCAAGCCCCACATAGGGCTCCTCACTGAGCATGAAGCCTGCTTATGATTCTCTCCCTCTCTCTCTCCCTCTGCCCTTCTCACACGCACGCGCTTTCTTGCTCTCTCAAAAAAAAAAACCAAAACGAAAACAAAAAACAAAAAACTAACAATATATGCACAAAGCTTGTATACAGTGAAAAATAAGTCTCCCTCCTTCCCCACTCCCCAGCCACCCAGGGCCCCTCACCAAAGACAACCACTCTTCAGTTTCTCATGTATTCTTCCAGAGGTAATCAATCAGCTTGCTTCAGTCTCAGATGGAGATACCACTGGTGGCAACACTTTCAGGACTAAAACGTAAGTTTGCCAAGCAACTAAGCTATGCCAGAGGCCCTTAGGGACTATGAAAAGAACAGGGCAGCCAGAGGGTAAGATATTGCCTTGCAAAAGCCTCCACGAAGGTACAGATTTCCTCCTGGCTCTTATGCTACTTTGCCCCTTGGCCAACCACATCTAGGCAATAATTCTGTACAATATACTTCCCTTTCACGTATGCCAGTTCACCCAGAACTCCTCCTCAGAGAAGCCATTAACAGGAATGATCCCTGGGACGTTATATCAGGCTGACCACCAGGCCCTTAGCAGGAGACAAAAACAAGAACAACCATCAAACTTGCCTCAGCAGAGGCCGGGCAATAGGGCAAAAATCATACAAGTCTCTAGGTCATCATCTTTCTAGGGACAGTATGCAAGAGGGGCGCCTGGGTGGCTCAGTCGGTTAAGCGGCTGACTTCGGCTCAGGTCATGATCTCGCGGTCCGTGAGTTCAAGCCCCGCATCGGGCTCTGTGCTGACAGCCCAGGGCCTGGAGCCTGTTTCAGATTCTGTGTCTCCCTCTCTCTGACCCTCCCCCGTTCATGCTCTGTCTCTCTCTGTCTCAAAAATAAATAAACGTTAAAAAAAAAAACAAAAGAACGCAAGGGAGGATGAAGCAAAACACAGGTGGTCTCTGAAAGACTTGACTCAAAAGACTAAGTGACTACCCACAGAAAATTACAAGACACCCTTAACCAAAGCTAGGCTTTCAACAAAACTCCCTCAAAAGCTTTCAGGTTCTATCTTCTGCTCCCTTTCTTCTTCTGTAAGGAATTTAAATATGTCACAAATGCATAGCCTCGATGTCAAATCTGGACCAGATATGTACTCTGGTATTCCCTGGGGATTTCACATAAAAATGTGGACTTTTGGCTTCTCTTGTAATAGGAGATGATGACACTAGAGCCACACTCACTCATGACAACAGGCTGAGTAGCAGCTGCTCCCCATGAACACATGAACACTCCAGTTTGACACAGGCACACCGTTCCATGTTGCTCACACTGACTGTTCCCTACCTGGCCCTGAAAACACCTTTGAGTTGGAGACCCCTGGCCAGTGACCAACACGGGAGGCTGATAAATTGGTAGGCACATCAGCTGACAAACAGCAGGACTCTCTCATTCACAAGTACTTATGAAACACGCTCTACATGCCAGGAACTGTGCTGGGGGCTGGTACACAAAGAGGAATGAGGAATGCGTTTTCTGCCCCCACCCCCCACCCCCAGCTCTGGGAATTTCTAACCCTGGTGGGAAGGTAAGACTTACACAAAAGGCTCTGGGAGTTGAGCATGCCAGACTCACTGTGCCTAGTGTTCAAGGAATGCCTCAGCAAAGAGTTGGGAACTGAACATAACTGTTACCATTTCTCAGCTTTCACATATCCCTTCATTCAACTAGCATTTATTGGTGTCCATGTTATACTCAGCATTATGCTGGAGATATAAAATAAGCACAGGCCATGTCCTTGAGAAGCTCATATTAAATAAGAGACAAAATAACTAACCAGGATAAAGTATGCTAAATTCTATAATCAAAGTGTTGCTATGGGGATACAGATGAGGAGGTATGACACAAGACTCACTGAAGAAGGCAGCTGTGAAGCTTAACTAGGAAACTAAGGAGAGGGGACTCTGAGCAAAAGCACTGGCTGAGACACTAACAGGAGTCATGTTTAGAGGATCACGTGGGCCAGTTTATCAAGAGCAAAGGGTACATGTGGTAACAATGGAGAACATAATTAAAGTGGTAGGACAAGGATACACTGTGATAGGCACAGAACATCAGGACAACTAACATATTTGGAATTTATTCAGCAGCAGCTAGGGGGTGCCATTGATGGCTTTTTAGAAAGACTCTTCTCCAATCAGGACTACATTTAGGAAGACTGCAAAGGGCAGTGGTACACAATGTCCTAGAGGAACATTGCATATAGGGTATAGAAGGAGGCTCCCATAAGAACTCAGAAGCAGGAAAACAAGGGAAGCAATAAGACTACATCAGAAAGATACTGCAGAGGCTTGCCAAAAAATCTAAGACAATAGCATTTCTCTGAAAAGACTCCTCAGTTGTTTTTTCTTTTTCTTTTTCTTTTTTTTTTTTTTTTTTTTTTACCAATTCAGACCAGTCTTCCCCACAAATAATAAGGTTTTACCCTATTTGTTTCATTCAGAGATGTAAGGCACAATCTACAATTATGGTACTCAGGTTTTGTTTAAACATCAGCTTGAGATCAATATAAAAACGGGTAGTAGCTTCAAGGGCTTTTTCCCCACTCGCATCCCCACTGCTACACTGAACTAGTTGTCAATCTCAAAGAGAGTCAACTTGAACACAAAATCCAGGTGAGTGTATTTGACTGTGCCTGCCTGACCTTGCACAAGGACCAGAAATGGGCATACAAATCAGAAAAAAAGCTGTGACAGAAGTCAAAATTCCCCTAACAAGCTAATTGCTTCATGTCTGGCTGAAGAGAAGGCAAGAGACGAGGAAAACATACTGTCAGAGGGCCCCAGGCAGACTCTGGACAGCCAGCCCTGCTCCATTACATCCCCATGTCAGACAATGGCCAGGAAACAAGGCCCACTAGCCAGGGCAGCCAATTAAAGACAGCACCAGAAAGGTGAGAACTAAGCCAAGTAAGAAAGAAGATGGCAGAGACGCTTCAAAGTTCCCTGCTATTCATGACTTTTAGTTATTCAGCATGAGCTAGCTGTGACTACTGATATGAATAATCAACCAACAAAGGAGACAGACAATGATGTGATGGTTAAGATAATACTCGCTTGGTCAACCCAACTTATCCTATAACCAACTCTTGGGTCAAGAAATAGAAACTACAGTTGTTGACATGACTGAAAATACAGAGAGGAAGCACTTTCCATTTGTATTCTCTCAATTCTCAAGACAGCTTCAAGAGTAGCTATTACTATTCCCATTCTACAGATCATGAAATTAAGGTTTAGAGAAAATAAGTAACTTGTCCATGATCTGACAGCTAGTAAGTAAACAGCAGAGTATGAAACCAAGTGAGCGGATTCCAGAATTTTTTAAACCTCTCTGACATACCATTCATTCCCTCACTCTTTTTTAGTGACGTATTACAGATTTTCTTGGATCACCAGATAAGGTCCACTGGTGCATTGGCCCCATTTTTACAGAACACACTCAGAACAGCCTGGCCTGAGCACTTTTTCTTTGTTTCTAAAATAGGGGGAAACTTCATATCTATTTCCTCTGGGGTAAGATCAACAGGAAACTCACTTGAACATGAATGGGAAAGAAATCAGCATGACAGCCAAAAACCTCACCAGTGAGGGTTCTAAGATAAGGAATAAGGCAGTCAGTAGAGGTGGGGCCTTCTCTTTCCTTGGAGACTTTTTTCCCCTCCCTGGAGATTTTTTAACTGCAACAGCATCTTGCATCTTTATAAGGCTTTAAATAATGTTAACAACTTCTATGGCCACCCTCTGTGAACCCTCTGGCTTGAGTCTCAGCTCTACCAATAATATCCTGATGGTTCTAAAAAAGGTATATAGCCCATTTCACTTCGCTGGAGTTCAATTTTGTCATCAGTAAAGCAAGAAGTCACCAAATCCAAAACTCAACCACTGGAAGATGACAGAACCTGAAGGCTATCTACTGACTCTTCACTCACCTAACCACAAACAGTCATTCCTTGGATCTGAAACAGACCCAGCCCTGATGTTTCCAATAAAATTGATATAAAGACCCCTAGAATGATCTCTTGCAACCCATAAATACCATGATTTCAGACTTGAGCAGCTGGGCCCAAGGACAGAGACTGTGCTTCAGGAATACAATCAAACCCACTTCCCCATGACTAGGGATGGGGAGAGTCAAAAAAATCAACCTTAAATACCTTGCTTAGGAGCTTGCCCCTTAAGTTTCCAATGTCTGCTACCCACTGGATTCAAAGTGTGGCCAATCAATGTTGTCTGTATCGACTGTCCTACTTTATGTTACTTCCATTGAACTGAAGCCTGCTAGTTTTCTTGAGTATGGTCAGATGGCTGCTGACCCCTTTGGTCAGATGGCTGCTGACTCCCCTTGGGACCCTCACAGAAAAGAGAGAGGCAAAAGCATGAAACTATATACAGACATAAAGACATGCCCATTTAAAAGTCCACTGGTATGAGCCTTCCTCACATGACTTAAGAGAGGCATCTGTGATTCTTCTTTCAGTTTCTATAACTCCTTCCTGTCATAAGACAGAAGAGGCACACTACTTGCAAAAAGGCAAGTAGCAGGACATGGATCAGTTCACTGATGTGATATTCCTCTACCCGGAATGATAACAGGTAATGAAAAGGCACACCCACACCCTCAGTCAAGACACAGCCAACAAGCAGACCTCAGAAACATACCCCTTCCCATTTTTCTGTGGATAGGACTGTGACATGGGCTAAACATCAGACACTACCCAAAGGCTCCAACTTCTTGGTACAGGAACACGTGAGCCAACACAGCAGACACAGCTGTGAAAAAAGAAGGCCAAGGAGGCATCAGAGAAACAGATGGTAAATGGAACACCTCAAAAGTCCCAAGATTTGGAGGAAAAGAATAACAGTAAAGAGTAATTCCAGCCCCTTTAAAGAAGTCCAGGAAGGGGCGCCTGGGTGGCTCAGTTGGTTAAGCGTCCGACTTTGGCTCAGGTCACGATCTCGCGGTCCGTGAGTTCGAGCCCCGTGTTGGGCTCTGGGCTGATGGCTCAGAGCCTGGAGCCTGCTTCCGATTCTGTCTCTCCCTCTCTCTCTGCCCCTCCCCCATTCATGCTCTGTCTCTCTCTGTCTCAAAAATAAATAAAAAACATTTTAAAAATTAAAAAAAAAAAAAAAAAAGAAGTCCAGGAAAAATTATTCCTCCTTCCACCTCCACACATATTCCATTTCTTCTCCAATTCTCTCAACAGCATTAGGTTTTGAACCAGACAATATGGAATAATTTCAGAAAGGGACAAAACAACTTCTGCTCTGAATTACTAGGAATAGCAGTAAGAAAAATAGAAATGAGATTCTTACTAATCCTCATGTTTACAAGCATCTAATGGCCAAGTTTCCTGAGCCTGCTACAGACTTTATGCAACAGGCTCAGCGATTAGAAACAGCTCACCTGGTTGGCAGATGGAACTAGGAGGGACATATTCACAGCTTAGACCCTCCTAAAGGCCAACCAGCTCAAATCTTTCCATGAAAGCCCTTAGCTATTGCCAGCCATCTCACAAGAAGTAAAATCAGACTAGGTGACAGGGACACTAGCCCTAAAGCATCCCATGCTGGAAAACTCAGCGAGCTCTTCAATAGCAGGATCTCTTTCCCACTTTAGTGTCCTCAACATCTTGAATTGGGCCTGGCACCTAGGAGGCCCTTGTGAAAAGAAGGTGAATGGTCAAATGTCCTGCTGATGACAACAGACTCCTGGTGAGAGGAGGATAGCACTCAACAACAGAAATCACTTTGGAGTCAAACTGGGTTTTAAGGTCAACAAACTTTTTGACCTTGGTCACATTACTTAACCTCACTGAGCTTATTTCTTCACCTGTAAAATGGGGTAACACCAACGATTTTATAAGGCTGATATCAAGTATGCATGAGATAAAGTTCTCCCCTGGGGCGCCTGGGTGGCTCAGTCAGTTGAGCATCCGACTTTGGCTCAGGTCATGATCTCATGGTTCCTAAGTTCAAGCCCCACGTCAGGCTCTGTGCTGACAACTCGGAACCTGGAGCCTGTTTCAGATTCTGTGTTTCCCTCTCTCTCTGCCCCTCCCCTGCTAGCACTCTATCTCTCTCTCTCAAAAATAAATATTTAAAAAAAAATTTTTTTTTAACAAGTAAAAATAAAGTTTTACCCCTTTCACTAGTCTGGTGTTGGTGTGGTAATAGCTGGTCTTCTAGATATAAAACATGCCTTGGTGGCTGTTTTAGACGATGTATTTTCAATGAAGACAGTATCACCCCACTGCAAGGTGGGGGGGATTGATTCTTGGGTTAGAAAAATCTTAGATATTTTAAGTTTATGGTCCTCCAAAGGGCCACAGTACATAAACAGATACATAGAGTATCGGTGGTATTAAAATTTCACAGGGGGCGGCAGGGACAGGGGGGACAAATGGGACAAATGGGGGGGGTGTCTCAAAAGGTGATAATGAACAAAAGGTTGACAATCACTTCATTAGATGTCTGAAGAGCTGACCCAGTTCCTTTAAGAACCTGACCATGCTGGCACCATGATCTCACAGGTCCAATCTCCAGAAATAAATGTTTGCTGCTTAAGCACCCAGTCTATGGCGTTCTGTTACAGCAGCCCGTAACTAAGAAGCTTCTCCATGCCTAAAACACCAAAATCAAGGGCACTGTAAGCAGAACGAGGACAGACTTAGCCAACCAACACAATCACACCATTCTCCATGTGCTGCCTGGTGGAACCCAAAAGAACTACAAGTTTGAGCTGAACATAATTCTTTTGCTCCTGGTTCTGTCTCCAAGGTGGAAAATAGCACAAGAATGGATGCCAGGTGTAAGCCCTTCCTAAGTCAGTAAAATTCTGGGAGATTCTTCACATGTGTCCTGAGCAGCTTCTATCTTTTACAAGGTTTTTATCTCAAACTCAATTACTGTTGATGCTAGGAATCAGGGATTACCCAAAGCCCACGTGAATGGCAAGGGCTATTCCCCTCCTCCTCTACCCAGCAGTGAAGCCCTTGGTGAAAGAAAATGAAGAAAATGGTAGGATATTGCCCCTTTACACCACATGTAACTAAAACAAGAAGCTCTATGTTGTGAAAAACTAAGGCCTCCAGCTTAAGGCTAACTCAGAGAAGAATAAAGTATTCATCTTTGTTCAGAAAGAGAAAAGATTAGCCTCACAAGGACAGGTCTCCAAATTGACACCAAATCCAGGAGTTAGAGATGCCTGTGCTACAGAGCGTGGTCTAAGAGCCAGCTGAGGCCCCAGAGAAAAATCCCCAGGAACACATGACCAAGGGGCTAGCATTGTAAGAATGGTCAGAGTAGCTCTCCTGAAAAGAGGCTTACTCCAAGAGACTGGCAGACAGCCTCTGCAGCACAACTTGACTCACTTAGGAAAGGACAGAAAATGAATGAAAAAGAAGACAGAAGTAGGATGAGGTCAGAGCATGAATCCACAAAGATAATGAACAGAAAACTGGAAGGCATATACCTATTTGGAAAAAGGTACAACATGCCTTTAGAGACTCATTTTTCAAAAAATATTCTCATTAATAGCAAATCTTCAATCTTTGATGGCATAAATATTTATTGTATTTCTAGGTCTTTAATGTGTTCCATTCATTTAATCACTCTTCCAAGTAAGTATCTGCATTTTTTTAAAGGATTTTACGTTTAAGTACAGTAATCTCTACACACAACATGGGGCTTGAACTCACAGCCCCAAGATGAGTCGGATGCTCCACCAACTGAGCCAGCCAAGTGCTCCAAGATTCCCATTTTTAGGCAGTGGAAAACTGAGCCTAAGAGGTGACTTGTCCAAGGTCATATGGCTAATAAGTGATAGACTCAGATTCAAAACTAATGTTCACCACACACCAAAAATGTATTATGTCCACTTCAAAAGAACTGTTTACTCATCTGAAGACAAGCTAGCTAACAAGGTTGCTTAACCATACCATTTGGGGTTAAAAAAAAAAAAAAGTATAGTATTATGTATTAATGAAGTTGATCGCTAACATAGTTCAAAAATGTCTCTGAAGACTATTTCAGATGTGGATTTTCAAAACTGCTTTGGGGGGCGCCTGGGTGGCGCAGTCGGTTAAGCGTCCGACTTCAGCCAGGTCACGATCTCGCGGTCCGTGAGTTCGAGCCCCGCGTCAGGCTCTGGGCTGATGGCTCGGAGCCTGGAGCCTGTTTCCGATTCTGTGTCTCCCTCTCTCTCTGCCCCTTCCCTGCTCATGCTCTGTCTCTCTCTGTCTCAAAAATAAATAAAAACATTAAAAAAAAAAAAAACTGCTTTGGACAGCGACATCACTTAAGTAAATCCACACTTCACCAGTCACACCTACATATACCACTCTAAAGGAAAACAACACTCAAGAAGCACTAGCATGTTTGTTACAAAACCCATTTTGTTGCTTTTCAGTTTTGCTTAATTAGTTTTTGTGTGTCAGTGAAACACACCAGGGCTCAAAGTTGTCCTCTGTAGAGAACTGAGTAATAAATAGCCTTCAAAGACATCAGGGAAGGCAAAGAAAGCAGGAATCCAAGAACAAGACAACTTTTCATTCTGGGTTACCACAGCTGTACTAATACATCCCCCATTCCCACCATCTGTAAAATGGGGGCAATAAGCCTTTTCTGTAGCCAATTTCATCATAACAACACATGTATCAATTAGCATATTAAGTTCATTAAATAACCCAAAGAAAAGCCAAAATAAACCCGACGTGGCAACACCCTCTTAAAAACCTAAGGGCCATGTTCTCAACTGATCCATGTTACACAAACATCAAACCTAATATCCTCCTACCCCAGCTCCTATCAAAATCCTATCCAATCCCCAAATGTGGCTATATTTTCATCAGAAAATAAAGTAAGTTTGGGTGCTGTGAGAGGTAAAAAGACACACCAATATATACCAAAACATCTTTTACACTGTCCAAACACTCTTAGTGTTTACAAACACATCACTTTCTTTTGTTAGCAAACCTGGAGGATTCGTTCTTCTGCCTACCCACTCTGGGTTAATCCTCCAAAGCAGTTTGTGGTTTTGTTTTATTGAGGTCAGAAAGCCAGATGAGCTTGAATCCAACTGACCACATACCGGTGGGGTGGGGTGTGTGGGTGGGTGGGTGGGTGGGTGTGTGTGTGTGTGTGTGGCATCAACCGGTCCTCTAGCTTCTACTGTGAAAAGAAACCCCACACTGGCTTCTCTGGTGCCAGGCATTTCCTGACTCCTGTTCTTTCCCCGCCAGAACCCCATTTCAGGGGCTCAAATGTCACTGGATTCCCTCCAGTCTTCTAAAGCGTAGAATCTCAAGGCAAGGATTTAAGGACCACGTGAATCAGAAACGCCGGGGAAGCACTGAAGGTGCCCATGCTCCACTTTAAATGAAATTAGTTACTAAAGCCCAGGGATGTACACAACTTCTTAGTTGATTTGAAAAACAACAAAGTCTGTAACCTGTACTTCAAAGGCAAGCCTTCGACCTACCAGGAAAAAGGAAAACACAAGATAGGAATGGAAACACGACGCGAGTAGAGGGCAATTCCATATGGTGAATTCTTGGCCTCTGCCAAGAACCAGAATTTCAACAAAGGAGCAGTTAAATGCAGAAACTGAGGGTGGGAGAAAGGGAACAGATGCAGAATCAAGAGCTAATCTCAGAATCCCCACCGCCTCATCTGGCACTTAATAAGAATTACTGGAAACTCTTCGAGCACAAAAGGTAGGGAAGGCGACTCCTGGGCTGAGGCCAGGGCCCACTTGGATGTCCCGTTAGGGAGGGACGAGATGTGCGTGTGACGGGGACAGGGAGGGGATGTGTAGGGACCCCGCAACAGTGCTGGGAAGGCGCCGGGGCCGCTGGTGGGAGGAGGCTCGGACAGCGCCCTGAGCCCCCCGCGCAGCTCCAGGGCCGAGTGGCCCTCACCGCCCCTACCTTCGGCTTCCCGCCCGGCAGCCGAGGGGCAGACACAACCCCCACAATTCCAGGCGGCTGCAGCGACAACCAGCTCCCCATGCGCAGACGCCGCGGCGACCTTCTGAATCTGTGAGCGCGCACTTATTACGTCACTTCCCACCTCACCCAATTGCTGCCTTCCAGGATGACGAGCGGCCGCCTCCCTTTCTTTCCTGCTCTCTCAGCTCTTAAGCCCCGCCTCTCTCTCCCCCGCTTCTGTTAAGTCCCGCCCACTAACGCACACGTTATGAGGCTGGTTTTCAGCTGTAACCCTTCGCCAGCGTGAGACGTCTGAAGGAGATCGCCGCGGGGCTGATTTTGCTTCCAAGCTAGACCAAAATGGGACTTCGAAGTTTCATTTCTGATTTTCCAATACTGTAATTTCTTTCTAGCGGAAGGAACATCAGAAGGAAACCAGCGGACATGAGAAGTAGAAATAAATTAAGCTGTTGCCACTCAGTGTGGAATAGATAAATCCGAGACTCTTAAACTGTAAATAGTCCTTTGAAAATTCCTGCAGAGAGGTCACCTATAAGTCGTCTACTTTATGTGCTTATGTATTGTGTGAATTAAAAACGACCAATTATTTTCAAAGTACCCTACAGCTCAAATGCTGCTAGAGCACTGAATATCTTATATGTGCCAGGTGTTGCATATATATATATATATATTTCTCAAAACTTCCTGAGATCAGAACAGCCATCCGTTTTTTATAGGTGGGGAAGCTAAGGCTCAAAGAAGTTGAAGAACTTGTACAAAGTCATATAGTCAGGAAGTGGTAGAACTGGGAATGTAAGCCAGATTTGAGTGCCTCCCAAAGTCCTGTTCTTTTTCTATAAGACCTTCCCCTTGACCAGAGTAGTTTAACCTGCTTAGTAAAATGGAGTGCTCCCTCAGGCCCTGAGAGTCCAGACAGTGATTCCTGGTCAATCATGAGTGGAGAAAAGTACAATCCAAACAAGCAGTGACTTTCCCCGAACAGGTATTCCCCAAGAGCAATCCACCTGTCTCAAGTTTGTTTGTGGTTTTTTTCTTCCATTTTTGAGGTATAATGTGGGCTTCTAGTAGTTAATATACTTTCTTGATTATGTTTACTTCAAACAGATGGGAAATCGCACCCATGAGCAAACTTCGGTTTGCCTGGGGAAGGAGAACAAGCCTCTGGGCAATAGTGGAGTGGGTAGTGTCAGTTTTTAAGAAAGGTCTAGAGGGGCGCCTGAGTGGCTCAGTTGGTTGAGCCTCTGACTTCAGCTCAGGTCATGATCTCATGGTCCGTGAGTTCAAGCCCCGTGTAGGGCTCTGGGCTGATGGCCAAGAGCCTGGAGCCTGCTTCTGATTCTGTGTCTCCCTCTCTCTCTGCTCCTCCCCCCTTCATGCTCTGTCTCTCTCTGTCTCAAAAATAAATAAACGTTAAAAAAATTAAAAAAAAAAAAAGATTCTAAGGCTACAAAAACACACATATACATCACCCATGCCACAAAGTGAGTGTTCAATACATGTCAACTATTGACATTGGTGTTGCTATTGGGAACTGGTTCTTGTGAACCCACAAGCTCTCCTTACCTGTCCCTACATTCAGTCACAGTTCAGCAACCCAGCACTGGGGAAAGGAACCAGAACTTTTGTTCTGAAATGACCCAAAGATACTTGCCTGCCTGTTGGGGTGCCTGGGTGGCTCAGTCGATTGAAGGTCTGACTCTTGATTTCAGCTCAGGTCATGATCTCACGGTTCCTGAGTTCGAGCCCCACATCAGGCTCTCTGCTGTCAGCATGGACCCTGCTTCAGATCCTCTGTCCCCGTCTCCCTTAAAAATAAATAAATGTTGGGGCGCCTGGGTGGCGCAGTCGGTTAAGCGTCCGACTTCAGCCAGGTCATGATCTCGCGGTCCGTGAGTTCGAGCCCCGCGTCAGGCTCTGGGCTGATGGCTCGGAGCCTGGAGCCTGTTTCCGATCCTGTGTCTCCCTCTCTCTCTGCCCCTCCCCCGTTCATGCTCTGTCTCTCTCTGTCCCAAAAATAAATTAAAAAAAAAAAAATTTAAAAAAAAAAAAGGTCTACATAGGACACTTCCCTAGGACTGAGTGGGAAAGGACAGAGAACAGTTCACTTTTTCCATGGAACACCCAAGAGGCTAGCAAGAGTAGCCCAGCAATAATTCTAGCTTGTGTCACTTCCTAGTAGCATGAGGATAAATAATAAACGTTCAACAAATATCTATTACATCAGTGATAAATTACAGAATGAACATATAAAGTACAATCAAGCCTGACATGTTATAAAAAGATACTAATAAAGTGCTACGAGAGTATTATGCTTATAAATAGAATAAGCTCAAATCTTATAATAGAATGAATAAATAAATGCATGGGCCAAGAAAAGAGTCCAGCTGGACACAGAGCTGCCAACATTCATAGGAACCTGGCTGCCTTCTTGGGACAGCTCTAATCAGTTGATGTGTAGGGGAAAGAGAAATTCTGAATCTCCCCAGGCCTCAAAACGAAAAGACCTGAGAACCTCCTTCCCAGGAGAATTAGCTCTGATCTCAAGCCTTCTCAGCTGCTAAAATCAATGTGCAGGACTGGGCCTAAACAGCCCCTACTTTCATGGCCCCCAAACAAGAAGAACCACTGTAAAGGTGGGAAGTTTGAGGTCCAGGGATGGTGGGATGGTGGGTGGTGGGATCACAGAAATCTCTTCTCTGTTTCCATGTATTACTCTTGGAATTGAGCAGAAATAAGTTTAAATTTTTCTTTTAAATAAGTAAATGACAAACAAAAAGCCACCTCTTCTTGCAGCTCTATTGGAGAGCTTCCAAGATCCCTCTTCCACTCCCCAGAAGTGCAAAAGTTTGCAAGAGTACAGAGCCTGAGAAATTACCTTCAACCTGACCACCACCAATCAAAGGAAACCACAGCACCCATACCCAGAGCCCTGCTAGGCAAGAGATTTAGATGATCAATTAGCCTTCCTCAATGAGGAAAATGTGTTGAGTAGATCATTTCTCCTCTCATCAGCCTTTCTCAATTAAGCTCCCACAAACCTGATACCCAGTGTGTGAAAGCATTTCTGGCAGCAGGAATTGGCTCCCTGCTCCCTCTGGATTGGCCTAGAATATTGAGTATGGGGAGCAAGAGCCCCAGCTCTGTCTCATCATCAAATTGTCCTGTCCTGCTTCCTCTTCCTCTCTGCACCCCTCCCCCTCAGCTTTCACCATACACTTTAAATCCTTCTGCCAGAAATCCTTCCTGAACTCCAGACATTTTATTCACTTGAACATGAGTACCAAACTACATGCCAGCTGTTGGCTATGGGGATATAGCTGTGAAATAGTACCACTGGGTTCTTACCCTTAAAGAGCTCAGGGTTAGATGAGAGATACAGAAATGTAAACAGATCAAATCAACACAGTCAAACAAGGACTATAAAACAGAAATATTAACAGAACTATTAGAATTGGCCCACTTAGGGGCACCTGGGTGGCTCAGTCCATTGAGTGTCCCACTTTGGCTCAGGTCATGATCTCGCAATTCGTGCCGGGCCTGGAGCCTGCTTCGGTTCTGTGTCTCCCTCTCTCTCTCTGCCCCTCCCCTGCTCTCACTCTCTCTCTCAAAGGTAAATAAACATTTAAAAAAAAAGAATAGGCCCACTCAGTTCACACGGCTGTCTTTGTTTCCAAATCCCTTATGTGAGTAAAACTCTTCCCCATTCATCATCTTGTTTGCTCCAGACAGCCCTGTGAGACAGGGCAAATTTTATTCCCATTTTACAGATACAGCAAAACTCTTTGAACTCATCAGATCTGTGCTGCCCAATATGATAGCCAACAGTCACATGCAGTATTTAGGTTTAAATTAATTAAAGTGAAATAAAATTTAAAACTCAGTTCCTGAATCACACTAGCCTCTTTTCAAGTACTCAAGAACCACATGTGAATAATGTCAACTGTATCAGACAGCATGGATTATAGAACATTTCTGTCATCACAGAAAGCTCTTTTGGACAACAGCACTTTAGACGTCCTGAAAGTCAGTCAAGGGCAGGGATGTGAATGAAGCCAGAGCTCTCAGTGTTCCCAGACAAGCTGAATAGAGCTGCCAACATGGATTAAGCAAGAAGCTGAGGGGCACTGCCAAGGAGACCAAGAGGAACTGGCCATCTGAACCAGGGTCCTCCACTTCTGGGCTGCACACAGATGGAGTGGGTAGCAGCAACCAAGGCAGAATGGAAACCAGATGATCTCTACACTGAAACCTGGGCACATCTCAGCCCATATAAGCAGCTTCCTTGGTGGAACTCCAGAATTCTAGGTATCTCTACCCCAAGAGACCTCAAGGACCCCAGTGACTATACTTTGCTCTGTCTCTGGTTCATTTCTGAAGGCCTCATTAGCAGAAAAAGAAAAATAACAAAATGCCCCCTGCAAAAGGGATATGAGGCCTCTGTATGGCAGCCTCTCACCTGCTAGAAGGCCTTGGCAGCTCCGCGGGGCTTCAGCCAGAAAAGGTCAGTAAATTTAAGCTGCAATTGCTCTCAGCTAAACAGGCGTCTCTGGTTCAAAGGAAAAGCACTCAAAAGAAGAGACCTAGAAGACAGGCAAGATTTCAAAGGGTTCTCACCAAAAAACTACCACTGAGGCCAAAGCAAAACCCCAGAACCATGATTCTGTCTCCAGAAACACCTTCAACCACACACCTACTCAGGTACACAAACATGTGACACAAATGCACTGCCTGCAGGCACCCACAAAGGCAGCAAACCACAGGAACACATATACACACAGGGCAAAGGTACAGCCCTGTTCCTGCTATCCACTGCTGCACAACAAAGCATCCCAAAACAATAATCATTTATTTAGCAGGTTGGGCAGGGCTTGGCAGGGAAGAATCAACCCTGCTCTGTGTACTGTCAGCTGGTGTGGTTCAGTAAAGGCAAGATGCTCACTCACATGGCTGGAAGTTGATCCTGGCTGTCAGTTGGGACCTCAACTGGTGCTGTCAGCCAGGACACTGACAAGCGGCCTCTTTTAGTAGCTGCTTGGCCTCCTCACAGTTTGGTAGCTGGTTTCCAACAACGAGCATCCCAAGAGAACAAAACATAAAAGTGCCTGGTACTTTAATGATCTACCTTCAGAAGGGACATAGCATCATTTATGCCATATTCTGTTGGTTGAGAGACTCAGAGAGGTCTGTCCACATTTAAGGAGAAGGAAAGAGAGACCATCTGTCTATGGGAAAAGTTGACATATTGTAAAGAGAACACATGGGTTGGGATATATCGTTGCAGCCACCTCTGGAAAAGAGCCACAAGCCCCACACCCTGGCACAAACACCCACAGTCGTACACACATCTTACACATCCAAAGTCAAACACAGGACACAGACAAGTTTACACATGTACATAAATTAAAACATTCTGCATTTATACACATGAACACTGTCACACAATGGTATGGACTTTACCACAAATATATTTCTTACATAATTACACAATTAAATGTGTCTAGTGAAACATGAAAACATACCATATAGAGTATATTGAAAATCAATCAGACACCATCAGGAAACCAGACTGGGAGCAGATGGAGTATAACCTAGGTGTGAGCTGTCCCTCACCCTGTTCCATTTCCCCACCAAGAACACATGGCTGCAGGTATCATAGAGATGATAGAGGAGAACATTAATCCCACACACCCCACAGCAGATAACCTGAAACCCCTCTTGAGCACTTCTTTCCTCCCAAGTCCCTGTCTTACCTCTGTCCCTCCATGGATCATTTTTTATCTTTTCTTTCCCTTGCATGGTACCCAGTCAGCCAGTTCACATATCCTTCTCCAGGATTTTCCCTCAAGCCTTCCTCACCCTTTGGTCATACAGAGCAGTTCAGGTTTGCCCAGATCCATGATAAAAGGCTGATGTAAAGAAAGACAGGCAGGGACAGGAGCTGGAACCAAGGTGGTCTGAAGACAGGCTACACTGTCATCTCTCCTTCTCATAGACCACCAGTCCTCTTGCTCTTGTCTGCATCACATCAAGATATCTGACTGGCCAATACAGTTTAACTTTACATTCTAAATTTGGGCTGAGTTAAGTTGACTGGAATAGTTCACTTCAGTCTCTGCCCACCCCCACGCACACACCTGGAAGACCCCTAAGAACAAGGCTACTGCAGGGCTGTTGTAGGGCAGCCTATGGGTCCTCTCCTGGTCCAATCTGTGCCGACCCCTACATAAGGGCCAGGGCTGCTTCTTCAAGCAGAGAGATGCAGAAGGGATGTTGTCTGCTACAGGATCCTGGGCATAACGGGTACAGTGACTGGCCATGCCTGCGCATGCTAGCACAGTCCTGGGTCAGCAAGTCAATAAGGGGAGAACAACTCCTCTGACACTGTCCCTAAAAAGGTTCCCAAGCACCAGAGCTTTGGGAGATCATGTGTGGACAATAAGGCTTGCTGTGTGGCATGACTCAGAACATTAGATCATCAAATCCAATACCACTGGGGCACCTGGGTGGCTCAGTAGGTTGAGCATCTGACTCTTGATTTTGGCTCAGGTCATGATCTTGCAGCTTTGTGGGTCCAAGCTCTGCATCAGGCCCTGCACTGGCAGCACAGAGCCTGCTTGGGATTCTCTCTCTCCCTCTCTGCCTCTCCCTGTCTCGTGCTGCCTCTGTCTCTCTCAAAATAAATAAACTTAAAAAAAAATTCAATATCACTGTCAGCAGAGAGCCTGGATTCAGGACTGTGGAGCAGTTTAAGAACCGGCTTCAGAATCGGACAGCTCAAATTTTGACTGCTCCTCACTAGCTAAGCAAGTTGCTTTAACCCTAACCTACCTTACAGTGGTGTTTCCTTATCTGTAACATGGAGGTAATATTAGTATTTCCTTCAACAATTGTTATGGAGATTAAATGAGATAACATATGTAAAGCATTCAGCACAGTGCCTGACACAGTAAGTGCTGAATTGATCTTCTTCTCTCTTCTCTATTCTTCTCCATGCCTGTTGGTTACACATACATGGTGCTAGAAGCTGGGTAAAGTTAAATCACACACAAATACACATGTGGATCCTGCTTTATATCCCCACTTAGTATTCTAATTATTCCACTCCCAGACCAACACACACCTTATACATCATGCCCAGGCTATATATGAGCTTTTGCGGAAAGGGTGGAAGAAGAGGTATTACTCAGGCAGACAAACCCTTCCTCTTGTCACAAATAAGACACACATGAGGGGTGTCTGGGTGGCTCAGTCAGTGAAGAGTCCAACTTCAGCTCAGGTCATGATCTTGCAGTCTGTGGGTTCGAGCCCCGCATCGGGCTCTGTGCTGACAGCTCAGAGCCTGAAGCCTGCTTGGGATTCTGTGTCTCCCTCTCTCTCTCCCCTTCCCCGACTTGTGCTCTGTCTCTCTCAATCTCAAAAATAAATAAACATTTAAAAAAATTTTTAAACAAATAAGACACACATGAAATGAAAGGTATGGGAGTATCTCTGGAACAGAGGGTCTTGGGAGATCTTCTGGAGAAGGCATACTGTATTATCTGAGCTGGATGAAGATGACAAGCTGAATGTGGTTTTTCTCAGCAGCATCTTTATTGCTCCATATGTTGGAGCACACAATGGGCCAGCTCAGGCGACAAGGGGCCGGCCACACACAACTAATCATTCTTATTTGTTTAGCTAGTGTGGCTTCCCATCTCCCCATGGCCTCTACAGAGACACCCAGAGTGGGAGGCATTGGCACCAAGATCATTATGGAATTATGAGACTGATTGAACCATCATGAGAGCCACTCTAGGGAAATAAATCTGCCCTGGCTAGAAATGGATTGCATAGCCACAGGAACCCTATTCCAGTCTCCTAATGTCTGCTCCTCAGTAACTGGCAGGGGTAAGAGATGGAGAATGGAGAAAAGTTGAGGAGCCTTCCTCCAGGGCAGGGTATTTAGGGGTTCTGGCCTTGTCCACTGCCCACCCTGGGCAACAATGAGAATAATAACAACATTAAACAGAACTTTACAGTTTATAAAGCTTTCTCATGTACGCCTTTTAATTCTCACAGAAATCCTTTGACATACAGATATAACCTGAAGTTCAAATACTCTGAGAGATGTAGCACAGTGCTGGGACCATACATGTCCCTAAATGAAACATGTGGAATAGAATGATGCTAAGGATCCAATTAGACCCTTTATTCTAGCTCCGAATCTAATACTTTCATATCACAAATAGGTCAGATTCCGCCTATTACAGTATGTCCATTAGTTAACAAATTTATTGCATTCATGTGATAGGTGCTATGCTAAGAGCTAGGGATTTAACGATAAGTGAGCAGACTTAGTCTGGAAGTAGATTAAAGTGGTCTCAAATTCTTTGCACTCCCATCATTGAGAGGTATAGTATATATCCCATCCCTTTGAATCTAGGCTGGCTCCCTTTGACTCGAGATTGCTCTGACCAATAAAGTACAGAAGTGATGCTATTCAGTTTTAAGCCTACTCTGAAAGCTTCCACTTTGGTCTCTTAGAGCCCTGAGCAGTTCTGCCATAAGTCCAACCACCCTGAAATAGAAACAGCATGGATAGGGAGAGGGGCTCAGCTAAGCCCTGACTTCCAGCCACCCAGGGAAGATACCAGACATTTAAGTGAAGCCTTCTTGGACCTTTCAGACCAGACCAGCATCCAGTCAAGTGCCACTGAGAGGTCCCGGTCACCATCACATAGAGCAGAAGAATCATCTAACCAAACCATTCCAGAATTCCTGGCATGTAATATCATGAGCTATAACAAACTGACAGTTGTTTTAATCCATGAGTTGGCAAAATTTTCCTATAAAGGGCCAGATAGTAAATATTTTAGGCCTTGCAGACCATGTACTATCTCTGTCATGCGCTGTCATTGTTTTGTCTTATTTTATTTTGTTTTTAATAACCCCTTAAAAATGTAAAACTAGGGGCGCCTGGATGGCTCAGTCTGTTGAGCATTTGACTCCTTGATTTCAGCTCAGGTCATGATCTCAGGTTCATGGGACTGAGTCCCACATTGGGCTCTTTGCTGACAGCACGGAACCTGCTTCGGATTCTCTCTCTTCCTTTCTCTCTGCCTCTCCCCTGTGCATGAGCTCTCTCTCATAAACAAACAAACAAACAAACAAACTTAAAAAATGTGAAAAGGGGGCGCCTGGGTGGTTCAGTTGGTTGGCGTCTGACTTCAGCTCAGGTCATGATCTCACTGTTGGTGGGTTTGAGCCCTGCGTCGGGCTCTGCACTGACAGCTCAGAGCCTAGAGCCTCCTTCAGATTCCGTGTCTTCCTCTCTCTGCACCTCCCCCCTCGCACTGTGTCTCTCTCTGTCTCTTGAAAATAAACAAATGTTAAAAAAAATTAATTAAAAAAAGTTTAAAAAAACATACTTAGTTTTCTAGTTATACAAACACAGGCTATGAGCTAGAAGTGATACATGGGCCCTACTTTGCCAAACTCTGTTTTAAACCACTAAGATTTTTTTTTTTTTAATGTTTATTTTTGAGAGAGAAAGCGCTTGCACCTGCTGCACGCCCGCAAGCAGGGGAGAGGGATGGGGGAGAGATAGGAAAAGAGGAAGACAGAGGATCCAAAGAAGGCTGTGCACTGGCATCAGAGAGCCTGAAGTGGGGCTCAAACTTACAAACCGTGAGATCATGACCTGACCCGAAGTAGGATGCTTAAACAACTAAGCCACCCAGGTGCCCCTAAACCACTAAGATTTGAGGTTGTTTGTTACCTAGACAGCTAAACAGGACAGTCCTTTTCTCCATGATACTAAAAAAAATGCAAGTAAAACATAAAACAAAAAATATATAATTAATCAAATAACCACATAAAGGAGATGAGCCAGGCACAATGGGACTTAATGCCACTGAGGTTTTTAGGAAAGGCATCCCTCAAGTGGCAACATTTAGGCTGAGATTTGAAGGTTCACTAGAAGTTTGGAGGTGAAAGGAGCAGAAAGAGTATAATGGCCGAGCCATTTTGCTTCAGTGTGGGAGCTTCTGACCAGCAATTCTAGTTCCAGAGATTTCTGCTGGAGTGGCCAAGAGCCCACATCACACTTTCACTTCTTCCTCTACCTAATTCTTCTTCTGCTTTCTTCCTTGCATAGGTGTTGCTCCCTAATAAACATCTGGAACCCTAAAGTCTGTTTTAGTGCCTGCCTTTGGAGAACTGAACCTGGGACACTTGCTAAAACAAAAAGGGAATTTATTTACCTTTGTAATTAGAAAGTCCCCAGGTGGAGTCCTGGGTTTCAAGCAGAACTTGATTCAGAGCTCCAACAAGGGTGACTAACATGGACACAGGGATTTCAGTGCTAAAACCAGGAAAATCCCAGGCACACAGGGATGATTAGCTAGTCTTGCTCCAACGTGTAACCAGGTCATGATGTCTCTTCATTTCTTCACTCTGCTTGCAGCTAGGTTGGATGATTCAGTCTCAGACTCTACAGGTAAGCAGCTCCAGACCCTATATTCTCTCAAGTTGGAATCCTACAAGAAGGGAACTAGTTTAGTCCCCTCATAGCTCTAGATGGTTGGATTCATTTGTACTGGCTTTCATCAGCCTTCTTGAGCCATGTGCCCATACACTTTATTTCTAGCTTAGTTTTTTTTTTTTTTTAATTGAGACATAATTCACATACTATAAAATTCACCCTTTTAAAGTATGCAATTCAGGGGCACCTGAGTGGCTCACTTGGTTAAGCGACGAACTTCGGCTCTGGTCATAATCTCACACCTCTTGGGTTCAAGCCCCACGCCAGGCTCTATGCTGACAGCTCAGAGCCTGGAGCCTGCTTAGATTCTGTCTCCCCCTCTGTCTGCCCCCCACTCCCTGCTTGTGCTCTGTCTCTGTCTCTCTCTCTCAAATATAAATAGCCATTAAATAATAAAATAAAATAGTAAAGTATGCAATTCAGTAAAAATAAATAAACATTAAGGTATGCAATTCAGTGTTTTTTTTAGTATATTTACAGTGTTGCACAATGATCACTACTAGCTAATTCCAAAATATTTTCATCACCTCAAGGAGAAACCCTGTATCCATTGGCAGTCACTCCCCACTCCCCTTTATCTACTCTGGATATTTCATATAAATGAAATCATATGTGTCCTTTTGTGAATTTTTTCTTTCACTTGGCATAATATTTTCAAAGTTCATCTATGTTGTAGCATACATCAGTACATCATTCCTTTTTATGACTGAATAACATTGCTACTGTATGAATATAATAACATTTTATCTGTTTATCAGATAATGGGCATTTTGGTCATTTCCATTTTTTGACTGACAGGAATAATGCTGCTATGAACATTCATATTCAAGTTGTTGTTTGCACACCTGTTTTCAATTCCCCTGTATGTATCTAGGAGTGGAGTTTCAGGGTCATGTGGTAACTCTATGTATGCCCCCATTTTCAATCAAGAACTGTGGCTTAGAGGATGGAATGGTCTAATTGTTTTATTTATTTATTTTTTTAATTTTTTTTAATGTTTATTTTTGACAGAGAGAGAGAGAGAGACAGAGCATGAGCGGGAGAGGGGCAGAGAGAGAGGGAGACACAGAATCCGAAGCAGGATCCAGGCTCTGAGCTGTCAGCACAGAGCCCGACGCGGGGCTCGAACTCACAGACCGTGAGATCATGACCTGAGGTGAAGTCGGACGCTCAACCAACTGAGCCACCCAGGCGCCCCTGGTCTAATTGTTTTAAACCTAAGTCACATGCTCCATTCCTAGTGCTGAGGGTGGAGTCAGTCTCACTAGAACCACATGGATTGAGGAGACAATGATCCTTCACCAGAAGGAAATGAGGTACCATTACCAGATGGAAAGTGAATGCACCCCAAGCAGCAAATCCACAGATGACCACTGCAAAGAGCTACATTTATGGAATGCTTACTGTGAGCCAGACACTGTGCTAAGTATATGCATTATCTCTTTTACCCTTCACAACAATCTCCTGAGGATTCTGTTATTCCTATTTTACAGGTGAGGAAACTAAGTCTTAGAAAAGTTGAATAAGTTGCCCAAGTCTGTATAGCTGGGAGTCTAATTGCAAAGCAAAGCATCAGGGAAAAAAACAGATTCTGAGGTATGTTAAAATATATCTGCTAGAGGCTCTTGTATTTTGTATTCCCAATATTTTTATAATCATTGGAGAGGAGTCTGTGTAACCAAAAATTTCCTTTCACATCATGGACAGGGAAGAACAGGTTTTTATAATGAAAAAAATCAGTTGACTTTTTTCCTTTAGATTTCCAAGTAAGCTTCCAATTTTGTCAGACCACATCATTGGCATTGAAATTCAGTAGATATATTTCTCAGAAAGCCCCCATGCTTCTTGTAACCACTGATGTTTTTCTAATAGGTCTAGCAGAAATTCAGCTAAATTCTTCTTGTCATGAGATTAGGAAATACAGAACTCTACATCAGGCTCTTAGCCTCCTTCAGATATGATTTACAAGAGTCCTTATCTCAGGCTCATCTGGTTCTTATGGTAAGGACCTAGGGCCAGGGATCTCCCCACTCAGTACTCTGGTAGTCCACAGCCTGGATGGTGTGAAACAGGTAGGACAGAGATGTGACGTTGCCAAAGAGTTGAAGGAGTATAAGGACTTGCATTTTGTTGCCCCACACTCTCTGCCAATTCCAAAACACTAGCCTTTCGAATGTCATGGCAGAATAACTTCATATGAAGCTGTATATTGTACCAGCTTCATATTAAAAAGCAGGCTTACAGCATCACACTGACTCCTCCTTGAGAGACCCCTTCCTACCATCTCCTCCTCCCAATATATACACATTCCCACCAAGGAAACTTGCATCCTAAGCTCTTGAAAGATTTACTGCCAGTACCACAGACAAATTAGTGAATACTCTGGCAGTTGATTCCAAAGACAGGATGCTCATTTGCATGAGAAGTTGCATGTCATTTGCATTATATTTGCAACCATTTGCATATCACGTCTTCCCTGTCAAAATGTACATAAATCCTTTCTACTTTCATTTTTTTATTTTCTAAAAAGGACTACGCCTCCACATCCTGCCCAGACTGTCTGATAAAATTACTAGTTGAGTATTCCTAGCTTGATTGTGAAGAACCTCACATGCCACGCTGAGGAGACCTCAAGCGATATCAGAACTCAGTTTAAGATATTTTATTCATTCATTCATTTATTCAACAGATCTTTACTGAACACCTACAATGTGCCAGGCACTGTTTCAGGTGCTGAGGATATATCTGTGAACAATGAGATTAAAAATAATTTACAACATTAAAAGTTAAATTCAGTCGTTTCATAAGATTACCTGGCACCACCCTGATCAATAAATATGAGTGCAAACTAATAGTAAAATCTCATCAAGGGGTGCCTGGGTGGCTCAGTCAGTTAAGTGTCTGACTCTGGATTTCAGGTCAGGTCATGATCTCACAGTTTGTGGGTTCAAGCCCCTCATTGGGCTCTGCACTAACAGTGTAGAGCCTCCTTGAGATTCTCTCTCTCTTTCTCTCTCTCTGCCCCTTTCCCCCTCAAAAATAAACATTAAAAATAAAACAAAATAAAATAAAATCTCTTCAAAGTACATTGTTATAAGGTGGTAATCTGGGTATTATAGACTATGCTTACATTTTTTAAAAAACTGATCCTAGATTATATAACAAACATTCTAATGGGTACTGAAGATCCCTGAGAATGAAGATCCATGAAGAACCCCAGGTTTAAGAAGAACCAAGTGGGGAGGGGCACCTGGGTGGCTCACTCGGTAAAGCATCTCACTCTTGGTTTCAGCTCAGGTCATAATCTCCTGGTTCATGAGTTTGAGCCCCACATTGGGCTCTTCACTAACAGCACAGAGCTCACTAAGGGTCCTCTGTCTCCCTCTCTCTCTGCTATCCAGCCCCCTCAAAAATAAATACTTAAAGAGGAAGAAGAACCAACTGGGGAGCCAGCAAAAGATTTAAGCAGGGAAATGACCTGAGTTTGTGTCTTGGAAAGATCACTCTGGCAGCTACATGGAGGGTAGAATGGAAGCTGCTCAGGACCAGAGATCCAAGAGAGGCTTTGATAGTCTGGGTGTGACTCATATGTGGGACTGTCCACACTGCCCGCTTCCTAAACCTATGGCCCCCTCACTGCTGTCAGTCAGAAATCGAGCCAAACCACATACATGGTGGCTTCAGAAGCTTTCAATAAAAATTTGTATACTACGGAGAGGGGGCATATCACACCTTGTTTCACTTGAAAACTCAGCTTTAAACATGTCTATTCAGATTCTCTCATATAGCTGTAAGTGGTAGGTGCTTCTCAACTTTCTATCAACCAGCCCTCAACTGACTCTATTCTCTCTCTTCTTGATCTTTTAAACTCTGGGACTCCAAACTCATCACCTCTTTATTTTGTAGAGCAATTCAGCTTCCACTCTGAAATCCCAGGGAATGTGGAAAAACAAAGGGCTCTTCAGTTCCAGCATCTATCCTGTAAGAGGTTATAAATAACATTTTTTAAAAGTCCGTCTTTTTTTTTATTATTTTTAACATTTATTTATTTTTGAGACAGAGAGAGAGAGAGAGCATGAACAGGGGAGGGTCAGAGAAAGAGGGAGACACAGAATCCAAAACAGGCTCCAAGCTCTGAGCTGTCAGCACAGAGCCCGACACGGGGCTCGAACCCACGGACCGAGAGATCATGACCTGAGCGGAAGTCGGACGCTTAACCGACTGAGCCACCCAGGAGCACCAAAAGTCTGTCCTTAAGAGAAAGCTGTTAAGGACCTTATCAAGAGCAATACCTCTGTAATGCAGAGAAGAGAAAGAGTCATGGCTGAGAGTGAATCAGGACTGTAGAGGGGAAAGGAAGCCCATTTCCAAATATAAAGTCTCAAGGAGGTAGACCACAAAGAGCTATCATTAGGTCTTGGTCACGTGGTTAGGATGCATTGTTTGGTTCAGATGTTCAGAGGTGCTCAGACAGGGTCTGGTTAAAAACCCATGTTAACACTAACCTATAAAGAAAAGAAGGGTAGTGAAGAAGTGATCAGAGACTATACAGCAACAAACAAGAAAAGAATTTCAAGCCTGGGTGGCTCAGTCGGTTAAGCGTCCAACCCAAGGTTTCAGCTAATGTCATGATCTCATGGTTTGTGAGATCGAGCCCCAAGTGGGACTCTGTGCTGACAGTGCAGAACCCGTTCGGGATTCTCTCTCCCTCTCTCTCTGACCCTCCCCAGCTCAAGAATGCATGCGCTCTCTCTCTTTCCCTCAAAATAAAGAAAAAAGCTTTAAAAAAATAGAAAAGAAAAGAGTTTCAAGAATGAAAGAGCTGGCAACATAAAACATTACAGAGATGGTCACCTGGGTGGCTCAGTCAGTTAAGCGTCCAACTCTTGGTTTCCACTCAGGGCATGATATCACGGTTGATGAGTTTGAGCCCCATGTGGGGCTCTGTGCTGACAGCTCATATCTTGCTTGGATTTCTCTCTCTTGTGTTCTCTCTCTCTCTCTCTCAAAATAAATAAACTTAAAAAAAATCACAGAGGCACCTGCGTGGCTCAGTCGGTTAAGCGTCTGACTTCAGCTCAGGTCATCATCTCACAATTCATGGGTTTGAGATCCAAGTCACACTCTGTGCTGACAATTCAGAGCCTGGAGCCTGCTTCAGATTCTGTGCCTCCCTCTATCTCTGCCCCTACCCCACTCGCACTCTGTCTCTCTCTCTCTCTCAAAAATAAATAAACATAAACAAAACAACAACAACAACAAATCACAAAGAGGTCAAGTACAAGGACAACTGGAGGGAAGTCATTGGACCTAGCAGTTAAAGTGACTTTTCTTTTTTTAAAAAAAAATTTTTTTTTAATTTTTTTTTAATGTTTATTTATTTTTGAGACAGAGAGAGAGACAGAGCATGAACGGGGGAGGAGCAGAGAGAGAGGGAGACACAGAATCAGAAGCAGGCTCCAGGCTCCGAGCCATCAACCCAGAGCCTGACGCGGGGCTCGAACTCATGGACCGCGAGATCGCGAGATCGTGGCCTGAGCCGAAGTCGGACGCTTAACCGACTGAGCCACCCAGGCGCCCCTAAAGTGACTTTTCAAGAGTAGTTTTAGAGAAGTCTTCTGGGAAACACTGTTGGTTACTTATCCAAAAGCCTTTTTCCCACTCTTTTTCCTTACTAGTAAGAATTATCTCCCACTACAGACACTCAGAAATGCCAGATGCTTTCTCAATATCCCTTTTCGCAACTCTTTAAACCTAAGGGTAGACAAGTGACCTAGTTCTGGACAAAGAGACTTGGGAGCAAGTCTGGAAGCTTCTGGAAAAGATTTTCCTACTCATTTCAATAGGTATCTTCAATCCTTTTCTTCCCCACCTTGGAAGTTGTCATAGAGGCTCATGCTGTACAAGCTGCAACACCCAACTTATGACTATAGGGGAACAAACCCGAGAATGGAACAAATACCCTAAGGATGGCAAATGAGAAAACCTGGATCCTTGATGACACTATTAAGTGGCTAAATTAACCAAACATGAAACTACTAACCTGTGGATTTCTTATTATGTGAGATAAATAAATGCCCTTACTCCTTAAATCACTGTTAGTCAACTATTCATTATTTACAATCATGATATGTGGTGGACATGGAAGCCAGAATTGCATTTATTCAGGAGGGAATGTAAAACCTAAAAGCAAATATTCTGTTCTCCAGTGGTTTCCACATGCCAATTAATGAACTAGCTGCATTAAAATTACATGGGGAGATTTCTTTAAAAATGGAACTTCCCAGAGCGCCTGGGTGTCTCAGTTGGTTAAGTATCCGACTTCAGCTCAGGTCATGATCTCACAGCTCCTGGGTTGGTGCCCCACATCGGGCTCTGTGCTGATAGCTCAGAGCCTGGAGCCTGCTTTGGATTGTGTGTCTTGCTCTCTCTCTGCCCCTTCCCTGCTTGTGCGTGCTCGCTCTCTCTCTCTCTCTCTCTCTCTCTCTCAAAAATAAATAAACATTAAAAAAAAATTTTTTTAATAGAACTTCCAAGGGCACCTGTGTGGCTCAGTGGATTGAGTGTCCAACACTTGATTTCAGCTAAGGTCATGATGCCAGGGTCATGAGATCAAGCCTCGAGATGGGCTCCATGAGTCTGCTTAAGATTCTCTTTCTCTTGGGGCATCTGGGTGGCTTAATCAGTGAAGTGTCTGACTTCCACTCAGGTCATGAACTTGCCGTTAGTGAGTTCAAGCCCCACATCAGGCTCTGTGCTGACAGCTCAGAGCTTGGATCCCGCTTCAGATTCTGTGTCTCCCTCTCTTTCTGTTCCTACTCCACTCGCACTCTGTCTCGCTCTCTCTCAAAAATAAAGAATAAACAAACAAACAAACAAATAAATAAACAGAGGAGAGAAAATAAGAGAGGTTGAAGTCAGTGTTGAGGGAAGCTCAGCATCAGCCCCAGGGCAAGGCAGAGGTGCCCAAGATATTCAGTCCACCTGGGGGACCCCAGAATGAGCAGAGACAAATCCAACTTTGTGTGGCCTCCAAGAAGGATGCTGCTGCTGTTTTCATGCAGGTCTACGGGGTTGTCATCTAGATATGGTAACCGGTGGCCTGAAAAAAAGATGGGCTGCTCCACACAGGAGATAAAAAGGAAATTCTGGGGGCGCCTGGGTGGCTTGGTCGGTTAAGCGTCCAACTTCGGCTCAGGTCATGATCTCACGGTCCGTGAGTTCGAGCCCCGCATCGGGCTCTGTGCTGACAGCTCAGAGTCTGGAGCCTGCTTCCGATTCTGTGTCTCCCTCTCTCTCTGACCCTCCCCCATTCATGCTCTGTCTCTCTCTGTCTCAAAAATAAATAAACGTTAAAAAATTTAAAAAAAAAAAAACAAAGGAAATTCTGTCCAAGCAGGTGTCACACTAATTTGGCAAGAGGCTGGGTACTGATTTGCATATGTCAACATCCTCTTCCCCCTCCCCCCCCCTCCTCAATCAGGGCTAGTTTCAAGCCGCTCCCTGAGGAGGAGCATCAGAGAAATGCAGCCTTGCAGGAGGGATGAAAAAGAGACTTTCTAAGGAGAGGCCAGGAAGGGAGAGTAGAGATGGCTACAGTATTATAACTCTAATTTCCCTTCCTCTTTGTTCCTGCAGGCTCAGTGGGAGGAAAGGAAAACAAACCAACACTATCAAAGGTCTATTTTCTGTCCAGTCCTATGGTGAAGGCTTTTACCTTAATCTTCTTAACAATGCTACAAGTCCAAGATCAAACCCAAGTAAGGCAAGTACAGTTTGGGGGAAGAAGTCTCACACGACTAGAGAGAGGCCACATTAGGACCCCAGCACAGGTCAGTCTGAGTCAAATTCTGAGCTGTTTTCCACGTAATGAGCTGAGTGGTACTTTCTGTGAGTGTCAAAGATTAATTGATCCTGTAGCCAGTATAGATGCTAAAGCATAGGCACTGACTTGCAGGAGAAGGCTCAATTTCCCTAATTCCCAGGGCACCTAGGGACACACAGAGGGATGAGTAAGATTATCATCCACCAATAATAATAACAAAACAACAATGAGAGCCACTACCTCTTGAGATGTTACTAAGTGCCAAGCACTATTTTAAGTGCAGTATATGTATTATCTAATATTTATCTTCACAATAATCCCACAAGGCAGCCAACAATTATCCTTTCATGCACCCGTGGAACATCTAAAATACTGATCACATACTAGACCAGAGAGCTCATCTCATCAAACATAAAAAAAAAAATCAATAGACTACTTTCTCTAATCAAAATAGAAGTTAGCAACAGGAAGATAACAAGGCACCCATGCATTTGGATACACTTCTAAACTCATGAGACAAAAAAATAAATCAAAATGGAGTTATTTAGAAATGAAAGTTAGCAAGTTAGCTGTGGAAGGCAGATAAAGTGATACTTAAAGGGAAATGTGTGGATTTAAATGCTTATATAAGAAAATCAAACGTTGAAACAAAGTATCCAACTTAAGAAGTTAAGAAAGAACAGATTAATCCAAATGAGAGTAGGAGTTAAAATCATAAGACAAAAACAAAAATTAATTAGAAAATAGAGATACTATAGAGGATCTAGAAAACTTTTTGATAAGTTCAATCAAGAAAAAGAAAAGATATAAGTAAAGAATATCAAAAAATGTTTAAAGGAGACATACCTGAAGATAAAGCAGAAAATTTAGTCATGAGGGAATACTGTAAAGAATATTTTAGGTTAATAAATCTCAAATTTTTGGCAAAGTAGATAATTACCCTCAAAATGGAAAGGCAATCCTATAACTGAGATATTCATTATTATTATTCCTTTTCCACAAATGAGGAAACTGAGGAACAAAGAGAAACTTGTTCAGATTCCCATAGCCAATAATACATAGAGTCAGGATTGAAGGCGTAGCCAGTGAACCTCCAATTCATGCTTTCTCCCTCCCTCCTACACTTACTGTGCACCTGCCTGGCACCAGTCCTTGAGCCAGGGATTACAGGACTAAGAGACAAAGTTCTTGACCTCAGGAAGCTCCCAATATAGAAGAGGCTAAGACCAAAACTAAGGTGAGTCAAGTGAAGGGCACAAAAATGAGGGGTATATTTACTTTCACCTGCACAGCTCTCTTTAACTTGGCACCTTAGGGTCGCCTGGGTGGCTCAGTCGGTTGAGCGTCTCTCTTCGACTCAGGACATGACCTCACGGTTCATGAGTTCGAGCCTCAGATTGGGTTCTGTGCTGATATCTCAGAGCCCGGAGCCTGCTTCAGATTCTGTGTCTCCTTCTCTCTCTGCCCCTACCCTGTGCATTCTCTCTCTTTCTCTCTCTCTCTCAAAAATAAATAAACCTTAAACTTGGCACCCTAGCTTCAGCCGGTTAAGTATCTGACTCTTGATCTCAGTTCAGGTCTTGATCTCAGGGTCCTGAGTTCAAGCGCTACGTGGGGTAGAAAGAAAAACATGGCACCCTAGTCCTGGCCCTGTTAATAAGCATAATCACAAATACAAAGTTACATGCTTTGTAAACTGTTTCTCAACTTAAAACAGGTAAGAATTCTAAACCATGGATGTGAGGAAAGGGCATTCCAGGCAGAGGGACTACTATGAGCAAAGGACAGAGCAAGGAAACAGAATGATCCCTGGTGGGAACTATAAGCAGTCTGGTATTTCTGAGGCATACAAATCAATGCAAGGTGGAGAATGGCAGAAGAGAGGCTAGAGAGATGGCCAAGATCCAGGTCATCAAAGGTACTTTATATAATGCGAAGGAGTTTAGACTTTACCCTAAGGGCTTAAGCAGAGGAGTGTCACAGGCATAGTTGTATTTTAGAATGAGCCCTCCAGCAGGATTTCGGATGGGAGTGGGGGTGGGAACAAGGTTGAAGGCAAAGAGATGAGTTAGGAGGCTGTAACAGCATCCAGGCAAGACATGAAGAAAGCTTGAACTAGGATAATGAGCGGTTGAAGTGAAGAACAGGAAATGGATTTATGAAGTATTTGAGAAGTAAAATTGGCAGGACTTAGCAGCTGATTGAATGTGGAAGAGGAAAGTGTGGAAAGAATCAAGAATGAGGTCCCTTACCAGTCACTTTCTATCATGAATAACTGGAGGGCAAGTGGTAACACCAACTTCCATCCATGTCTCAGTTCATTCATACATCTAATAATCTATCCATGTGTTTAGTCATTCATTCATTCATTCATTTTTTTATTATATATCCATATGTCCACCCATCTCTATATCTATCCTTTGATCAAATTCTCGTGTCAAAGTACCTTGAAGAATGCATGTATATATATGATCCAGTAATTCCACTACTGAGTATTTACCCAAAGAAAATGAAAACACTAATTTGAAAAAATATATGCACCCCTCTGCTTATTATAACATGATTTATAATACCCAATATATGAAAGCAACTCAAAGGTCCATCCATAGATGAAGATAAAGAAAATGTAGTATATATATACAATAGCCATAAAAAAAAAAAAAAAAGAATGAGATCTTGCCATTTGCAACAACATGGATAGATTTAGAGGATAGAATGCTGAGTGAAATAAGTCAGTCAGGGAAAGACAAATACCGTATGATTTCACTCATATGAGGAATTTAAGAAACAAAACAAATGAACAAGGAAAAAAAGAGATAAACAGGGGCACCTGGGTGGTTGAGTTGATTGAGCGTTTGACTTCAGCTCAGGTTATGATTTTACGGTTCGTGAGTTCGAGGACCATATTAGGGTCACTGCAGTCAGCATAAAACCTGCTTCAGATACTCTGTCCCCATCTCTCTGCCCCTACTCCCCTTCTCCCTCAAAAATAAATAAACATGTAAGAAATATATGGAATCTGGGGCACCTGGGTGGCTCAGTCGGGTAAGCATCCCACTTCGGCTCAGGTCATGATCTCATGGCTTCTGAGTTCGAACCCTGAGTCAGACTCTGTGCTCACAGCTCAGAGCCTGGAGCCTGCTTCAGATTCTGTGTCTCCCTCTCTCTCCTCCCCTCCCCTGCTCACACTCCGTCTGTCTGTCTTTCTCTCTTTCAAAAACAAATAAACATTTAAAACAATGTTTTAAGAAAGAAAATAATTATTTAAAAAAAAAATATATATATATGGAATCTATGAATAGTAAACATTAAGGGCCTCATAGTTAAAAAAAAGGTGGGGGGGGGGGCACTTGGGTGGCTCAGTTGGTTGAGAGTCTGACTTTGGCTCAGGTCATGATCTCACAGTTTGTGAGTTTGAGCCCTGCATCAGGCTCTGTGCTGACACATCAGAGCCTGGAACCTGCTTCAGATTCTGTGTCTCCCTCTCTCTCTGCCCCTTCCCTGCTCATGCTCTGTCTCTCTCTGTCTCTCAAAAGTGAATAAACGTTAAAAAAAAAAAAAGACAGAGACAAGCAACAACAACAAAAAAATCAGACTCTTAAACACAAAGAACAAACTAATGGGTGCCAGAGGGAAGGTGGGGGGAGGAGGTGGGCGAAACAGCTTAACGGGATTAAGAGTACATTTATCATGATGAACACTGAGCAATGTATAGAATTGTTAAGGGGCGCCATGGTGGCTCAGTTGGTTAAGCATCTGACTCTTGATTTCTGCTCAGGTCAAGACCTCACAGTTGGTGAGTTTGAGCTCCACATCAGGCTCTGCACTGACTGTGCAGAGCCTGCTTGGGATTCTCTCTCTTTCCCTCTATTTCTGCCCCTCCCCTGCTCACACTCTCTCTCTCTCTCTCTCTCTCTCAAAATAAATAAACATTAAATTTTTTACAAAATCGAATTGTTAAATCATTACATTGTACACTCAAAACTAACCTATAACTGTGCATTAATTAAACTTGAATTTTAAAAAGAATGTATGTGGCATAAAAACAGACACATAGACCAATGGAATAGAATAGAAACCCCAGAACTAGACCCACAAACGTATGGCCAACTAATCATTGACAAGGCAGGAAAGAATATCCAATGGAAAAAAGACAGTCTCTTTAACAAATGGTGCTGGGAGAACTGGACAGCAGCATGCAGAAGATTGAAACTAGACCACTTTCTCAAACCATTCACAAAAATAAATTCAAAATGGATAAAGGACCTGAATGTGAGGCAGGAAACCATCAAAACCCTAGAGGAGAAAGCAGGAAAAGACCTCTCTGACCTCAGCCGTAGCAATTTCTTACTTGACACATCCCCAAAGGCAAGGGAATTAAAAGCAAAAATGAACGACTGGGACCTTATGAAGATAAAAAGCTTCTGCACAGCAAAGGAAACAACCAACAAAACTAAAAGGCAACCAACAGAATGGGAAAAGATATTTGCAAATGACATATCGGACAAAGGGCTAGTATCCAAAATCTATAAAGAGCTCACCAAACTCCACACCCAAAAAACAAATAACCCAGTGAAGAAATGGGCAGAAAACATGAATAGACACTTCTCTAAAGAAGACATCCGGATGGCCAACAGGCACATGAAAAGATGCTCAATGTCGCTCCTCATCAGGAAAATACAAATCAAAACCACACTCAGATATCACCTCACGCCAGTCAGAGTGGCCAAAATGAACAAATCAGGAGACTATAGATGCTGGAGAGGATGTGGAGAAACGGGAACCCTCTTGCACTGTTGGTGGGAATGCAAATTGGTGCAGCCACTCTGGAAAGCAGTGTGGAGGTTCCTCAAAAAATTAAAAATAGACCTACCCTATGACCCAGCAATAGCACTGCTAGGAATTTACCCAAGGGATACAGGAGTGCTGATGCATAGGGGCACTTGTACCCCAATGTTTATAGCAGCACTCTCGACAATAGCCAAATTATGGAAAGAGCCTAAATGTCTATCAACGGATGAACAGATAAAGAAACTGTGGTTTATATACACAATGGAGTACTACGTGGCAATGAGAAAGAATGAAATATGGCCCTTTGTAGCAACATGGACGGAACTGGAGAGTGTGATGCTAAGTGAAATAAGCCATACAGAGAAAGACAGATACCATATGTTTTCACTCTTATGTGGATCCTGAGAAACTTAACAGAAACCCATGGGAGAGGGGAAGGAAAAAAAAAAAAGAGGTTAGAGAGGAAGAGATGAAGAGAGCCAAAGCATAAGAGACTCTTAAAAACTGAGAACAAACTGAGGGTTGATGGGGGGTGGGTGATGGGTATTGAGGAGGGCACCTTTTGGGATGAGCACTGGGTGTTGTATGGAAACCAATTTGACGATAAACTTCATATATTGAAGAAAAAAAAAAGAATGTATGCACATAAAAGGAATAATACTTTAGACTTATTCATTTATTCATTCATTCACTAAAGTTTTATTGATATCCTCCTGTGTGCCAGATACTATTCTAGGTAATGGGGATTTAGCAGTGAATAAGCAGAAAAGGTCCTGTTTAAGGACCTAATGTTCTAGTGAGACATACAGATAGAATGCAAAGAAATACAGTAATATAATTTCAGGTAGTGAAACTCCTTTCTAATAAAAGACCCCAGAGCTCCTTGGAGAAATGGCTGATTCTAGGGCTGGGGCAGGAAATCCAGTGAAAAATCCAGTGATGGAAGTATATCAAAGGGACATAGCTAACTGAAAGCATTCCCAGTAACCAAAATTGGAAAAATTTGAGCAACCAAATGAAGTATTATTGATTATAACCTGAAGGGTAAAATAAGTAATTATGAGCTCATACTGATATAAATTAATTGACTAGGGGCGCCTGGGTGGTTCAGTCGGTTGAGCGTCTGACTTTGGCCCAGGTCATGATCTCGCGGTCTCTGGGTTCGAGCCCCACATCGGGCTCTGTGCTGACAGCTCGGAGCCTGGAGCCTGTTTCAGATTCTGTGTCTCCCTCTCTCTCTGACCCTCCCCTGTTCATGCTCTGTCTCTCTCTGTCTCAAAAATAAATAAACACTAAAAAAATTAAAAATAAATTAATTGACTAAATAAATAAATGGAGAAGAGACAAATACCCTTTACATAATTCCAAATAATGTATATAGATACCCCACCTTCAAGGCCGTGGAGCACAACTCCTCATTCCTTAAATGTGGGCTGTACATAGTGACTTCATTCCAAAGAGTACAGAATGAAAGGAGGGCAGGGATGATGGGAGAGTGATTTCATAGTGGAGAAACCTGGCAAACTTAAACTCAACCAGGTAATCAGGGTTAACCTGAACATTAATAAATCATGTCAACTGATACGATGTGGTGAGAATGTCATGTCTATAGCCTTCCTCCCGAAAACACGAAACCCTAATCTAATCATAGGGAAAACTCAGACAAATCCCAATTGAAGGACAGTCTACAAAATACCTGACCACTAATCTTCAAAAGTGTCAAGTGAGCCTGGGTGGCTCAGTTGGTTAAACGTCCATCTTCAGCTCAGGTCAATATCTCACAGCTCATGAGTTTGAACCCTGTATTGGGCTCTGTGCTGACAGCTCAGAGCCTAGAGCCTGCTTCTGATTCTGTGTCTCCCTCTCTCTGCCCCTTCCCCAGCTCACTCTCTCTCTCTCTCTCTCTCTCTCTCTCAAAAATAAGTAAACATAAAAAAATTTTTTTTAAGTGTCAAGGTCATCTAAAACAAGGAAAGTCTTGAGGGGTGGAGGAAAAAAAAAAAAAACAAGGAAAGTCTGAAAAACTATGTCATAGTCAAAAGGAGCCTAAGAAGACGTGACAACTAAATGAAATGTGGCATCCTGAACAAAAAGAAGACATTAGATGAAAACCTGAATAAAATACAGACTTTAGTTAATAATAGTATATTAGAATTTGGCTCAACAGTTGTGACAAATGTACTATACTAAAAGATGTTGATAATGGCAGGATGGGAGGCATACTGGGTATACAGTATATGGGAATTCTGTACGGGCTTTGCAAATTTTCTACAAACCTAAAATTATTCTAAGGTAAAAATTTTAGTTTTTAAAAAGTGCTTTGAAGAAAAATAAAACAGGGTATAAAATAGCAAGTGATGGAATGATGCCCGTTTTAAAGGTTTTTTTTTTTTTTTTTTTTTTTTTTTTGGTAATCTTTAAACCCAATCTTTAGAACTCACGACCTTGAGATCGAGTCCCATGCTCTTCCGACTCAGCCAGCCAGGCACCCCTGATGCCTATTTAGATATGATAGTCAAGGAAGGCCTCTCTAAAGTGATATTAGAAAAGCCTGAATGAGGGGCGCCTGGGTGGCGCAGTCGGTTAAGCGTCCGACTTCAGCCAGGTCACGATCTCGCCGTGCGTGAGTTCGAGCCCCGCGTCAGGCTCTGGGCTGATGGCTCGGAGCCTGGAGCCTGTTTCCGATTCTGTGTCTCCCTCTCTCTCTGCCCCTCCCCCGTTCATGCTCTGTCTCTCTCTGTCCCAAAAATAAATAAAAAACGTTGAAAAAAAAAATTTAAAAAAAAAAAAAAAAAAAAAGAAAAGCCTGAATGAAGTGAGGGATGAGCAGTGCAGATATTAATGTAAAGAGTTACCATGCAGGCAGACCATTAAACGCAAAGATCTTGAGATTAGGGTATATTTGATATGCTCAAGGAAAGTGAGCTTGCAGCAAAGTTGCAAAGCTACTTGGGGTAAAGGGGTGAGATCATGTAGATCCTTTTAAATTAAATTTTATTTTATTTTCTAGTTGTAGTAAAATACACATAACATAAAATTTTCCAGCTTAGCCATTTTTAAATGTACTGTTCATTATTGTTAAGTACATTCACATTATTGTGCAAACAATCTCCAGAACTCTTTTCATTTTGCAAACCTGAAACTTTATACCTATCATATAGAGACTTTTAAACCACAGTAAGTACATTAGTTTCCCATGACTGCCATAACAAAATTACTGCACCCTGGTGACTTAAAACAACAGAAATGTATTTTCTCACAGTTCAGTAGACCAGATGTTCAACATCAGTTTATATATATTCATAGGTCATTGTTTTTCATTCTTGTGTAGTATTCCATTAAATGAATATACAACTTATTTAGCCATTCTCCTGTTAGTACACATTTGACTTGTTTCTCAGTTGGGCTATTATAAATAAGGTTGTTATGAACATTCTTGCACATATCCTTTTTGTGGACATATGTGTTCATTTATCTTGGGTGTATACCTGGGAGTAGAATTGTTGGATAATAGGGAAGGTTTATGTTTTGCTTTAGTAGAAATTGAGAGTTTACATAAGTGCTTTTACCAGTTTATATTTCCAACAGCAGTGAATGGGAGTTACAGTTGTTCCACATCCTCGCCTATACTTGGTATTGTCAGAATTTTAACATTCAGATGAGTATATAATGGTTATTCAAAGTGTTTTAATTTGCACTTTCCTGATGAATAAACAATTACGTTGAGCACCTTTTCATTGGACAACTTTAAGCAGAAAGGAAATATGATTTGACTTAATATTCTTAAAAGATTACTCTGACTTCTGCATTGAAAACAGAATATAAAGTAAGGAGCAAAGGTGGAATTAGGGAGACCAGTTATGAAGTTACTACTGTAACCTCAGGGAAGGAGAATGATGGCTTGGATCAGGACAGTGATGATAAAGTTGGTATGAAGTAGTCAGATGCAGATCATATTTAGAAGACCTAGCTTACAGAGAGCTGATAGACTGAATGTAAAGACTAAGGGAAAGAGAGGAGTCAAGAGGCAGGCCTCTAGGTATCTGAGTTGAGCAAGAAGATAAATGGAGATGCTACCTGGAAAGAACTGGGTTCTAGGATTGTACAGGGAATGGTGGGCAAGGAGAGTCAAAGAATCAAGAATTCTGTTTTGGACATATCAAGTTTGAGATTCCTATTAGACAAACAAGGGGAAATGTCAGGTAAGCATTAGATGACTAAATTGGGAGCTCAGAAGAGAGGTCCAAACTAGAGATATAAACTAAATGTCTTCAGAATAAAGAGTATTTAAAGCTTGATGCTAGAGAAAATCACTTAGAAATGAGAGTGGTAGAAAATAGATCCCTGGGACCTTGAACAGGTAGAGGGCATGAAGACAGGAGAAGGAGCTGCCAGAAAAGCAGGAAGAAATCCATGAAAGTGTTAGTGCCCAGGAAGTCAAGTAGATAGTGTTTCATTTATGTATGTATGCATGTATGTATGTATGTATGTATGTATTTATTTAGTTTTAACATTTATTCATTTTTGAGAGTGAGAGAGACAGAGCGTGAGCGGGGGAGGAGCAGAGAGAGAGGGAGACACAGAATCTGCAGCAGGCTCCAGGCTCTGAACTGTCAATACAGAGTCTGACTTGGGGCTCTAACTCACAGATCGCAAGATCATGACCTGAGCTGAATTCGGACGCTTAACTGACTGAGACACCCAGGTGCCCCAAGTGGTTAGTGTTTCAAAAGCAAGAGTGGGGAGGCATTTGGGTGGTTCAGTTGGTTGGGCTTCCAACTCTTGATTTCAGCTCAGGTCATGATCTCATGGTTCATGGATTCAGTGGGACTCTGTGCTGACAGTGCAAAGCCTGCTTGAGATTCTCTCTCTCCCTCTCTGTCTGCCCCTCCCCTACTAGTTCTCTCTTTCTCTCTCTCTCTCTCTCTCTCTCTCTCTCTCTCTCAAAAAATAAATAAAAATAAACTTAAAAAGAAAAACAGGAAGGGTGGGACCAACTAAGTCAAATGCTACTAAGACACAGAATAAATGACTACTGAAAACTGACAAATTGATATAGCAATGGTTCCAAGGGAGAAGGTAAGAAAGGTGAGGAAGAAGGGGTGCCTAGCTGGCTCAGTCAGTAGGGCATGTGACTCTTGACTTTGCAGTTGTAAATTCAAGCCCCAAGTTGGGTGTAGAGATTACTTAAAAATAAATAAAAATAAATCTTGAAAGGAAGGAAGGAAGGAAGGAAGGAAGGAAGGAAGGAAGGAAGGATGGAAGAAGGAAAAGTGAGGAAGATAAGCACCACCTTATCTGTGGTTGCTGTGTTGCTGTGTTGCTGGGGGGTGGGGGGCAGGGACGGGGCAGGGGAAGCCAGAATATAATCGTTAATTGGAATGGGGAAAGGAATGTTTAGAGAGAAAAATGAAAACCTTCAGACTGTCAACATCAAATATTTGTATCTTAGGCCACCAGTCCAAATGGGCAATTACTAAATCTTCAGACTGGAAAGATCATCGCTAAGCACAAAAATCTCTCCACATCTTCCAGGGAACTACACCTAAATATGCAAAGAGAAGGGCTTGCTGGCTAAGGGACCATCCCAGGATTTTATTCCTTCATTCATCAAGTATATATGGAGCCCCTACTATGTTAGGTGTCAGGTAGTCTAGGCTCTATGGAAACAGCAGAGAATAAAACAGACAAAACTGTCCACCCTCTGGAGCTGATAGTCTCCTGTGTCCTTTCACTTTCCTCTAGCCTTCCACAACCAGAGGCCCTGAAGCTATAGGACACAACTGTGCCCTGGTCTGTGCCATCACCCCCCTGAGCCCTGAAAGGACACGTAAAACTCTCCTTTTCAGAAAAAGTAAAGAGATCAGCCCCCTTGGCAGAGGGTGAATTTTCCCCAGGGCCAAACCCAGGCTGACAGCAGAGGCCCCATATCTGGAGCACCATTAGTTTGGATGTCACTGCAATTATCACGTTGACTGCAGACAAAGCCAAGTCACAATTGAGGACAGGATTTTAAATCACAACTTTCCAGAGTCTCATTAGGTAATTGATGCTGATCACATTGCTTAATGGGGACCCATAAAATGCTTGCTATTTATATTACAAAGGGCAGAGAAAAGGCTCAGGTAACCAGATAATTGACGGATGATATGAGCGACTAGGGTGAAGGGGTGGGAAGAGACAGGGAAACCTGGTAAAGTTTCCCTGCCTGCGGATTTTAGCTTCTTATTGATGGTGACTATTTGGCTGGATTCAGAGAAGACTCTGCCCTGGTCTTCACAAAGCCCAGAGCTGCTCTTCCCAGGAGCCAGGGACTGAGATAAGAATTGTCATTTAATAGGATTTTCTACAGCAGGCTAAATCGTTTGCTAAATGAGCAATTTCAATCATCCCTTCTCCATCCACTAGGAGGGAATTAAGCTCATTTCTCCAGCCTGTATCCCCACCTCCCATACCCTTACTCCCTCACAGCTTAGTAAGAAGGATGGTCTGGTTGAGATACAGAAGGTACAGATTATAGCAAGACACTTTGGGCCCACCTAAATTCACCAGATCATGAGGCTATAAGAGATCTGCAGCCCCATTCCCCACCCTGCATGCCCCAAAGTATCCATTAAGACCCATGCACACCCGTCATATGCCAGTCTCTCCAGAAAGGAGATCTCAGGGCTAATTCCCTAATACTCACCAAGAAAGGACTATAGCACTTCTTACTGAAGAAAAGTGTGTGTGTGGGGGGGGGGGGCACGACATTCATTTATTTTCATTACTGAGATTTGGGGCTTTTTTAACAGGAACTTCCATTAAATTCCACAAATCAAGCATATAAAGCATCCTCATATCTTCTAGTTATTTGGAAGAGATCTTAGGGAAAAGAAAGAAATGTTTTGGGGAGGAAGAAGCTGTACCATTTACTAACATATGAACTGAAATTGGGTTAATGGAAGATGCATCTGGTGATGGAGAATTCAGTGTTCCCAAGATTCTGTTTCTTGATTGACCTGGGGCCTCCCCACATCTGGATTCATTTCTGCTTATCCCATATGGATGACCACTGCTCTTCCTTAATTCTCTTCCTCCTCTTCCTCCTCCTCCTCCTCTTCCTCTCCTCTTCTCTCTCTCTCTCCCCCCATCTCTCCTCTCCCTCCCTTTCTCTTTCTCTTTCTCTCTCTTTCTCCTCTTGTATGATTTTTCTGTCTCCTTTTGCATTGTAAATGATAGATGGTATCCTCATTAAGAGTGAGGGCTTTCTCTCCAAATTTATTTACAGATTCAACACAATCCCTATCAAAATCCGAGCTGGCTTCTTTATAGAAATTTAAAAGCTAATCCTAAAAACACATAGAAATGCAAGGGACCCAGAATACCCGCAGCAATCTCTAAAAAAAAAAAAAAAAAGAACAAAGTTGGAAGACTCACACTTTCTGAATTCAAAACTTACACAAATCTATATTAATCAAGACAGTGTGGTACTGGTATAAGGATAGACAAGTAGATAAATGGAATAGACCTGAAATGTCAGAGTAAACCCTCATATTTATAGTCAGTTGATTTTCAAATGATTTTCACATTTAGAGTCACTTGATTTTATGTCAAGACAATTCTATGGTGAAAGAATAGTCTTTTCAACAAATGGTTCTGGGACTACTAGATATCCATATGCACAAGAATGAACTTGGATGCCTTTCCTCATACCATACACAAAAATTAACGCAAAATGGACAATTGACTTACACAGCTAAAACAATAAAACTCCCAGAAGAAATTATGAGCAAGTCTTTCTGACTTTGGGTTAGGGAAAGCCTTCTTCGGTATGGTAACAAAAGCACAAGTGACAAGGGTAAAGGAAAAAGCTAAGCTGGATGTGACTTAATCAAAATTAAAATTTTTTTGTGTGTTTCAAAGGATACCATCAAGAAAGTGGGGGGGAAAACACAAAATGCGAGAGAATATATATCTCAGAATTATATATCTGATAAGGAACTTGAATCTAGAATATATGAAGAACTCCACATCTCAATAACAAAAGACAACCCAATTTTTTAAATGGGCAAAGGATCTAAATAGATATTTCACTAAAGGAGGTAGGCAACAAGCACATAAAAAGATGTTCAACATCATTAGTCATCAGAGAAATGAGATACTACTTCACACCACTACGATGGCTATAATAAAAAAGATTGATAACAACAAATGTTGGATGGATGGAGAAATTGGAACCCTGATGCACCTCTGGTGGGATTGTAATATGCTACAGATGCTTTGGAAAATAGTCTGGCATTTCCTCAAAAGACTGAACAGAGACTTACCATATGGGCCAGCAATTCCACTCCTAGATATATACCCAAGGGAACCAAAAACAGGTGTTCATACAGAAATTTGTACATGAATGTTCATAGCAACATTATTCATAACAGCCATAAAGTGGAAGCAATCCAAATTTCCATAAATTGATAAATGGATAATGTACCATAGTATTGCATGGTATTTCCATGCATATCCACACAATGGAATACTACGATTTCATTTCACTAGTGTTAATGGAATATTATTTGGCAATGAAAAAAATGAAGTATTGATAAACACTACAACATGGATGAACCTTAACAATTTTATGCTAAGTGAAAGAAGTTAGTCACAAAGACCACATATTGTATGATTCCATTTATATGAAATGTCCAGAGAAAGTAAATCTAGAGAGACAGAAAGTACACTAATGGTTGCCTAGGGCTGAGGATATCGAGAGGAAATGGATAATAACTCCAAATGAGTACAGGGTTTCTTCTTGCAGTGACAAAAATATTCTAGGATTGATTGTGGTGATGGTTGCACAATTCTGTAAATATAACAAAAACCACTGAATTGTGCACTTTCAATGGGTGAATTGTATAGCATGCAAATTACATCTCAATAAAGATGTATATTTATATGTATTTACATATATAAGAAAAACAACAAGAAACTCAAAAATCAACTAAAAATGCTGTATCAAATTGTTACAACTAAGTGATCTCATTGTTGTATTTTTTCAATGTTTATTTATTTTTGAGAGAGAGACAGATAGAGACAGAGGCAGAGAGAGAGGGAGACAGAGGCTCCAAGCAGGCTTTGTGCCGACAGCAGAGAACCTGATGTGGGGCTCAAACCCATGAATTGTGAGATCATGACCTGAGCTGAAGTTGGATGTTTAACTGACTGAGTCACCCAGATGCCTCTCATGGTTGTATTTTTTTTTTTTAATAATAAAAAAAAGACTCTCAAAACAAAAAAATCTGAGAGCTTTGCTAGCACATTTTAGTTCTGGCACCTGTTGACCCTGTGACCTTGAACAAGTTACTGAATTTCACTCAGCTCAGCTTTCCCATCTGTAAAGCTTTCTCATCTAGGGCAGATCACTGTGAGGATTACATAAATTAAGATGTAAAGGGATCTGCCATATAATAAGTACTCAGTAAATGGAAAACATAAAGAGTCAGGGAATAGCAGTAACTAGAGAGCGAAGAAAGGAGAAAAAATAGTTTTTGTGGGCCAAGGCCACATCCATACATTTATGTCTAATGTTTGGCTGGGCTCTTGCGACATAAAGAAGTCCCTGACTTTGAGGAGCTGGAAGTCTAAGGAATCAGGCATTCCTGAAGAAAAATAATCCCAACAAAATGAGCCAGGCGCTATGATACAGTTATAGACAATTTGCTCAGGGTCAGAGGCAAAGGCTTTTAAGGGAAATGAGACTTCAAGGGTTGTCCAGACAGCAAAGGGACAAGTGGATCCTTGTCCCTTTCCCCACCATTGGTGACCAAAAGGATGTGAAGTACCCCTTTGTGGGGAAACTGGATAGAGCCAACCCAACACAGACAAAGGCAAAAGTCAAAAGAGCAGTGGCCAGGATGGGCAGTGAAGCTGGCACAGGAGGTTGAGGCTAGGGCCTGCCTCCCTGGCCTTCCAATAGGTGAGCTGAACCTTAGGAGCTCCTCCTCTTTCCCCTTGTTCCTAGCACCTCTCCACCCCTAAGCCTCGAGATCTCCTTTTCCCTCCCAACAGCCCTCTTTTGGGGAACAGCCCAGTGATCTGTGGGCAGAGCATGACACCTCCATCATTCCTCCCTCTAGTGACTCATTCCTAAGACTGGGGGTGGCAGGAAGTGCCAGAGCCCCAGAGCTACAGCCCCATCCGGATTCTGGCAGCTTAGAGACATCCTATCTTTTTCCCCTCCTCCCCACTCCCCCGCCACCTCCCTTCCCAGAGCTAGAAGCTCTGACTCTTGACATTTCTGGGTAAGAAACACCCACCTCCCCCCAAAACTCTTCTTTCCTTTCCATTGCCTCTTCTAGTCCCTCAACTCCAGCCTCTATGGGGCTGCTGGGTTCCCAAGAGAAGCAGGCACAACCCAGACCTAGGGACCCTTTTCTGGTGGAGGTGGTCAGGCAAGGTTTATATCCCCATGGCCAGGCCGTTGAGGAACAGGGCCTATGCTGTAGAAAATCTTCCAAGCAACACTTGGAACCACAACAAAAATCATTTTATGACATGTTAAGTGCTTCACAAGTTTTGTTTCATTTATTCCTCACAACAACTAGATGAGAAGATACTATTATTACTGTCATTTGGCAAATGAAAAAAGTAAGGGAGAAATAATTTAGAAAGTAGCAGAAGGGGGATCGAACCCCAGGACTCAGATATTGGGCTCTGAACCACCAGGCTCCTCTGCCTGTTTTGGGATGGAGGACAGTGTAGGCCTCTTTGAGCAGAGCCTCTGAGTCTTCTAGGGCAGCACATGCATCCCTGAAACTCTCTGTACAGCTGCCCTGAGGTCCAGAGGGGCAGAGGGCCTTGACCCCGGCCTCGCTCCTAGTTCCCCATGGCTCTTGCCCCACTTTTTACTCCTGAGTGGTGAAAATGTGGTGGGCTACTCAGGATTCTCATCCCTCTCAAGAGGTTAACTTCCTATTAAACTCCTAGGACAAACATCAATGAGATTCTTGGGTTCCCAGGGGTTACCTAGAAAGAGGGAAAAAAAGGAGCATTGCTTATAGGTTCAGGCAGCAGAAGGAGGTTACAGATACCCAAGCGTGGGGTCAGTCCAGGCTTGCAGACAGAGCAGACATCTGTCACACCAAAGAGGCATGGAGATGGCCCACATGACAAGAGAATAATAATACCCTTGAATTATGTAGTGCTTTAACATTTCTCAGGCACTTTACAAAATTTGGTCCTCGAGATGACCTCCTAGGACCCAAGGAGGAAAAAAAGCATCTTTTATAAGCTGTCACCACCTATCAAGTTTCCCCCCTAGAGAGGGAAAGGCAGGAGACACACAAGGCAGTGAGTGAGTTAACCAAACCCAAGCTCCACTGGGTAATTGATAGTTTTTATGGTGTCTTTATCTTCAGACTCCTCAGATATCATATTTCCACTGGATTACCACATTTACATAACAGTGCAGGGTGAGAGACCCTGATAAATCTTCTCTGCACGGGGATGAATACAGTGGAAATGTACTTTGTTGACAGCGATTTGTTTTACTACACTACTGCCCTTCAATTTAGGGAGGAAAGAGCAAGGCTATTGCCCTATGAAGGGAGGGTGGAAAGGAGGGAAAGGAGAAAGGGAGGGAGGAAGAGGAGAGATCTGAAAAGACAGATGAATGAGAGGGAAGACACAGGGAGAAAGGGAGAGCTTTAGGCAAGATGGAAGGAAGGAAGGAAGGAAGGAGGGAAGGAAGGATAATAGCAATGAGAGCTCACTCTGTACTAGGCACTGTGCTAATCGCTTCCATGGATTAACTCCACTAATCCTCACAGCAACCCAGTGAGAACAGTCTGTTATTATCTCCATTGCACAGATGACAACACCCTAGTTGGGGGCAGTCTCCCGACACCCCATTCTGTTACCCCCATTTCATTTTCTTCATAGTATTTGCCACTATCTCCAATGGGGTTATTAACTCACTTAAGTCCTTATTGCCATGTTCACAGCTCTATCCCCAGTACCTTGAGCAGTTTCTGACCCAAAGAAGATTCTCTTTTTTTTTTGTTTAATGTTTATTTATTTATTTTCAGAGAGATAGAGCACAAGCAGGAACAGGGCAGAGAGAGACGGAGACAGAATCCCAAGCAGACTCTGCACTGTCAGCACAGAGCCCAACATAGGGCTCTATCTCACAACCCATGAGACCATGACCTGAGCCGAAATCAAGATTTGGATGCTCAACCAACCAAGCCACCCAGGTGCACTCCAAGTAGATTCTTAATAAGAATACTTGTCATAGGAATGAAGGGATAAGAAGCTCCTGGGGAGTGAGCACCACCCTGCCTCCCACACAGGGTGATGTGATGGCAACAGTGGACTGAGGGCAGGTACTGGAGGTGCTCTCTCTTGCCATACACACGGAGGGAACTGTTATCAGCTGCTGTGTATTTAGTGAAGAAGAAATGCATTTTCTCCTCCATCCTTTCCAGCTGTTTTCTTTTTTTCTTTTTTAAGTTCCCTCAGATGTTCCGCCCCTTTCTGTCCCACAATTAATTCGGCATCCACTAATTGTATCCTCCTCACTTTCTGTCTCTTATTCTTTTCTTTTTTTCTTCCCTCTTGCTTCTCTTTCCCATGCTTCTCTTGAGAAGAGCTCATCCAAATGAATTGAAATTGGTAATTTCAGAGGTCAGCTTCTACTGTTGCATGTCCAGTCTTGTCCCAAAGCCTTCTCCCTGCAAAGGGCATTTTTCTCAATCTATAAAATGGACAGAGTTTTTTTACAGGGTTTTTGAACCAGTGCTGGTGGGCCTGTGAGGGAAGGGTACCAGAACCACAGCACTGACCTTCCTACATCCTTATCCAGAGAAGCCTCACCAAAGCCTTGAGGCCACAGGAAGCTATTACCCAACAGAGAGCTATTTCCTGTCCCAGCATATGTGCTATTTAATGTTATTTGCAGTAAATATGAATCGGGAGATAACAAGCCTCGCTTTCCCTCTCTCTTTAGGATGTTGAAAGTTCCTCAATCCATTGAATAACAGCGTCTGCTGAGGGCATAAATGGCAAGGCCAATGGATAAGTGTAGGAGGACCATGTCACCACAGGGCTTGCAGTGTATCAAAGTGGCTAGGAATATGGGTCCCAAGATTCAGACAGCTTCGAGTTTGAAGTCTGGCTTCTCTATGAATACACTACAGGTGGCAACGGTGGAAGTTGGGTGTCAGATGAGTCCTATGGTATTTTCCCCAAATCAGGCATTCTTGCTAGGCCTACCAGAGCCTCCTATACCAAATCCTTGTAGCACTTGGCCAGTCGAGGTGGGATTATTTCTTGCAGGAAAGTTCAACCCACCAGAGTATGTGCTCCTCAAAGTCAAGAACTCAGTTTTTTCTCTGTATCCCTAGAGCCAGGCCACATGCTGGACATAAAAGAAGGACAATGTCCAGACTTTCCTTTTCTTCCAGAAAATGGAAGGTACTTATTTTCTTCCTCAAGGACACTATTCATTGAGACTTTGATATGCTTAACACCTACTGTGTGCTACATACCCTAACTATGTTATCTTCTTTTATCCTCATAATGGTCCTTGAGTTAGGGACTGAGAGCATATGCATTATCTCTCCCCTCGACTATGGAAAGAGGCTCCTTCTGGAAGAACACTGAGTTCTTCTTCGTTTGATACCCAACTTCTATCCTTCCCATCTGCAGTATATGCATACAGCAGCCAGAGTGATCCTTTTAAAATCATGTCACTGTTCTGCTCAGAACCCTTCAATAGCTTCCCATTTCATCAGCATAAAATCCAAATCCTAACTATGCCCTACAAAACCTTACATTACCTCCTTAATCCCCAGTGCACAAGCTTAATGACCTCACGCCCTACCATTCTTCCCCTTGCTGCCTGACATATTCTTAAACATTGCTGTGTACACTCTTGCCTCAGGCCCTCCTGGCTGTCCCCTGTGCCTACAAAGCTTTACCCTGATCTCTCCATGGTTTGGACCCCTGCTTATTTCAAGTTTTGTTCAAATGTCACTGTATAAGGGAGGTCTTCCATGACTCCCCTGTGGTGATTTTAAAATATGTCCACAAAACCTCTGAGACTCCTCCCTTCAAGAGACAGAACTTCATCCCCCCCCCCCATCCCTTGAGTATTGGCTTGATTTAGTGTCTTCTTTCTAAATAATAGAATATGGTAAAAGTAACGGCATGTGACTTGTAAGACAAGGTCATAAAAGGCATTGGGATTACCCTAGTCTGGCAATGAAAAACCATCAGGCAAACTCAAATGTGGGGACATTCTACATAATACCCGATCAGTACTCTTCAAAATTGTCAAGATTATGAAAAACAGTGCTTGCTTTGGCAGCACATATACTAAAATTGGAACGATTCAGAGAAGATTAGCACGGCCCCTGCACAAGGATGACACGCAAATTCATGAGGTGTTCCATGTTTTTGCCATCAGAGAAATGCAAATCAAAACTACAATGAGATATCACCTCACCCCTGTCAAAACGGCTAAAATCAACAATACAAGAAACAACCAGTGTTGGCAAGGATGTGGAAAAAAAGGAACACTCCTGCACTGTTAATGAGAATGCAAACAGGGCAGCCACTGTGGAAAACAGTGTGGAAGTTCCTCAGAAAGTTAAAAATAGATCTACCCTACAATCTGGCAACCTCATGACTTGGTATTTATTTACCCAAAGAAAACAAAAACACTAATTCAAAGGGATACATGCACTCCTAGGTTTATAGCAGTATTATTTACAATAGCCAAATTATGGAAACAGCCTAACTGCCCATCGATTGATGAATGGATAAAGAAGATGTGGTGCGTATATATGCAATGGAATATTATTCAGCCACAAAAAAGAATGAAATCTTGCCATTTGCAACATTGTGGAGGGAGGTAAAGAGTATTATGCTAAGCAAAAAAGTCAGAGAAAGACAAATACTGTATGATTTCACTTATATGTGGAACTTAAGAAACAAAACAAATGAGAAAAGGGGAGAAAAGACAGACAAACCAAGAGACAAACTCTTAACTATAGAGAGCAAACTGATGGTTACTAGGGGGGAGGTGGATGGGGGAAATGGATGAAATAAATGATGGGGATTAGGTGTGCACTTGTGATGAGCACCAGGTCATGTATGGAAGTGTTGAGCCATTATACTGTACACCTGATACTAATATTACACTGTATGTTAACCAACTGGAATTAAAAACTTGAAAGAAAAGACGATGAGGGGCACTTGGGTGGCTCAGTCGGTTAAGCGTCCAACTTCAGGTCAGGTCATGATCTCACAGTTCATGAGTCTGAGCCCCGCATTGGGCTCTGAGCTGACAGCTCCAAGCCTGGAGCCTGCTTCGGATTCCGTGTCTCCCTCTCTCTTTCTGTCCCTCCCCTGCTCGTGCTCTGTCTTTCTTTCTCTCTCTCAAAAATAAATAAACATTAAAAAAAAATTTTTTAAAAGAAAAGATGATGAAAAAGAAAGAGTAGGAAACTCTTATTGTTGATCAAAGAAGACTAAAGAAACATACTGACTGAACACAACATAATCTCCTGGACTGGGTACTGGAACACAAAAGACATTAATGGAAAAACAGGTAGAATCTGAATAAAGTATGTAGTTTAGTTAATAGTAGTGTACCAACATTAATCTCTTGATTTTGAGAAATGTAGCATGGTTATATAAGATATTAACATTAGAAGAAGCTGGGCGAAGTATGTACAGGAACTCTCTGTACTATCTTTGTAGCTTGTCTGTAAATCTAAAGTTATTCCTAAATATTAAGTTTTTTTTAAAAAGACATTGTGTCTTCCCCTTGTTTTCCGTCTTAGGAACGCACATGCTGCCATGTCACCAGGATACTCAAACAGCCCCAGGAGGAGGGTGAGCACCTGAAGTGTCCAGTGAAGAGCCATTGGAGTGAACCATCCTGGAACAGAGCCCTCCAGCCCCCTGTTGAGGTTTCAGGTAACTGCAGTCCCATCTGACATTTTGACCGCAGCATCAAGAAAGTCCCTGAGCTAGAATGACCCATCTAGGCCACTTCTGAATTCTTGACCCTCAGAAACTGTGAGACAATAATTTATTGCTGTTTTAGGCTTCTGAGCTTTAGAGTAATTTGTTATACACAACAATAGGTAACTAATACATCTAGATAGGGGCGCCTGGGTGTCTCAGTCGGTTGAGTGTCCGACTTTGGCTTAGGTCATGATCTCATGGTTCATGGGTTCAAGCTTCACACCGAGCTCTGTGTTGACAGCTCACAGCCTGGAGCTTGATTCAGATTCTGTGTCTTCTTCTCTCTCTCGGCCCCTCCCCAGCTCGTTCTCTCTCTCTCTCTCTCTCTCTCTCTCTCTCAAAAACAAATAAGTAAATCTTAAAAAATTAAAAAAAAATACATCCTGATAGTATACATTTAGATAGGTAACTATCTAAAATAGCCTCCTTCTAGTCACACTCAACCCTCCTTTCCAACCTCAATTTGCTTTATAGCACTTACTTAGCAGGTGACACCACATTACATGTTTATTTAACTTTTGTCTCTACCCTAGAATGTGAGCTGCATGCAAGGGGAAACTTTGTTTAGTTTATATCCCCTGCACCTAGAACTGTGCCTGACACATAGTAAATGTTCGATAAGGAATACTTGCAGTTATTATTTTTGGATAACAAGGGGTTAGGTAAAAATCCTTCTCGATCCTCACCCAGAAAAGACAAAAGCAAAAACAAAAACAAATCCAGCCCCTGTGGGTGGGGCTGGAGGATGGGGGCCAAAGTGGTTGAGGTTGAGGCAAAGTAGAACTAGGAAATGTGAGCAGAGACAAGTCTGAAACTCTGAGATCTGACTAAGTTCTTCATCTATTGAGAGACCTTAGACAAGCCTCTTCTTCCCTCTGGGGCTCTGTTTCTCCAAACATAAAATTCGAAAGACTGGGATGACCTGAAAGATCACTAAGATATCTTTTAGCTCTAATAGTCAAAGATTCTATGGACTGTCCCAGGGTGGGTTGGGAGGAGGTACAGGAGCTCAGTTCTGTAGATGGAGAAATGGAGAAGGATGAGCTCCTTCCTGGAGCTCACCTCCTGGAAACCTTTTCCCGTGTGATAATCTATTCCTTTGCCAAGGCCCAGCTCCCTACCTCTGCAAAGCCCACAGGCTGCCAATAATCCATTAGCACAAGTCTTCATAACACGTTCCCCACACTGTATTATAACTTGACCTTTGTATCCGGGGGTGTCAGCTCCTAACAGGAGTAAGTAAGCCCGTGGGCAACACACGGCTTGCAATTCCTGCCTTGGGAACTTAGATCCTAAAGGAAGGAAGGAAAGAGATAACAGGGGAGGAGGCAGAAGAGCAGGGATATGCAGGTCTGAAACCCCTTAAACCTCTGCCTTTTCTCTCCTCTCCTCCAGTCTTCGCCTCACCACCAAGAGAAGCATGCACATCAGCCTGCCCACCCCTTTGCCTCACCTAAGTACTAGGTCAAATGCCATTTATTTGAACCATATTAACTTTCCCCTGCTCTTCCCTCCCTTAGCCCCCCACCCTTTCCCCATAATAAACATACCCTGGGTCCCTTCCTAACATCTGTTCCAGGTATCTGACAGCTTCCTGATATTTAGTATGAAGACAGGTTTGAGGGGCATTTTTTCTCCCTAACAGCTCATGGAAAGTCTTCGAGAACTTGATATGTTCTGAGAATCATAGATGGTAGGATTATGTTTAGGCTGTAAAGTGAGGTTGGGAACAGTGGGATGAGGCAGGACAGGTAGGCAGGAATAAGCCTTGGTAGAGGATTTTGTCCCATAGGCCATGGAATTCTGAGGAATTCTGCATAGACTGGAACTCACTGCTCTTCCATTCAGCCCTCCTTACTTATATCCCTTCCTATCTCTCTCTGCCCCCAACCCCTGTCCCATTTGTCTCATACCAAAATGTTAATAACACCCGCGATTTACCGAGAACTCTCACTGTGTAAGTTTCCTGTTCACATTACCTCATATCCATTGTTCAGTACTGATGAAGTAGACATTATCATCCCCACTTCACAAGTAAGGAAAATGACCCCAGTAAGTGGTTTGCCCTATTGCAAACTAAGGAAGAAGCAGAGCCCAACTGCTCAACATTACACTGATTGGTCCCTGCTCTCTACCTTTTTTCTAATCTCTTCTTTGGGGGAGATGTCTGTAAGAAGGTCTTTGAGGCCTGGAGGCAGAACTGGGAAGCACGAGTACAGGACCCAGACAATGCTGGAAGTGGGATCTCTGGGTTCTGATGGGACCTATCTCACCCATCCTTGCTCACCTCTCTGCTTGGCAGGAAGTGTCTCCCATTGTCCCCATTTCCTGACTTGACCCACTTGCTTACTCCAGTTCCAACATCGTTTTTCACCTCCTGACATACAGTTTGCCCTTGTCTTTCAGTTTCTAGGTGACACATTTGTTCTGAAAATGCCTAGAGGGACTAGGACCCTCTGGAACCTCTGCAGATAATTCAGATGTCTGGAGAGTATGGCTTTACCTACCCTGTCTTCCCCCAACTCTAACAAAATGGGTGTGGACTGACCCTGGGTTTCCCAGGCTCTTCAGCAAAGGTTAGCTCCTCTCTACCTCATCTCCCACTACCTACGCCTGTGCCCTGTCACAGGCTACATATATATAACCCCATGCACTTCCCCAAATATGGCAAATTCTTGAAATCTTTGCATGTGCATTTTCTCTTTGGAATGCCAGCATCTTCTCTACTCCAAGTTTTTCTTCAGGAAAACTCCTAATTATCCTCAAGCTTTGCTCAAACATGATCTCCAGCCCCATTGATTTCATCATCACTCAGGCCATCATTTCCTGCCTGGACTGCTCCCTCACTAGTCTCTAGGATGTCTCCCTGGCCCTACACCATCCAGTGCCCACACTGCACCCACAGTAACCTTTATAAAATGCAAACATGATCTTATCACTTCCCTTCTTAAAATTTTCAAATGGGGGGCGCCTGGGTGGCTCAGTCGGTTAAGCGTCCGACTTCAGCTCAGGTCACGATCTCACGGTCCGTGAGTTCGAGCCCCGCGTCGGGCTCTGGGCTGATGGCTCAGAGCCCGGAGCCTGTTTCCGATTCTGTGTCTCCCTCTCTCTCTGCCCCTCCCCCGTTCATGCTCTCTCTCTGTCTAAAAAATAAAATAAACGTTAAAAAATTAAAAAAAATTTTTTTCAAATGGTTTCCCATGCGCTGAAGGTAAAGTCATAACTCAACCTGGTTTGGGTGCTTCTTGCACCCCACTCCCACCCACTTCTCTTGCTTCACATCCTCCAGCCCTACCCACCACCCTACTGGTAATCCAGCCAGATTTCCTGACACTTTTACTCAGGTCCTTGAAACTTGCCTGTTCTCTCTTGACTACATAATGTTCCCTTGGCTGGAACTCCCTTTCCCTCCTTTTCCCCCAGCTGATTTCTACTCACCCTTCAGGCAGATCTTGGCCTGGACTCACTTCACCACAGAGCCTTCCAGAACCCCCCTGATGAATCAAGCTGCCTCTGCTTTCTTGCCCTCACTGCCCATTATTTCCCCTACGACAGCATTTATCTGGTCCTTTACTACATATTTGTTTGCTCATGTGTTTCCCACACTCAACTGGGCCCGACCTTATTCCCAGTTAAAACCCAGAGTCTAGTGCCGGTGGACTTTCCAGAACAATTGTTGAATTGGTGAGTGAACAAAGCCTTCCCTGTCTTCACAGTGCAGACTCAGGTACCCACTGCAGTTTCTGCTACCACCACATCGTACATACTATTCTGGATTATGGGTGATTGTTTCTCTGGGTGTTCCTCTCTCTTTATGGATGGGGATGGCACCTTGAATGTACTCCAAGGCCTAAAACAGAGGTCAGCACTCACCTTCCATCGTCTTCCTCTATTTTTTATTCTTATTTTTAACAAGTTTTTATTGAGTAACTACTACATACTAGATACTTTGGATACAGCAGTGAACAAGGTAGCCAACACCCTGCCCTTAGGCTCACATTCTAGTGGCATATATGGGTGCCTAGTGAACAGGGGGTTCAGTGGATCTCAGTCCTACTGGGAAGCCCCTGAGGGCTTTTGTGTCTGCAACTGCAAAGCAAGGAGCACAGCCTCAAGGGAAAGAGAATATATTTTCTTGGTGACATCTGGACCTCCCTTTGTTTAGGTCTCCACGAGACTAGCCATCAAGCAGCAGCAGGAAGTGGGGGGGAGAGAGGAAGATGGAAGATGGTCTTGCAGCCCAGTGCCTACAACCACTTCATCCAGGCAACTGGCTTTTTTCTCTACCCTGGAACAGAGAAATAAAGAGATCCACAGAAGGAAAGACATAAATGGATAGAAATGACAGAGGAAAAGTAAGGAGAGAAAAAGTCAAACAGAGACATGAGGAGGAAGAGGAGTCAAACACGTGGACAGGGAAGGAGATGAAGGCAGAGATAAAAAAGCCTGCAGGATTGAGCCCTGCCTGTCTCATTTGGGTCACTGGGGGGAATAAAGAGGATTCAATTTTGAGCTCTTGGGATTCCCTGAATGATCCCTCAAGTTATCTCTGGCCCCATCTGGCCTAGGAGGCTTCTGCCAGGGACCTACCAGCCCTCAAACCAGAATATACTCCATGCGACCCTCAGGAGTAGGGACAGGCAGTGATGGAAAAATACAGTTGCTTTGGGAACAGCAGTCCCTTATTTTCATCTTTTTCAGTAAAGATCATAGAAAAGACCCTGTGTTCACCATCTGTTTCCTAACTGGGGGCTCCAGGCTTTGCTCCCTGAGATGCAGGCCTGACAATATCTCAATCTGCAGGCACAGCACAGAAACTCCTCTGAGCTGAGAGCTGGGGAAGCAGCCCCCACCCCCAGGAGCCCCCAGATGCCAAGCACGAGCCTGAGTTGCTAATAGTGCCCTGCTTTTGCCAGCAGCTTCAGCTGCTCGCTCCTGAGGCTGTGATGCCATCTGCTGCTCAATTTAGGAAACTGGATGACTCTGTCTGCACAACCAAGGGAGAGCAGGGCAGTTGGGAAGGGGGCCCACCTAGGTCTCAGAAGAGCCATGTCTTTGTCTCTGGACGGACCCAGTAACAGGCCTCAGTGACAGAGCAATGCTCTGTTCACTGTCACCATTCTCCTTAGACAAGGCAGGATGCCTCTCTTTCACAGGAAGGTACCTAAGGCTTCTGGAGAGACAAGGAGGTTGGCTCTGCCCTTCATCAAAGTCCAGTGTTGTCTCAAGGTTAAATTGCCCAGAGGGGTCTCAGCCTGCCTTTGAAGTTCTATAGCTTTCCTCAAAACATTTTGTTTTCTTTGCAGGTTTAAGTAAGATTATTCCAAGTTATATTAATTGGGTGAATGAAATAATGAGGCCAGGCCTAGAGGAAGTGGGGCTTTGAAGAAATGAGCTTGCTCATGCAGAATCGAAATAAGGCCTTCAGACTCTCAACGGGTTTCTGAAGTTCCTGCCGTGTGGTACCTTTTCAGGCCTCAACCAGATAGGGTTGTGAGCTCCAGTGTTATAGGGGCCACCTATAATGCCTGGCACCTATTTTTGATATTTCTTGAAGTAATGGTTAGCTTGAGATTTCCCGCAAATCAGTTGAGGTAGCCAACCTCGGAGGTGATCCCCAGTGATCTCCATGTCCTGAGAATCACCCACTTATAATCCCCCTTCCACAAAGTACAAGCATTAATCTATGACCAACAGAATAGGACAGAAGTAATGGTGAGTAATTTCCAAGATTAGATTAAAAAAGACACTGTGGCTCCCTTCTCTGCGGCTGTTCCTCTCTCCCTCTCCCTCTCTCTGCCTCTTTCCCTCATCACTTGTTCTGAAGGAAGCCAGTTGCCTTGTTGCTAACAGCCCTATGGAGAGGTTCATGCAGTAAAGAACTAAGGCCTTCTGTCAACAGCCACATGATTGAGATTGGAAGCAGATCCTCTTAGGAAGCCTTCAGATGACTGCAGCCCTGGCAAACGGCCTGACTGCAAACTCATGAGCAACCCTGAGTCAGTTCAGCTGAGTTATTCCTATTTCCTTACCCTCAGAAACTCAGATAAATGTTCAAAGTTTGGGGTAATTTGTTATGCAGCAACACAATAAATCTGTCATATGGTATTATTATTATTATATCATGGCGTATCATCTGCATTATATCACTCCATTTCCTTATAACATCTAATATGTGGACCCCACCCCCTCAACCTCTTTAACCTCATCCTTTACTTACCCCACCCTCTCCCCAGCTCAGCCTCACCCAAGGCTCACTCCTGCTTCACTCAAGCCCTTTGAATTTGCTTTTCTGTCTGCTGGAGCCCCCTCCCAGCTACCCCTAAATCTCTGCACGATTGCTCCCTTATCTTGTTGAGGTCTTGTATTCACATGTAGCCTTTTATTTTTTTTTCTTTTAATAAATGTTTATCTATTTGTTTTGAGAAAGAGAGAGAGTGTGGGGGTGGGGGGCAAAGAGGGAGACAGAGATTCCCAAGCAGGCTCCACACTGTCAGCACAGAACCCCATGCGGGTTTCAATCCCACGAATCTTGAGATCGGGACCTGAGCCAAATCAAGAGACAGACACTTAACCGATTGAGCCGCCCAAGTCCCCCCACATATAGCCTTTTCAAAGTAGCTTTCCTTGACCCTCTGCACACCTGAACTACAGCTCCCATGTGTGCCTATTCTTTTCCCTAATTTATTTTTATCCTTAGCCCTTATGATTATATAACATATATAATAAAATATATTTTACATATTTATCTTCTCATTTCTATCTCTCCCCTTGAATATATGCTCCATGAAGGCAATAATTTGTGTTTTTGTCTATTTTGGTCACTGCTCTAGCCCCAACACTTGGACTAGTGATTAGTGATACACATAACAGATGTGTACATATTCAGTTGAATAGGGACAAAATGTTACAATTCATCAATTGTAGTATGTATATCCTCTAGATGCCTCATATCACATGTCATGTTATGATGTCACATATATATTACCTTAAATGCAGTGTAAGGCAGTGCAGAGAGAATAGAGCCACATATAAGGAGACCTAGCTTTGTTGCTTGCTGGCTAGCTACATTACTATGAGCGAGGCTTGTAACCTCTCTGAGCTCAGTTTTACTCATTTGTAAAGTGAAGTTATTATAACCTCCCTGTCCTACCTATAATGTAGATATAGAAATCAAATAATGAATGTTACAGTATTTTTTAAAAATCTAACACATAATATAGTTTCTGAAATGTTTTCTAAAGGCCATGTCACGTGTCTCAGGATATGCTCTTGGGGATGGGGGGAGATAAAAAGGTCAAAGAGGTTTGGGAAATTTGGTTCCAATATTCTTTTTTTTTTAATGTTTATTTATTTTTGAAAGGGGGGAGCACAAGCAGGGGAGGGGCAGAGAGAGAAAGAGAGAGAGAGAATCTGAAGCAGGCTTCAGGCTCTGAGCTGTCAGCACAGAGCCTGATGCAAGGCCCAAACTCACCAACCCGTGAGATCATGACCTGAGCTGAAGTCAAACGCCTCACCAACTGAGCCACCCAAGTGCCCCATTGGGTTCCAATACTCTAATGACTCTTCTTGAACATTCACAACCATTAGCATATGAAAGGGTCTGAAAATCCTGCATGTAAGGTCTTTCCCAATGCACCTGACTATACTTGGTCTTGAGCTTTGTAATACATAATATACCACCTTTGTCATCAGGATAACATTGCTCCTTTAGAGCAAGAAGGAATTCTAAAGTTCCTAAAACAAATCCCAGTGAGGTGGGCAATGAGATCCAACAGGTGAAATGGAGACTGGGAGGAGGGAGGAGGAGGAGAAGAAAAAGGCAAAGGAGGGAAGAGAGAGAGGGGAGGGAAATCAAGAACAAGGAAAGGGGAAGGAAGAGGAAAAAAAATAGTGAAGGAAAAAAAGGACAACTAAACTCATCCCCTTTGAAACGAAAAGAGTTCTGCAGAACAAAGGCAACCTGAAATTTCCCAGGAGTGGATGGCAGGAAGGGATCGGAGGGAGCCATCTACGAATTCTGATGCTGCCCACGGAACCCAGTTTATTCCTTTGAGTGTTGCTTCTGCCAATTTCCACAGGTGGAGCTCGGGCTTCCTTTTTGGCTCCAAGGAACCTCTGAAGCGATTTCTTCTTTATCAGAGAGGAGGAACCAGGTAAACCAAAACAGCAGCTTCTCAATTTAGTGTACTCACTAAGTGCCTGAAATGGCAGCTGCCATTTTTCCTTTCCTCACAAGCAATAAGCTTTCTTGGCAGCATCCATCTCCCCAGAGCACGCCTGACTTGCAAAAGGAAGAGGAACTGCAATTCCTCCCGCAAACATTCCCTAGGCTGAGTGGGAGAGGAAGAGGCGGGCAGGTTTATTCTTGACCTCCAAGTAGGCCTGCCCTAGCCTAGTCCAGACACTAATAGAAAAGGAGATTCTGCAGCTCCCTCTGGCATCCACTCACACTTTCAGCCCTCATGGCTAGGAAGTCCTTTGTTATATCTCATTTCAGTCTTTTCCCTGTAACTTCATTTTTTACTGCTTTTCCCTTACCCCAGAAGAAGGGAGTGATTTGACTGTCATAAGTTGCATGTATAGAACAACTTACAGTATAACCAGTATAGTTATAACCCATATCTTTGGGCATATGATTGGTGAATACTATTCAAGGAACTTCATTTCCCACCAACTCAGAAACTGGGTTCTTTTTTTTTTTTTTTCTTAATGTTTATTTCTTTATTTTGACAGAGAGAGAGATAGAGTGAGCAGGGGAGGGGCAGAGAGAGAGGGAGACAGAGAATCCTATGCAGGCTCCGCGTGATGTGAGGCTCAAACTCACAAACCGTGAGATCATGACCTGAACCGAAATCAAGAGTCAGACATTTATAACTGAATGAGCCACCAGGTGCCCCTCTTTTTTTTTTTTTTTTTTTTTTATTGTGTGATTCATAGTGGGCTAGGGAGTCATGAGAAAGGAAGTGACATAGGTTGAGCACCTGCCTGGTCCCTTATATATGACATCTCATTTCATCTTCACAACAACCTAAAATGTAGAGACTCTAATTCCCATTTTATAGGTGAAGGTACTGAAGTCCAGAGGTCACTTAAAGTCAAACAGCTGACAGGTAGGTGGTGGAGCCAGAATCTCATCGACATCTCACTCCCAAATCCATGTTCTCTCTACCCAAGGGGCTTGACTAGATCACACAGAAACCTGGGTCTTTGGTTTCTTTGCATTCCTTGTGAATATTAGGTTTATCCCCTAGCCCTACAAACATGCAGGGTACACTTAACATCAGAAAAGTGCAGGGGCACCTGGGTGGCTCAGTCAGTTAAGCATCCTACTTAGGCTCAGGTCATGATATCATGGTCCCTGGAGACCCGCTTAGGGCTCTGTGCTGACAGCTCAGAGCCTGGAGCCTGCTTCTAATTCTGTCTCTCCCTCTCTCTCTCTCTGCCCCTCCCCCACTTGCAGTCTGCCTCTCTCTCTCTAAAAATAAACATTAAAAAAATTTTCTTTAAAAAGCACAAGTAACTCTCAAGTCTTTGCTGTGACCAAATCTGTAGTCACTCTACCTGATGTCCACCTGCTTCACCAGATCGTAATCTCCATAATGGTAAGGATCATGTCTATCTTATTCATCATACTATCCCTCCCTAGTGCCTACCACACGGCCTGCTACTTGGTAGATACTCAATATGTGTTGACTGAATGAATGATGACAGAAAGAGAAGACTCCATAAAACAAGGTAAGAGAATGTGAGACAAACATTTAAAAGGCCAACATTCAATTTAAAGAAGGAGAAAAGAGGTAGCTAGGAAGAGGGTGAGAGACAGCAAGATAAGAAAACTCAGCACAAACAAGCAAGATAAAAATAGCCTCTTGCCACTGTCCTTTTAAAATTACTTTCTATATTTGAGCCTAAGTGACAAGTGAAATCTCCTCTGTAATTTCCCATGTGTTCAGCTTAATGAATTTCTGGCAAATGGTTTCAGCATCGGAGGGCCAATTTGGACATCATGGGGGTGGAGTTGGTGAGAAAATGAAGGGTATGGAAATAGACTAATTGAGTCTAGAAACCAAATAAAGAGGTGATTGGAGGCATGTGAGGAGGGAGTCAAGTCTTGGAACTTGCTCAACATCAAGAAGGACTAAGAATTGGTCTTGCTCTAGCTGATGTCATTGTGATGTTTCCCTACATGCTACAGAAGGAGTCCAGAATCCCAAGATGGCCTTGAAACGATTCTTTGTGTCACACTGCCTATCTTCTAAAGAGCTTTATTTGTTTATATAGAGAGCATTATATTAATGATTTAATTTTAGCCATTGGAGGGAATAAAGAAACTGTCTTTTTCATGTCCATAAATATTGTACACAGTAGGCATACCATAAATGTTCAACCAAATCATTATGAGGGAGTGAAGTTAGGAAGTAGGACAGGAATGCATAGTCTACTCCTCTGAATCTGTTCAGGCTGCCCACCCAGATGCATTAACTTTCTCTGTATACTAAGGAAGGAGCTCTGAGGGGCCACAGGACCCAGAATAAAAAGTTTTTTCTAGTCCTTAAAATTGTAAATGACCATGCAGACCACAATTTTAATCAGAATGCATGTCTTTCAGCTCCCCAAGTATGCTTTTTCATTGTTGTTTTAATAGCTTTATTGGTATATAAGTCATATATCATACAAGTCACCCATTTCAAGTATAGAATTAATGGTTTCTTATTACACTCACAGATAAGTGTAACCATCACAATTTGAGAATATTTCACCACCTCAAAAAGAAACCTATAATCTTTAGCTATCACCACCCTCCTCTTTTTTTTAATGTTTATTTGTTTGAGAGAGAGAGAGAGAGAGAACACACGCACGCGCATGAGTGCGCACATTAGCAGGGGAGGAGCAGAGGGAGGGGTAGAGAGAATCCCAAGCAGGCTCTGCATTCTGAGTTCCACCTCACAAACCATGAGATCATGACCTGAGCTGAAATCAAGAGTCAGATGCTCAACCTATTGAGCCACCAGGTACCCCAACCCTCCTCCCCTTTATTTATTTTCTGTCTCTACAGATTTTCCTGTTCTGGAGTTTCATATGAATGGAATCAAACAATATGTAGTTCCACTTCTTTAACTTAATGTAACATTTTCAAGGTTCACTCATGTTGTAGCATGAATTAGTACTTCATTCCTTTTTTTGACCAAATAATATTCCGCTATATAGATATTCCACGTTTTGCTTATCCATTTGTCAGTTAGACATTTGAGTTGTGTTTTAGCCCCTATGAATAATGCTGCTACAAAAATTTGTTTTTGTATGGACACACAGTTTCATTTTCTTGGGTATATACCTCTAAGAGTAGAATTGGTGAATCATAAACTAACTCTATGTTCAATCATTTGAGGAACTGCCAGACAGTTTTTCAAAGCAGCTGCACCATTTTACATTCCCACCAGCAGCGTATGATGATTCCAATTTCTCTATATCCTTGCCAATCCAACTATGCTTTTGAGAAATAACAAGGACAACTGCAGGGATCCACTCTGATCTAGATAGCTATTACAGAGAAACAGCAAGAGGAGTAGAGTCCAGGGATGGAAGAGGGATCCCTCTTCTCCCGTAAGCTCTTAGGATCATCCAGAGGGAACACTGCCATCTGTAGTACTCTCTGTGACTCCCCGGGCTGGGTTAGCTGTCTTCTGACATCTGCCAAAGGATACCTATACCACTGTCTCTTTTCCCCACTAGATTGTAAGCTTTGGGCAGGCAGTGATCTCTAGTGCTCTGACTTTATCTGCAGCACCTGAACAGGAACTGGCAAATGGCAGATGTTCAGTAAATGCTGATTGGCTGACTGAGTAAACGATTAAACATTTCTTTACCTGTGATTCTTGTCCAGGGAGGAGAGGAATGGATCAACCTCAGGGGCAAAAGCCTTCAAGAAGGGAAGCAAGGAAAGAATAGATGGAGGAGAAAGGTAAAGTCACACAAGAAATTTAGAGACCTAGTGTCCCTTAGGGCCAACCTTCTGATTATTATGAGGTCAAACTCGGAGCTAATGGACCTACCCTAATCCTTTTTTGCCTTTCATCTGGCTGCATTTTTTTTCTAGAAATTTTCCTTTTTCTTTTTTGTTATTATTTCTAACAATTTTGTCTTTGCAAGGATAAGAAAGTGGAAAAGTAGTTGCTATTACAGGTAAAAGACCACATAAATCAACTCACCAAAACAAATTCAGAATTTTAAAGAATGGAGGTTAACAAGGTTGACTATGAAGGATTTTTTTTAACTAAGAAATGCAGAAACCATAATCTAGGTTTTCCTCCTTATCACACTGAAAGCCCTATATCTAACAGAGGTGACTGTATTTTCAGTGACCTAACAACATGACCCACCACTCAGCCTTATCCATGATGGCTGGCCTTCTTTCCACACAAATCCTGCCTCTTACCTGACTAATCTGTGTCCAGTAGTCACCAGGTCATTGGGTCCCTCTCTCTCCTTAGGTCCTGTATCTGTATAGCCTGAATCACTTCCTGTCTCTTCTCTGAAAGCACAGACGCATGCATATATTCACACAAACCTCATCTTTCCTTTTCATGAATCCTCAGGGTAGGTGTCCTTCTCCATGTGTTTGGAAGAAAAGAAAGCAAAATATATGAGATGCCAATGCAATTTCTCCTTTAGCAGAGCTTCACAGGACAATTACCCACCCAATCTGCAGGGTTTTATAGCTCTCATAACCATCATTTATGAATACATTGTGACAGCCGGATGCGGGCACTGATTATGGCAGCAGTCTTCAGCCACATTCCTATTTAACAAAGCAGAGCTCCTGCCTACCAGCTCAACAGTGTTCATGTGCCTTTTTTTAAATTATTGTATTTATGTAAGTCTTTTTCCAACCAGAGCCTATGTCCAACTCCATCAAACTCGAGGATTTGGGCTTGCCACTTCTCCAGTCTCTCTCTGGCCTTAGAGTCTAGTGTCTCTAGCTGCAATCAATTTAGCACTCACTCTAGCCTTTCTCAGCAGAGGTCTGTGAGGACTGGGGTGCATAGGAAGCACATTTTTTTCCCCATTATGATCGTTGGGAGAAGATAAGAAAACATGTTGGCAGATGCCAGGGGCAGTGGCTGATTCCTAGAGGTTTGCCTGGCAAAGGTGTCAGGTGCAGTAGATGAGCAGGCCTGGTAGGATGCCGTGGGGGCAAATAAAGGGAGGGACTCCAGCTTTCCCCACCGTTCGGCAGGACATAATAGTATTGACTCCAGCTAATGAGGAGAGGAGGTTTTAGTGTTCAAAAGAAATGCTGGTAACTGGCAATCTGTCCACCTTGAAAATGTGGCTTCTTGGGCTGATTGTGCCACGGTGCCAAGTAACTCCGGCAGAGGAAGCGAGTATTCTTTAAATACTGCAAGTCAGCGAAGGATTCTATTTCAGGGCACCAGAGATGCTGTCCCACAGAGTTAGGCTGTAGGAGTGCCAGGCATAATCTACCCGAAAATCTCCTGAAAAGAACCGAAAAACAAGGCGACCTGATGGGCAAGCCATCAGCCGAGGGACGACCCTACTAGAGAAAGCCGGAAAAAAGATCTGCGTGGGAGATGAAAAAAGCTTACGCTGCACTTGCAGAAACCGAAAGGTGCCACACTTGTACGGTGAACCGGCACTCGGTGTGGGCAGGCAGGAAGCACGGCCTCCCCGGGACACTCCAGGTTTTGTCTTTAGCACGTCCAAACCCAGCGCCCCCTTCCATACGTAAATAACAAACGGGATGGTAGTCAAATACAGTCCTCGTTAGGATTCCTACACTTTCTACGCTGGGGCTCTAGCTTCTGTAAAGAATATGCTCACCTCGGCCACCGCTCCCGCATTTTTCTAACTCGGCCTTTCCTGGGCGGGGCTTCCGGGCCCCGCCCACTGAGGACCTGCTTAGCGTCAGCCCCGAGGCGGGGCTCCCCTCGGGTTGGTGCTGTCCTTTCCCCTGCGGCCTCTGCTCTGGCGGCAGTACGAGGGCCGAGCTCCAGACACGTGCGGGTAAGTAAAGGCCAAGTGGGCAGAAGCCTTGGACGTTTACTAGTTTGGGGCGAGAGGCAGCTGTGGAGAGGCTTCTTCCGAGGCACAGGACGAAATTGGGGTTCGTTCCATCATAACCCCGTGTTTGGAGGGCATCTTGAAGAGTCGCTGGGAGATGGTAGCCCTAGAGTCGCCCCTTGTTTTCTGCCAGCCCTCTTGTCCCTGGAGAGTCTCCTACAGCTGGTCTCCGAGATACTCGCTTCCCTGGCGCCAGAGCCCGGAGCTTGGGAAGATTTGTGATGAGCACGTGTCCGGGTGGAGCTCGGTCAAGTCCTGCAACCCAGTCCCCTAAAAGGGGCAGGCTGTGTTTAGATTAGTTTTTAGACCTGGACAATGAGCCTATTTTACCTTTTCTCCCAATTGTTTGGGGGTGGTTAAAAGTGATATTAAAGGATGGCTGGAAAAACATAAGGTCTTAGATACCCTACTCTTATTATGTAAATAAGGTAAATTATAATTGTGAATGGGTAGGAATGTTTACTAACATTCTTGCAAACACTTGAGTTACTGCTTTCAACAACAGTTGAGGTAGTTGGTAGGAATGGCAGCATGTCTTCGTTTCTTTTCATACCCATTATTGCATCTTGTTATTTTTCTGGAGTACCGCTTTTATTGTGCTTCAAAAGGTCTCCTAACCACGTTTTCTCCAATCTAGTTTTAACTGCCTTTCTGATTTGCACTGCCCATTGCTCTACCAAGGTAACATTTCCCCTTTTACTCCCCCTATTTATCATATCCTTGTCTGGAATGTAGCTTTTTATAACAGCAAGTATTTATTGACCACACACTCTAAAACATATTATATAGGCTTAATTTACAGTCTTCTTAAGCCTAACAACCATCTTTTGTACAGGTACCATTGATAACATTCCTATTTGACAGATGAGGAGACTGAGAGGTATAGAGAGGTTAAGTTACTTGTTCACTGTTTTGTTTTTTTTAATTTTTTAATGTTTATTTTTGAGAGAGAGGAAGACACAGAATCTGAAGCAGGGTCCAGGCTCTGAGCTGTCAGCACAGACGCGTGCCGGGGCTTAAACTCACAGTTGTGAGATCATGACCTGAGGAGAAGTCAGATGCTTAACCAACTGAGCCACCCATGCACCCCACTTGTCTGTTCACTGTTACATAGTTGTTAGGTGATAGCTTATACTTGTTGACTAGACCATTAATATGCTCCTGTTGAGGGGTTCCTGGCTGGCTCGGTTGTTAGAGCATACAGTTCTTGATCTCAGGGTTGTAAATTTGAGCCCCCCCGCCCCCCATTAGGTTCAGATTATATAAAACTTAAATCTTTTCTAGGGTCACCTGGGTGGCTCAGTCAGCTAAGAATCTGACTCTTGGTTTCTGCTCAGGTCATGATCTCACGGTTCATGAGTTCGGCCCTGCACTGGGCTCCGGGCAGACAGTGTGGAGCCTGCTTGGGATTATTTTTGCCCCTCCCCAATTTGTGGTGTCTCTCTCAAAATAAAGAAATAAAACTTAAAAAAATCTTTTAAAAAAATGCTCCTGTTGAACTGCTGTGGTACATAGGTAAAAAACATGTGAAAATAAAGCTAACCAAGGAAAAGCTTTTTGTTTTATTGTCTATTTCTCTGGCTCTGAAATAAGTTATGGGGTTTTGAGGGTAGAGGTCTTGAACTTTACACAAGTGTTCACTACTGTTGGCTGCCTAACCCGGAGTACTTGGATTGCAGAGGGGCCAGCCATGGGCTTTGGATAGATGCAGCCCCAGGTGAGTGCAATTTCATTAGCCTGCCTTTGGCCCCAGCTGTAGGCAGCTGCCTAGGTTGCTGTGTACCTAGGCAAGTGTTACGCTGCTGGGAGAATAGCAGCCGTGATAGCTGGTTGGCATTCTGGGCCTGGTTCATTCCAACTCTGTTGTTAACTATACCAGGATGCCAGCATAATTGTTCATTCATTAACTGAAATCTGTAAGGGCATGACTTTGCAGGGAGAAACCTAAAAATCCAAGTCTTTCTGAGTGGTTCTGGTTCAACAGGTTTGTCTAGTTGAACTTGCTGGAAACAGAACAAAGGTAATCAAGCCATGAAGGGATGTAGAAGTATAGGGGGGGGCAACTTTTTATTTTTTGAGTGTCTACCAAGTGCTCTGAATCAGGCTTATACAGGGAAAAAGTGCATGGGATTTTTGCAATTTTCACAGAAATCAAAGTGCATGTCCCCCACTCCACCATACAAAGCTAGTCTCTCTGTAGGGAGTTCTATAGCTGCAGTGATCTATAGGGATGCTTTATTAGGGAAATGTTATGTGAATTTGCTTTAAAATTCTAGGCATTCTTCTCTAGCTCTTTAATAAAATATAAAAATACCAATTGATTGAGAGGCTCTACATAGTAGGCCTAGCTATAACCGTACTAATTTCTGCTTTAGGGTGACAGTATATTTGTGTTGGTTTCCCACAGAGTTGTTGCCCCTTCGGGGCAGTAAAATAACGAGTCCCTTTTGTAGTGATTTTGTTTTGGATTGCTAATTCTCTGAGAAGAGATGCTTCTCAGTTCTAGGCAAACACATAGCACTCATGGTGGTGCTGGAGACTGTCCAATAGGGCTGACTTAGTTGCTACTTCTGTGAAAAGTGACATCCTAGTTTCCATAGGAAGAACTCCTGAGGATGTTGGGAGGTGGGGGAGTTATTTATAAAAACTAGTTTTGTTCCAACAATTGGCTTTCCCTAAAAAGAGTTCTCTTAGTTAAATGTTGAGTTCCTTGTGTGAATACCTCAGATGTTCATTGTGAACAGCCTTTTACATATGGGGTTTTAAGAATACTAGTGATACCTAGAGGGTTTGGGGGAATGGTTAGCTTTAATGGTAATTATAGGCAAGAAAAAGACAATAGGAAATAAAATAATTCTGGAAGTATTGAAAATAGGGTAAATCGTAAATGGCAGGCAGCACTGCTTCCATTTCTACAGAAAAGAGGTTTTAGGAGCTGCTGTTTTAGTCAATACTGTTTAGTGTTCAACAGTGAAATCTTTTTCTTTTTAGGATGACTTGAAAGTAGGGCATCCTTGGCCTTCCAGAAGAGAGTAAATTCACGGCACGTGGACGGTCTGCATGGCGTTCTCAGGTAAATGTCCCTATTAATTCCAACACTGACTACTGCCTATGTGGCAGGCCTATTTGCTAGTTGGTATCCATTAGGAAACAACTGGGAGGCAAAATCACCTGTATTTGCCCCTGAAAAATTCGGCCTCTTAGCAGTGAAAGGCTAAGTGGGATTTTGGTGGTTCTAGTCTGAAGGTGTATAGGATCTTTGAGATGATCTGTATCATTCCATCTGAGGAATGTACAAGCAGATTATAAAGCCCAGGATAGGAAGGATGGTGTATCTTGCCTGTTCGCAGCTAGATCCCAATCATGGCACCTGGCACATAGCAGGAACTCCTTGAATGTTGGACAAAATGACTAAAAGCATGGGAAAGGGGTTCCTGTTTCCTATTTGTCTAAAGGGCTTGGCAACAAGGTCTGCTATCAGTGCTTCCAGGCTTCTGTTTTGCAGTCAACATTGAATTCATTGGGATACCTGTATCCATAACTTCTACTTGGGGTGCCTGGGTATCTGAAACAAAGAAAGCTGTTTCAGGAATCATCCAGCGGTTGTCAGCTATCCAGGCCAGCATGATGCCTTGGATGGTGTTACACTGTTGGAAGAGCAAACGCTGACCTTCTTGAGGTCTGGCTTCAAGCACTGTTTTGGTGTTGTGGCTGATACTCTTGGGCAGTGTTTTGCACCTCTGAGAGTGGAGTAACTCCTCCTGTGGAGTTGGTCCTAGTCTGGGTGCAAACAATTTTTTTTTCTTTGAGGAAAGGACCCTGTCTTAAGGATACTTTATCATTCCTTTCCTCTTTGAATCCTAGATGCCTTTATCTGAATGAGAAATCTGCCTCCATCAGAATCTCAGATGTCTGACAGCCCTGTGTGACACCAGGATAGGTAATATATACAGTCCTTTGTCATGTAGGTTCTAATTAACTTTCAGCCTCAGATGGGTGGTGTGAAATAATAGAAAATATATATATTGGCCTCTGCTCCCATTCTTGGCACAGAGCTGCTAAAACTTGTGAAATTCCCTAAGTGGTAAGAACACTAGGAGCATCTTTTGTTCTAATATTTGGTTTTTCATGTTGATCCCTGACTGAGCTCTTAAATCTAAGAATTTCCTGGGTGATCTAAATGTCTTGTTCTAATGAGGTGGTAACTAGAAAGACCAAGCACTGATTAGAAACTTGGAATTTTCAACCCCACTTCCATTCTTCAGAAAGGGGAAAGGGGCTGGAAATGGAAATAATTGATTATTCCCACATGATGAAGCCTCCATAAAAATCCCAGTAGTATTGGGTTTAGAGAACTTTCACGTTGGTGAACACATGGAGGGGAGGTGCTGGGAGAGTAGCACATCCAGAGAGGGTATGGAAGCTCAGCAACCCTTTCCACATAGCCTTGCCCTATACATGTCCCGTCTGGATGTTTATATCCTTTCCCATATCCTTTTAAAAAAATTTTTTTAATATATTTTTAAATATTTATTTATTTTAGAGAAAGAGAGTGAAAAGAACAGCTTTAAATCCAAATGACAGCCCTGCCTTAGTTTAAAGCTAAGTTCTCTTATCTGCTTATTATGGATCTTTGATAAAAAATACAATTGCTGAGAAGTCTGTTTTGCTTGCTGTTCGCTACGAGCATTGTGAAACCTTTCCTGAATGTAACCCGCTAGGTAATAGAATAAGTTGTGAAACTTCCTAAATGTAGTCTGATATGTAATAGAATAAGTGATTGTACATAAACTAACCGGCATTTCTCGCTTCTGTAAACCTGCTTGCTTAACACATTCCTCTCCTACCCCCCTTCCCCCTTCCCCCTTTTCCTCCCGCCACAAGTAACGGACAAAGCCTTCCCGCCAAAGGACAGACAAAGGACGCCCAATCAGAGAACAACAAATGTCCTTACTTTAAAACCAACTAATCAGGCCCCTCATAATTTGAAACCTCCCCCGTACTATTTGTCTCCGTCTATAAAAACGCTGTACCAACCCTGATCGGGGCCTCTTAGCGACACCGGCAACAAGTGCGCGGAGGTCCAGGTTCGAACCTGCAATAAACGACCCTTGCCGCTTGGCTTTGACTTACGACTCTGGTGGTCTTTTGTGGGAGGTTTCAGAACTTCGGGCATAACAAGAGTGCAAGCAGGGGAAGGACAGATGATCCAAAGTGGGCTCTGCACGGACAGCAGAGAGCTCAGCGCGGGGCTTGAACTCATGAACTGCGAGATCATGACCTGAGCTGAAGTCAGACGCTTAACCGACTGAGCCACTCCAGCGCCCCTACCATATCCTTTTAAAATAAATTGGTAAATTGTAAGGAAACCGTTTTCCTGAGTTCTGAGAGCTTTTGCAAATTTATCAAACCTGAGGAGGGATTTGGGGAATCTGTGATTTATATTGGTCAGAAGTACAGGTAACAACCTGGACTTACGGTTGGCATCTGAAGTGAGGGAGGAACAGTCTTGTTGGACTGGGCTCTTAACCTGAGGGATCTGATGATACTCGAGGTATATGGAGAGTCAGAATTGGGCTAAAATGTACGACACCCAGCTGGTGACACAAATTTGCTTGGTGTGGGAGAAAATCCACACACATCTGGTGTCAAAAATGTTGAGAGAGTGGTAGTAGTGTGAGAGTAAAGGAAAAATACAAAGTGAGGTTTTCTTGGGGCACCTGGCTGGTTCACTAGGTAGGGCATGTAACTCTTGATCTCAGGGTCATGAGTTTAAGCCCCATGTTGGGTATAGAGCTTAATTTACACAGAGAAAAATCTTCTAAAAAGTGAGGTTTTCTTTACAGGTGGAAAAATTTACAAGTTCTAAAAAATTACAGGAAATATGAGAACATTAGAGAAGAATACTAAATCAAAAGTCCAAGGCTTAAACTAAGCTCTTATTTTCTAGAGCTCTGCAGTACAATACATGAGGCTATTTCAACTGACAAAAATTGAATCTGTTTTTCCATCTCAGTATTTAGTGAATGCCGTATCGGACAGCTCAGAGAACATTTCCACCTGTGTGGAAAGTTTTATTATACACTGCTGTTCTAGGGCAGGGGTTGGTAAACTTGTAAAAGGCCAAATAATATTTTAGACTTGTGTACCATGTAGTCTCTCTTATAACTACTCTCAATTCTGCAGTTGCAGTATGAAAGCAGCCATAGACATAGAAAGTGTCAACAAATGAGCATTACTGTGCCCCAGTAAAACTTTATATTTTTTAGATTTTATTTATTTTGAGAGCAAACAAGCAGGGGAAGGGCAGAGAGATGGGGAGAGAGAATTCCAAGCAAGCTCTGCGCTGTCAGCCCCAGAGCTTTAAGTGGGGCTCAATCTCAGGAGCCATGAGATCATGACCCTGAGCTGAAATCAAGAGTTGGATGCTTAACTGAGCCACCCAGGTGCCCCCAATAAAACTTTATTAATAGACAATGAAATTGGAATTTTGTAAAATTTTCGGTGTTACAACAAAAAATTTTCCACCAATCATTCTAAGCTTGAGAGCCTTTCGAAAACAGATTGGCAGGCCAAAACTGGCCTGTGAACTGGAGTTTGCCAACCCCTGGTCTAGAAAATCAAATTCAGGCCTTGGGAATTGATAGCTCATTAGTAACAGGCTGAAGCTAGTACCAACATGTCTCTGAGAAATTCCCTGTTACCAATACCTTTGCCTTATAGCAAGCCTTTATCATATGGTATTAAATACCTTTTATTATTTTTAAATGTTTATTTTGAGAAAGACAGCAAGAGCACAAGCATGAGTGGAGGAGGGGCAGAGAGAGGGAGAGAGAATCCCAAGCAGACTCCTCCTTGTCAGCATGCAGCCTGACCAGAGGCTCCATCCCATGAACAATGAGATCATGACCTGAGCCAAAATCAGCAATCAGGCACTTTAGAGGAGTAAAATGACTTTAGTAAATTATCCAAATAGAATGGTTCTCATTTTTTGTATTTGGAATTCGTTGTGTATACTTTTTACATGGCTTACTTTTGTCATAGCAGTTCTCTTCATTTTTAATGTACACCTAAAGGAAAGGTCCTAAGAAAGAACACCAGTCTTCAGTTTGCAGCAGAGCCTGATCACAGTTTCAGCCCTCGGTAGTGAAACAAATGGTCCCGAAGAAAAGAGGAAAACTTTATGTCACGAAGTCAGAGTTTAAAATCTGGGATCACTGGGTTCTTAGGTAGCTCAGTCGATTGAACTTCTGACTCTTGATTTAGGCTCAGGTTATGATCCCAGGATTGTGAGATCAAGCCCGGTGTTGGGATCCACACTGAGTGTGGATCCTGCTTAAGATTTTCTCTTTTTTGGGGCACCTGGGTGTCTCAGTCAGTTAAGTGTCTGACTCTTGATTTGGGCTCAGGTCATGATCTCACAGTTCATGGGATCAAGCCCTGCTTGGGATTGATTATCTCCCTCTCAAATAAACTTTAAAAAAAATCCCCCCCCCCCTCTCAAAAATACAAAAAAAAAAAAAATCAGGGCACCTGGGTGGCTCAGTCGGTTAAGCATCTGACTTTGGCTCAGGTCATGATCTCATGCTTCATGGTTCTAGCCCTGCATCTCACTCTGTGCTGACAGCCTGGAGCCTCTTTGGATTCTGTGTCTCCTCTCTCCACTCCTCTCTTGCTCAAGCTCTGTCTCTCTAAAAAATAAAATAAAGATTTAAAAAAAATTTTTTAAATACAAAAAAATTAAAATATAGAACATTAAGTAAATAGATAAACAGGTTAATTAATTTTAAAAATCTGGGATCACAAGCTCCTGTGAGCATACAGATTGCCTTCCTGACCACTGTAAGTCTACCCAGGTGCAGAGAGGGGGCCCCTTTGTTGCTACTTGAAGGATAAATCATTGAAGTCAGTGACTGTATTCAATACCCCAGGAGGTTTCAGTGGCTTAATCATGCCCATTAAAGTAATATAATGGGATTTCCTAGTTGATGAGTGAAGTTAATTAGTCACCTACTACTCCCTGTTGAGTTGATTTTTTTTTTTTAATTTCCTGGTAAGGAAAGAAAAGATGAAGTAAAACATTTCAAAGGACCTTTTTAACCCTGAGCTGCCACCTCTTGTCATAGGAAGCAGTTAGTAGACACAGTGTCCCTCTTCATTGCTCTGCTTCAGTTTCAAGCCTCAGACCTGTACCATATCAAGAGGAAAAACTAAAGCAGGATGGGTAGGGGGCTGAAAGTATTGAGTGCCATTCCTGGTGCCTATCAATAATTTACTTCCTTTCCTTCAGGGTTGAAATTGCTGTCAACAGACTTTTGAATTAAAATTTTGGATCACCTCTCAAAATTTTAATCAGGAAAATAAAACCCTGGAGAAATAAATTCTGCAGGCCCCAAAGGAACATAAAAATGTGGATCAGTGCCTAGGAATTCACACAAAAGAAAACAATTGGGGAAGAGCAACTAATTAAGTACTTAAAAGAATGACAATGACTTCTTGAATCTTGTTGCTTAATTAGGGTTTTATGAACAGCTCCAGTTAATGGACCTGTCAATATTCTCTTGGAAAACAATTTCACTGAATTAACAAATCAACGGTAATACTTAGAATGTCTGCTTAGCAATTCTCTTTACTGCTATTTAGAAGGCCTGTTACTTTGGCCCTCCTGTACTCCAATAAAGGGCCTTTAGAATATGAGAACATTCTGTACTCCTTGTTAAGGGTGACTTTACTACTACCTCAAAAAAGGCTGATAAAATGGACCTTAAAATAGATTATAGAATAGTTGTAGATTTACAGGAAAGTTGTAAACATAGTACAAAGAATTCCCATGTACTCCACAACCCAGTTTCCTTTCATAAGAACATTTTACATTAGTATAGACATTTGTTACAATTAATGGGCTAATATGAATATGTTATTAACTAAAGTCCATACTTGCAGATTTCCTTAGGTTTTACTTAAATGTCTTTTGTCTGTTCTAGAATCCCATTGAGGATATTACATTTAGTTCTTATATCTCCTTAGGCTCATTTTATTTTTATTTTTAATATTTTAATGTTTATTTATTTTTGAGAGAGAGCATGAGCAGGGAAGGGAATGCTCTAGTTCTCAGATGATTTGATTACCCTATGAGCTCACAGCAAAGGATGGGAATTTTTATCAGATGCCTGTACTAGGGAGTAGCCAAGCCCAGACAGGCCCTAGAATCATAATGGGTTGGAGTGTGGAGATGCCCTCAAGGCATAAAACCTCTGAGTTATAATCTGGAAAACTTAAGTCCTACCTTCTATTACCTCTACACTCCTGGCACTGTGTCCTTTTCTACACTAGGGTTCCATTTCTTGCCTCTGTATAATAGGACCTAATCATGATCTATTCCTCCAAGGAATCTTTATATTTAGTTTCTCAGATCCCTAACTTCTTTCTTCTGTAATCTCCAGGGCTGAGTTAGAGGAAGAGAATGACATATGCTAATCACACATCTTGTCAGAAGACTATTTAACCCACCCTTTTTATGAGTTTAGAGCCTTTATTAACTGAACTCCTAGACACTGGGGATAACCGATGAACAAGACATAGTCCCTGCTTACCTTAACATGGCCTATCAGGCCATACACAGTCTAGCCCTTACCCCTCTTATCTTCATCTTTACCACCCTCAGATTCCCTTCAGGCCACACTGATTTCTTTCAGTCCTTGATAAGCCTTTTGCTACTAGGTCTCTGCGCTTGGTATTTCCCCTTCTGGTTCCATCTTTTTTTCCACTTTGTCTCCTTTGAGATCTCAGCTCATATCACGTCAGTAGAGAAGCCACCTTCCCTGGGTATCTGAGTAACCATTACATGTGTCATTGCACCTGGCCTACCACAGAGCTAGACAGTCAGATGCCATGTGTCCTTGGAAAGGTATTATTCACACCAGCTTCTGTGGGTTTACATAATTCCCATAGAGCCAAGCAGCCTCAATTGTACTGACAACTAAGGACCTTCAGCTAGCTGATAAATACTACCTTTGCGTCAAAATGTATCTAAAATATAGTAATGCTATAGGCCTATCTATCCTGCTTTTCAATAATTTGCCAGTAATTGAGAGTATGGACAGCATTGGTTTTATTCTTTAATAGTTTGAAACAAAAATACCATGAAAACAAAGATGTCCAATTTCCAAAGCATTTTCTAGTGGACTCTGAAGATGTAACCTACTGCACAACTATTTAAAACTAAATTAAATTTCAGGGGCGCCTGGGTGGCTCAGTCGGTTGAGCATCCTACCTCGGCTCAGGTCATGATCTCACGGTCTGTGAGTTTGAGCCCCGCGTCAGGCTCTGTGCTGACAGCTCGGAGCCTGGAGCCTGCTTCAGATTTTGTCTCCCTCTCTCTGACCCTCCCCCGTTCATGCTCTGTCTCAAAAATAAAATAATAAAAAAATTTTTTAACTAAATTAAATTTCAAAAAGTATTGAATGAAAATAATGGATTTGCAGAGGATTTGTTCCAATTTGAAACATGCGTTAACTGAAATATATGTGTCGCCTTTTGTTACTTTTTTTGGTAATCTATAAATGTCTTCATAATTAAAGTGTGTGAAACAGCTTTGTGTGTAAATTATAACTAGAAGAACTTCTCTTACTAGCAATCCTTACACTAACAAGTAGGTGCCAGCTTAAAACTTATGTTATGACCAGACTTAAATGGATAATTTTAACAAGTGTACTCTGGGGTTTTATAAAAATAAATAACCTTTGAATCTATGGTTTTGTCATTTTAGGATATTCATGTAAATATACTGCGGCACATGTGGTGCTCTACAACGACAACATTGTGTGTTGATCATGTGCCAGAATTGCTAAACTCGTTCTACATAGCTGAATCCTCTCAACAGCCCTACGAGGTAGTGCTGTTACTTGCCCAAGGTCACACAGTGGGTCCAGGAACTACTGTGTTCAATTAATCTGGCTCAGAAACTCGTGTTTGATTTGGAACTTTCAAGTATGGTGCCCCCAGGTCTTCCCAACTAATTCTAATAATTGCTTGCTTTCTTCAGTCATCAACCTCACTCAGACTAACGAATAATGTCTTGCAGGGACTAATGAAATGGCTGTTTCCATCTGGTTTCTTAAAACTATTTCAAGTGCCAAATACCTTCTTTCAGGCTATCAGCATCTTGGCCACTGTTACTGAAGCTTGAGCTTCCTTTTGCTCCTGACACTTAAAGAACAAATACAGCCAAACCCGTTAGCCTGTTTTTAGCCCCCATCTATTTCATTCTGTCATATCACCTGTGAGTCTCCTAGATTTTTTAAAATGTCCCTCTCTGGGTGGCTGGATGGCTCAGTCGGTTAAGCATCCAACTTTGGCCCAGGTCATGATCTCATGGTTGCTGGGTTTGAGCCCTTCATTGAGCTCTGCGCTGACAATGCAGAGCCTGCCTAGGAGTCTCTCTCTGCCCCTGCCCTACTCTCTCTCTCTCTCAAAATAAATAAACTTAAAACGTTCCTTTGGAAGGCCTTAATAGGTCACACATTCTCACACACAGGTTTGCCCTTTGATAGAATTTCTTACATTTTTATTAAAATTATTCAGTGCTAGCACAACTAAACTGTAGGTTCAGTGAGGGTCAAAATAAGAATGTCAAGACCTTTAAAAATTCCTCAAAGGTTTACTTTTTTATTTAAGTTTATTTATTTAAAGTGAGAGAAAGAATCCCAGGCAGACTCCTCACTGTCAGTGCAGAGCCCGCTGTGGAGCTGGAACTCCTGAACCGTGAGATCATGACCTAAGCCAAACCCAAGTTGGACACTTAATGGACTCAGCCACCCAGGCACCCTAAAGATTGACTTTTTTAAAGGATGGGATTGAAGTTGGGTTCTCATTTTAGTTATGCATATATAGTAGTATACTTGCTAAATACTTGCATAAAGACTTTATAGATAAATATAAACAAATTATTACATGCAGGAAAGTCATTCCTAGATTATTTCAAGAATAATCTCCCGGGGCACCTGGGTGGCTCTGTCTGTTGGGCCACCGACTTCGGCTCAGGTCAGGATCTCACAGTTCGTGGGTTCAAGCCCCACGTCGGGCTCTGTGCTGACAGCTCGGAGCCTGGAGCCTGCTTCAGATTCTGTGTCTTCCCTCTCTCTAACCCTCCCCTGCTCATGCTCTGTGTCTCTCTGTCTCTCAATAATGAATAAACGTTTTTAAAAAATTAAAAAAAAAAAAAAAAAAGAAGAATCTCCCTACATGCTAAAACCCCATTTGCTAAAATTGCTGAGGGTCAACATTCCTAACCTGTTAAAAGTATCTTACTCTAAATGGCTGTGCGATGCTTAATGAGGAACTCTAGAAGTGATCTTATTAAAAAAAGAAACCAGCTTTGTTCAAAATTACTATCAGAAGTAACTAGCATGAGAAAAAAATTATGAATGGGGAAAGAAGTAAAATAAAAAAAAAATCACTTGTATATGAGGGGCACATGGGTGGCTCAGTCAGTTACACGTAATACTGACAAGACTTTAAATGTAAATCCTGTGTTCAAGAAAGTTCAACATAAAGATAAATCTCCTAAAGAAAACTAAGTTTATAAAAATTCCACTGTAACAGGATGGAAAAGTAAGAATAACCATAACTATTGTTAAAACTTAGTAATGAAGTTTAACTAGCCCTATCAGATGTTAAAATGTTACAAAAAGAGTAAAACAGTGATACTGGCACTTGGATTACTCAATGAATAGAACCAGATAAAAGGAAGTCCAGAAATAGACTCTGAAACAAATTAAATTTAGAAAGTACAATAAGAAAGCACAATTTTTCCTTTATATAATTGAAAAGTGTAGTGACTTTGCCTTCTAAATTAAAAACCATGAGGAGTACTTAAAAGGAACGATGTGACTATTTTTAAAATTCTAGGGGCACCTGGGTGGCTTAGTAGGTTAAGCGTCCGACTTCAGCACAGGTCATGATCTCGAGGTCCATGAGTTCGAGCCCCACGTCGGGCTCTGGGCTGATGGCTCAGAGCCTGGAGCCTGCTTCCGATTCTGTGTCTCCCTCTCTCTCTGCCCCTCCCCCGTTCATGCTCTGTCTCTCTCTGTCTCAAAAATAAATAAACGTTAAAAAAAATTTTTTTTTTAAATAAAATAAAATTCTATATATACGGGCAATTTGCTGACTTATTTAGTAGAGCAGGTGACTCTTGATCTCAGGGTCATGAGTTCAAGTGCCGGGTTGGCAAAGAGATTGCTTTTATAAAAAGTAAAGGGGCACCTGGATGGCTCAGTCCAGTTAAGTGACTTTTGGCTCAGGTTATGATCTCACTGTTTTTGAGGTGGAGCCTGCTTCAGATTTGGTCTCTGTCTTGATCTCTCTGTCCCTCCCCCACTCATACACTGTCTCTGTCTCTCTTCCTCAAATATAAACAAGCATTAAAATTTTTTTAAAAAGTCACTTCTGTATTCTATTGGTCAAAGCTGTTTCTATTTACAGTGCCCTTCCAAATTCAGATAGAGGTGAAATTGATTTCATTATTATAAGAAGAGTGGCAAAGAATTTGTGGCCATCTTTGATAGCAAGCATATATATACACACACACACATTTATATATATATGCGTGTGTGTATATATGAATGTACACACATTCATATTCACATATGTGTATATATATGAGTATGTGCATACACATAAAAAATGTTTCTTAATAGAAAATCCTTAGAATACACAAGAAATGGTTGATAGGTGGATTGCCTTTATGTTAGGGGAACAAGTTGGGGAAAACTGTTCTCTGAAACTTATTACATGTATACCTATTCAAAAATTCCTTCTTAAACCCCCTCTTGCTGCCCCTCCAAGTAGACTACAGCTCTGCTGAAGGCAGTACCATATAATGCTCAGAAGCTCTGGGTTTGGACTTATATAGAACTGGGTTCAAATCCTGCTTTTTGTTGCTATTTAGCTGCATCATGTGCAAGTTTTTTAATCTTAGTAAAACAAGAATAATGGTCCCTTACTCTCAAAATTATGGTAATTATAAGGTATTAATAAGCTGCTTAGTGATTATGTGGCATCAAAATGTATGTCCTCAGTATGTCTCCTAGTCAAAACTGAAAGGTCTTCATTATCAGCTCAAATCCAGGCTCTTTCCTGGTATTAAAGTCATGTAACATAGTTGTACCAAGCTTGTCATTTAGACCTTTCAAGGTCTTAGCAGAAATTCTTGCTTTTGCCTCATTATTTACCACACCTGGTGCACACCTCACCCACTCCCAAGTTATCCAAACCAATATAGAGCTCTTGGTCCATCTCTACTCACAGCCAGGCCTACCTTGAGGCCAGATTCCTTGTCCAATCTCCATCAGACTACGATCCTCAAAAGGTAGGCAATTTGTCATTGAATCCACATCCTTGTACTATGTCCTTCATGAAACAGGCATATGATAAGCTGAAACCTTGTATTAACTTTGGTTTCCAATGTGTTTTTGCTGGTGAGCCATTAAGCAGACCCTCAATAAATAATTACTCAATGAAAAAGTTTGATTTTTCTTTGTATGATCACCAGATGGCATTACAGCCTTATACAAAAGCATGGGTAAGTGTGTATCTTAGTGCTAACATGCATTCATGTTTCTCCATGAAGAGCAGAGCCTCTTGTTCCATCTAAGAGCTGGAAACAACAAAGGGGAGTCTTAGCCTTTGTTGGAATCAAAGGCTCACCAATTAGAAAGCAGATGTGGTTTTGAATGGAAGGAAGATACAATATTCACTTTAGAATTTGGATCCCCCAAAATTTCATTCCAGAGCTAACTAGTAGGCTTAAACATTACTTACTCAGTTGTTTATTTATACAACATACATGGAGATGTGGGATTATAGTTCCACTGTTCATGGCTATTTAAAAGTTTCTCTTGTTTGACTCTAGCCCTCAGACATAACTTAGTCACAAAATTGAAGTCACCTAACTATAATTCCCAAGTCTTCAACCAAATCTAATGAAAACTCCACACCATCTTCTCTGCCTCTTGTTAAAGACATACCTCCTTTTACCTGGATCCTTTTCTTTTAGGAGTGTCCATTATGAACTGTCCCTTGTCTAACCTCTTTTTTCAACCAAACCTTTCCTAACAACCCTTTCTGTCAACATTTCTTAAATGGTTAACTTTGTTTATTTTGAGAAAGCAAGTGTGAGTGGGAGGGGGCGGAGCCTGATTTCACAAACTGTTAGATCATGATCTGAGTGGAAATCAGGAGTCGGACACTTAATTGATTCAGCCACGCAGGCGGCTCTGTTCTGCAGTCATTTTAATTGTGCTCAAAACTCTCATAGGAAAACAAAAAATTCAACCCTGCTTTCTCCACTCTCTTCATAGCCAAACCTTTTCTGCACTGGGTAATCTCCAGCTTCCTGTTTCAATACATTAAGTACCTACAGTCTGACTTCCTCTCACTGGAAGCAAGTCCATAAAGTTAAGAATGATGTTCATGTTGCTAAATTTTTCGTTGGATGCTTTTAGTCCTAGTCTTCCCTATTGATAGCATTTCACCCTGTTGATGACTTGGTCCTTTAAGTATTTTGGCTGTTAAGGCAGTAAAATTTGTGTGCCTTCCTACTCTTCCCAAACCTTTCTGCTTTTTCCCCCCCTACCTCTGCGTTCACTTGGGTCTCCTTTGCCATGCAGCTCTACCTGGTTAGTTTCTCAAGGTCCTAAGGCCTCTTTTTTCACTAGGCTATCTCCAGCTTATCTTTCAAATATCATTGCTTCATTTATACCATTTACTCAAGTGTGCCAGTAACCCACACTTTTTCCTCCGTGAGCTCAAGACCCATAAATGCCACTCCTTTAAAATTGATGCCAAACATCTTAAGCCTCCCCTCCTGGTACTCTTCCAGAGCCAGTTAATTGCACTGCTAACCATACAGTTGTCATTCATCCACGTCCCTCAACTTCCATATTCAGTCAAATTGACAAGAGTTGAGTTCTGGCCTAAACTACTCTTCAAATTTCTACTGGTCTCTGGTCTTCATCTTTGCCCTCTCCACTATCTTCACAGAGTACCCTGAATGATTTTTCAAAGATGCGAATCTGATTCAGCATACTGAAGATTTTAAAAATTCGAGTGCTGTTAATTAGTATTTATGTTCACTCATTTAACTCAGCCATCTGGTGACTGCCTGTCCCTCTGCATTTAATTTTGAAAATCCAGGGAAATGGCCCTTAACTCCAGCTTTACCTGCAATTTCTCAGTCTTAGCTCAGGATTTTCACATATGCAATTCGGGAACCTCCATCAGCCTCAGGATTGTTTTACCTTCAGTCAAATTCGAAGTGGCGGCGGCGGTATTTTCGATGGGCTGGGTTCGCTATCTTCCGCCTCGATGACTCTCCACGGAATTACTGAGATTAAAAACAACGAAAATGGTATGGGTACCCTCGCCTGGCGCTTGCTGCCACTTGTCGGCAAATACGGAGGAAAATAATCAGAATAGTAATCAGGTCTAACTAGTGACTCCTGTGACTCGCTTCTAACGCATACCCTTATTTAAATTTTGCATCATGCAGTTCAAGGGTTGGGGGAAAGCCTTTTTGGGAAATGGGACTCGAACCTGTAAACAGGTTCTCTATCCATTTCCCGCCACAGGCGGGCTACAGGATTAGAGAACAACGACCGCCATCGGCGCGAGCAGTATACGCTCACTGAGTAGGAGGAGGGGCCTGGCGCGCGCAGAAACGGGACCTGAGAGGGGGTGGGGTGGGGGAGAACTCTCTCGCGAGAGCGGGTTTGTTCTTGCAGCCGCTCCTGCCACCTCTTACCCTCGCCGTTGCTGCGGGGGATTGTGGGAGCCTCCGCGTCCCGCTCGCTAGGAGAGAGGTATCTCTCCTTTTCCCTCTCCCTTTCCTTAAGGTAGGCGTGAAGCGGGTAAGAATCGGGGTGGGGTGGCCGGGGGCTCTCCGCGTCCGCCGGGAGGAGGCAGCGACGGCGACAGGGGCCGTGGGGAGCCGGCGGCGCGCCTTTCTTGCTCGCTCCCGCTCGCCCGCTCTGCCTCCCTCCTCGCTGCGTATGTGAGCCGCCTGATCGGCGGCCGCCATGTTAGGAGCGCAGTGGCGGCGCAACCAGCCTCCTCGGGCGGCGGAGGTGAGCGGTCTCGGGGGGAGACACGCGGCCAGCCAAGGGCCCGGGGTGCGGCAGGAGAGTCGGGGGGCGCGAAGGGCAGCAGATCGACCGAGCTTCCCGCGTCCTAGGCTTGCTGTGGGCGGGGGCGGGACGACGAGCCCGTTACACGCGGACTGCAGCGCTAAGGCGAAGGGAGGAGCGCTCGAGGCCTGAGGGACTGACTGTCCACTGGGGGCCTGCCGTTTGGGGAGAATAGTTAAAGCAGAGAAGTCTTGGAATAGGGCCAGCCCCAGATAGGTGTTTGTTTTGTTTTGTTTTTCCTGTTTGCCCTTAAAAATGTGCCGCAAAATGGAGGATTTCGCAGACTCTGAAAAGCTTAGTCGTTTGAGGAGCGTTTCTTTATTCTCTTGGTTCACGGCCTTCCCTGTGCTCTTCGCCCATCGCTTCATAGCGCCCTCTAAGACTCCCCTGTCCCCCGCCCACACACATGCGCGCGGGATTTTAGCTGGACCTCAGAAACAATTCCTCCCCACCCCCATCGCGTAAAAATGGCCGAAAAACGAAACGTTAACGCTTGTTTTTCCTATTGCGTCGTGGAGAAAGCCTCCTGCAGTAGGCTGCGAGCCAAGATACTTGTTCTTGTTTAGAGAGTCACCTAATATTTCTTTCCTCTTTATTAAAATATTATCAGTCTGCGTTCTTCTAGAGAGGATCGTATGTTGTGGGACCTTCCGGTTTCCAGACAAAGGGTTTGGAGTACCGTGGTGTAGGCGCATCGTTGTTCTTTTCATTGCTAGCTTTGTGCCTTGTTCGGTGTTTTACAGGGACTTTTCCCATGTGCCATGGAATAATTCTAAATGTTTTTCCTGCTCTGTGGCCCTATTCTGTGGAATATTCCTATTGGATCAGTTACAGTTTTCTAGCCAGATATTTCTAGAACGTTTATGGCGATTCCGAAATTTCTAGTCTTCAAGCGCGCTGGAATAATGTGAGAATCGTTGATTCCCAGGTCTTAGTCATGAGATTTTGTCTTGATGATGCGTTCTGTGTGGTGACTAGAGCTTGGTTTAAAATTTTTAAGAAATCGATAAAAGACAGTTTTTTTCCAGTTAAATTGAAACAGTTGTACTCGGCGGGAAAATTTCTATTTTAGACTATTTAAATAAAGGTTGAAAATATCCTTTGGAAAAGTCAATGGCTCAGTCATATGCGCGGTCTGTCGTCATAATTTTTCAACGGTAATACTGTCAGAAATGAAAGTAGAGCTAGATTTTGTTGTTGTTGTTGTTACATAAACTCTGTATTCCTTCTGCACTTAACCTGAATCTTTTTGCAAAGTTGAAATTGAACACAATTGAAGTACTAAATGATTGTTGTGCTTGGTTATGTAAGATTAGGAAGAGATCTTTAGCCAGATGCTCTTTGTGGTGAAGTGCTTTAAATTTACATTTCTGCCCTTGAACTTAACATTTATGTGGTTATAACATTAACGTGTGTTTTACCCAGAGAGGAAAATTTCCCTTTATCTTCACATAACTCCCTTCTCAGCTATATGTAAGTGAAGTTGCCTTTACATAGCCTTTTCAACTAATTGGAAAGGATTTAACCACTCTTGACCTGATGACTATGTACGTTAAAGGAGTCTTTAAACATACTCATTTTATTAACACTTTTAGGGAAGCATAAAGGCTAAGTAATAATACAAGTCTGCTAATGATAGGCAAACAAATTTTAACAACTGAGGAATGTAAGTAAATCGTCTTACATGACTTCAGAAATAAAATGTAATTCAAATCTTTAATTTTATGAGAGAAGATTAAAGCTCAAGGAGGTGGTGGTAATAATAGTCAAATGGGCAGTGCTGTAGGTTTATTCTAGAACACTTGCATCTTGATTGGATACGTGATTCAGACTCACCTTATAATAAATAGGCTTGAAAATGGAAGGGCTACAAATGTCCATTGATGGATGAATGGATAAAGATGTGTATATGTGTGTGTGTGTGTAAAAATACACACACACACACATATACACAATGGAGTATTACTTAGCAATCAAAAAGAATGAAATCTTGCCATTCGCATCTATGTGAATGAAACTAGAGGGTATTAGGCTAAGCGAAATTAGACAAATATGACTTCACTCGTATGAGGACTTTAAGATACAAAACAGGTAAGATACAAAACAGATGAACATAAGGGAAGGGAAGCAAAAATAATATAAAAACAGGGAAGGGGACAAAAACATAAAGACTCTTAAATATGGAGAACAAACAGAGGGTTACTGGAGGGGATAGGAGGGGGGCTAAATTGGTAAGGGGCATTAAAGAATCTACTCCTGAAATCATTGTTGCACTACATGCTAACTTGGATGTAAATTTAAAAAATTAAGAAAAACTAAAAATAATTAAAAATAAACTTAAAAAAGTGGAAGGGCTATACTTACAGGAATTTATTCTAAGAGAATAGTATGTAAAAGATTTGTGCACATAAAGATCGCCTCAGTGACTGTCGGTTAAGCGTTTTACTTCGGCTCAGGTCGTGGTCTTGTGGTTCGTGAGTTCGAGCCCCGTATTGGGCTCTATGCTGACCTGCTTGAGATTCTGTGTCTCCCTCTCTTATCTGACCCTCCTCCCCTTGCTCACTCTCTTTCTCAAAAATAAACAAAAAAATTTTTTAAAGATTTGTGCACATAAATGTTAATCTACGCTATTAAGCTTACTAAAACTCTGAAAGATTCAGCACTTAGAGATCTGCTAATTACAATGTGGCCATCAGATGGAAATCTATATAGTTTTTTAAAAGAATGTTTTAGCAAGAGTAATCATGGGAAAATGAATATAATATTACTTGGAAAGAAAATAAAATTTTTGGTGGTCCCAAAAATACTTTTTTTTGGTTGTTTCTTAAAGGAATTTAGGAATAAACATAAAAATAGAGACGTACCAAAATGTGTGAGTTATGGATGTTGGTGTTAGCTTTATGGGTGATTTATATTTCCTTCAATTTGTTTTTCTGAAATTTCCACAAGAAATTACACATATTTTTATATGGGGAGGGTGGTGAAACTTTTTTTTTGTACATGGTAGACTGCTTAAAAGACCAGTACTTTGTGTTTTGTTTTTTTAGGACCTCGTGTATTTTTGAGGGGAATTAAGATAAAAGTGAGCCAGCTTCTTGAAGTCTGAAGTGCAGAGTATTCAAAAGTGACAAAAAGTAGTGTTTATTCTGTAACTTACTCTGGTTATTATGTGTAGACAAATGGAGGAATCTTAAGGCATCCTTATGTAAGAATATTGAATTTCCCTCTATAGAAACTAATGGTAATTAGGTTACAATGTGAAGTGCAGCCATTAAACTATTTTAAGAATGATCAAAACCAAAGAATTGGGTAATGGTTTCTTAGATATTACTCTTAGTACATCTTTCAGTTAAAGATACTTTTTAAAAATACGTATATACTTTTTTTTAAATGCATACTTTTTTTTAGAGTTGCATTAAAACTGTCCTGCACTTGGGGCAACAGGTTCTGAGTGGACTTGACTTTGGAATGGACAGTACTGAGTTTGTTGAGGGTGGAGTGGAAGGGTTGTAGACAGTACAGGTTTGCAAGTTTCTTCATACATATATATATACACACACACATACACACATGGTTATTCCACGGATAACACTGCAAAGAAACAAAGCTCTGTAATTTATAATTCTTACCTATATATCGGGCCTTCTTGTTGGATCATTAAAATTAAGAGTTCTGAAATTTGTGATTTAAAAATAAAAGTTTACACGTAGAAAATCTTAGTGGATCATTAAAACTAGAACAGAGAGAAAAGCCAATGGTTTGAGAGAATTGTAGGGATGTGGCCTTTAAAAGATATTTATAAGTGGTTTTTAAAGTTCTCTAGTTTTTGACTCACTGTAGCATGTATCTATTATAAGCATAAATATAAACTTATAGTACAATAGGAGTTGTATGATAAACTGCTATGTTATCTTTCCTGGCTTAAATATAATTACTGTGGCAGATCTGAGTAGATGGAGTGCCTTTGATGTGATGCAGCTTCCTTATTTGCAGCTGTCTATCTTTGATGTTCTGTGCATATATAAGGCTCAAGACTTGGAAATTAAAATTTATATGAAGTAGCAATGAAATCTTAAGTTTAATTTTTTTTAATTTAATTAAATTTTTTGTTTTAGGGGCACCTGAGTGTCCCTTAAGCGTCCAACTTCTCAGGTCATGATCTCCTAGTACGTGGGTTTGAGTGCAACATCGGGCTCTCTGCTGTCAACGTGGCAGCCCGCTTTAGATCCTGTCTCCCTCTCTCTCTATGCCCCTCAAAAGTAAACATTAAAAAAAATTAAAATTGTTTTAATTTAAAGAGGAGGACTGAGGCTTTTCAGTAAGGTTATGGCAGGAGAGGTGTAAAGCCTTCGTTTTGAAGGATGACAGGATAATTTAAAGGTAGATTGGCATTGGAGAATGAAGGAGGAAGAGGAGGTTTAATTTGTTCACTTCCTCTAGCATCTGGTTCTTTTCTTCAGTGTTGTTTAGGTGACTACCAGTCTTTAAATCTGGTGTCATTTAAAGTTAACATCTGATTCGGTAGCAAAATTCAAACATTAATTCAAATCCAGCTTTGAGTAGGAATGAATGAGACACTAAAGTTGATGTATGAAATGGGGAGTACAGTGTATGTGAAAGGTTTATAAGCTCTTTATTGTCTTTGGGTCAGTCCTTTTGCATCTGAAGTTTTTCTCATTGGTTGTTAGGATCAGATGATGTTACATCAAAGTAGATGATTATTATGGTGCTAACCATGTGTCAGAAACCATTCTAAGTGTTTTATGCGGACTAATTTATTAAATGTTTACAGCCTTGTGAAATGGGTATTGTTTTCATTCCCATATTACGAATGAAAGCAAAACAAATGTTAAGTGACTTGTTCAAAGTCAACTATTTTGTAGTAGGACTTGCATTCAAATCAAGGTATTTGGGCTCCAAAAATCTCAGTATATACCAAATCAAAGAGTTGAACAAATGTTTGTGGAAACCAAGAAAATAGAACATAAAGAGTGGAAGGAAAAATCTTGAGTGCGCAATGGCAGCTTGAAAAAAACCACTCATTTTGCTTCTCTTTTTCTTTAAGTTTGTTTATTTTGAGAGTACAAGCCAGGAAGGGGCACAGAGAGAGAGTCCCAAGCAGGCCCTTCGATGTCAGTACTGAGCCTTACGTGGTAGGTCGGTCTCGGGAACTGTAAGATATGACCTGTGCTGAAATCAAGAGTTGACGCTTAACCAACTGAACCACCCAGGGGCCCCTCATTTTGCATTTAAGTAGAGAAGTAATCTGAGCTAGTGTCAAAATCAAATTGAATCCAAAATGGTAGGTAAATGGAATAACTTTCTATCCTGTATTGCTTTAATCTGAAAATGTTTAGTGTGTGATTGAAAGTTGCTAAGAAAAAATTTTAAGTCTAGGAAGAAGAAAAATATTCTAACCCTGATTAGGAATCCCTCCTGATTAACATGTTTTCTATTTTAGCAGCTGAAGGCACTTTGCAACAAACACTTTTATCATTAGCCTAAGGATCAAGAAGTGGGCTAGAAGTTGAATCCAGGTCTGTAAAATGGATTAAGAATGATAATCATAAAGGATCTTTAAAAGGTTAATACTGGTTTTCCAACCTTCTCAGCACTACATTTTATAATGTTTTGTTTTTCCCCTGTTGCATGAGGCACATGCTGCTTTACCCAAAATGAAATGAATAGAGCTATTACTTTATTTCCTAAGAATTTTACTATTCATTTTATTTTTTAAAAACCTTTAAAAAGTTACTCAAAGGTAAGCCATACTAAAGTGAGATTGTGGCACTGAAGAGCCACAGATTAAAGTATAAGGTTTTAAGTGGTTTTAAGCTCTATATAAAAGATTGAATGGTTCCTCAGATACTAAAATATATTACTATATATATATTAATTTTAAGTATGTTCTACACCCAGTGTCAGGTTTGAACTCATGACTGTGCCATCAAGAATTCCATGCACTACTGACTGGGGCGGCCGGGTGCCCCTAAAATCCATTTATTTATTTTTATGGTTTGTTTATTTTGAGAGAGGGGGGAAAAACATGAGTCAGGTAGGGGCAGAGACAAGGACAGGAAGAGAATCTCAAACGGGCTCCCCGCTGTCAGCTTGGAGCTTGATATGAGGCTGGAACTCATGAACCATGAGATCATGACCTGAGCCAAAATCAGACACTTAATTGACTGAGCCACCCAGGTGCCCCCATTTTTTAAAAATCAAACCCTTAAATGAAATACAAGTTAGAAAATTTATTAAGAAAGTATATAGAGATGTGAACTAACATTAAAATGAAAATTTACTAACTTTGAAATGGAAACTGTTAGTGAATTATAAGGCCATTATAAAATTAATAACGTGAGAAACTTCTAAATATGGAATCATTAACCTAACTCTATACTATAATTGGAAATGAGTCAGGTGCTTGGTTTAAAAATTCTGACCACAGGAATCCATGCTTCTGTGTGATTGATGACAAAAATTAAGCAGCTGTCTTTCCAAATAATGCTTCTTTGAAATTACTAATAGTGAACTATCCCTGCCATCTATCTATTGGTGACATGATTAGGATATTTTTGCTGTGTTGGTGGTGTTGGTTGCTAGCTTAAACGTTATTTGGTGTATTTCACATGAGTAATTTAACAAATCACAAGGGTGTTTCCTTCCATAGAAGAAAATTTCTTACATCCCTTTCGTGTTTTTAATTCAGAAGGGGAAAAATACTACAAGAAGGTACAGTTTTCTAGCTGTTGCTTATAAGTTTTTATAGGATTAAAGGTTTAAAATAATGCCAATATAAAGGTTTTCTTTTCCTGAGTATTTCTACAAACTTTTAGGATTATACATGTGTTAAAATTAGTTGTTTTTAAGAAGTGATTATTGCACAGAATTGAGAATATAGCTAAACTTCCATATGGTAGTAGTTAGATATCTTTAAAAGAGCATTTAAAATTTTTGAATTTAGAAGCTGAAGGCTTTTTTCTATGTTTTAAAGAACTGAAGACCCCTTATGCTCATTTTAGTAACCCTGCAAAATAACCCTCTGAATGAATAATAGGACTAATAAGAAACTGTTATTTTACTTAGGAAATCTAGATGTGGAACAACCATTTGCTTCCCTTCACCCTGAACTAAAGTAAATCTAATGAAGATGGTTATTCATTGAAGGGGGACAGTTGAATGTTACTAACTGAAACTTCTTAACCATACATACAGCTCTTTGTTCAGATGTTGAACATGAAGTTAACATTTTTAGTAACATTTACACTTAGATCATGAACTAGGTTTAAACATTCTAGCTTAATTATTTAAATTATTGATTATTTTATTTAAATCAGGTTTCCTGATTTTAGGGTAGAGGTACTGCCCTTTTTTGGGAGTGAAAGGTTTTTTGCATTGATGGGCATTGAGATTTTAAATGGACATACTGGATTTTGACATCACATTCTAGATTAGTTATCTCAAACTACTTTGAACTTTATTAACCTTTACTGTAGCATACTATGAAAAGGTCATTTTGTAATTATGGGGAAAAGACATAACAGTACAATAAGCTAACCTTTTAAAAAAAACTTAATTTAGTAAACATCTCAGTGTTGTGCTGACTTTAGTAGGCAGTAGGTCTTGCTTAAATTTAAATTAGCCTTTTAAAATGAATTGTCTTTTTATTACCACTGACCACAAAGATAGTAAAGGAACTTTTTTCATAAGTGCTCTTTGAACAGTGCTGTCATGTCTGATTTCTCTCAGTTTCTTTGTTCTAATTTTAAAAAAAATAAGAATTTCACTCAAAAGTCTGACTTAAGTCACTTTTCACTTATAATGTCTCATGTCCTTGTGTGGGGCTACATTTAAGTTCATACTCTGAATCTCAAAAATATTAAGGTTATTCTTACGAGATTACAAGTTGTCATGGGATTTACATTGTTTGTCTTGCTCTTTTTCTGAGTTTTTCTGACATCCATTTTCTGTTTTGTCTTAAGGTTATCTTTTACCTTCTCTTGTTTCCTTTTTGCAGATCTACCCCTTTCATACATGCTACAAAGAAAAGTAATTGAGATATTTGTAATCTAACAACCATTTCTTTAAAGTGTGATCAATTAAATTTTTACACATTCACTAATACTATTGTATAATTTCCCTAAGGGAAAGGAATAGTTCTTTAAAACAAACAAAAAAAAACAACTGGTTTTTCTTTATTATGCAGCTTTGGCTGTAACATGTACAGCAAATTAATAGTAATGTTGATGCTTTGAAATACTGATTTTGAAAAACCCTCTAATGGTTTTGACCTTTTAAGAGAAAGTATACGTGAAAATTTAGAGGGTCCTAAATGTTTACACCGTATTTCAACTGCCATCCTGTGTGGCGTTTATCAGACATACCAAAGAAACTCATCCAAAAAAGTCTACTTACTCTTGTCTTTATTTTATTATTCTTAAAGCAGAAGTAGTTTACATTGTAGATGTCATCAAGAACTAGTTTCTTTAGTATCTTTTCTCAATTTCATCTTTCTTGGTGTGCAAAAACATCTTCTGTAATTCCAGTCACCTCTGATAGCATTTGTGTCTTTTTAACTTTGTTACATCTTTTTGTAAAATCTAAGTCTTGCCTGCAACTTTTTTTTTATACTTCCTCTACCACTGTTATGTCCAGTGTTTCCTTGCTTTATTGGGTCATTGGTGGAATTGGTCCCATAATAGACTTGTAACTATTGAATATTGCCCAGTTTTTAAGGTAATAAAGTTTAATAATATTAAACCACCATTGCTTAGGTGTATGGGTGATCAAATGTGTGAAACTTAACAGAGCAATGCTTCTTAATAGAATTATGTGGCAAACAACTTAAGAGTTAATCTCTGTATATAGTTGTGATTAGAGATAATTGTTTCATCAAGAACAATTGTTACGTACATTGTTTGATATTTAATGAGAATCATTTGTAAATGCTTTGCAAATTCCTCTGTAACAATTTCTGAGATAAAATAATGATTTAAGGAAGATAATGAAAGTAATTTCATCCAGAAACATGTCTTGGGGGATTGTATTCAGAATTTAAAATTTCCAGGTGATTGAGCTGTTCTTGTGAAAAGTTAACAAATCTATATAAGCACAATATCATTTTCATTTTTATCTGTTTTGAGCTCTGGAGGTTCTGTAGCCCTGAATATTAAATGAGCTTTGATGGATGCTAACTTAGGGGGGAATTTCACTTCTTTAAATCACCTGTACTTCCTGTACCTGGGTTTTTTCTTGGGAGTTCTCCTATTTCTACATTGACCATACTTAGTTCTCCTTACTTTTTTAAGATTAGAAATGAAATGTGCACTGCCTGATATAGGATGGACATTAAGGAAGGCAGTTAGTTATATGGCTTAAATTTGTGCAGAAATCCTTAAAGTAGGAAGTCACTTATTTTCCTTCACATCTGTCTTTACCTCAGATTGATTTTGCTGCATAAAAGTCTCAACTATTATGTTTGGTCTTAGATCTTATACTAGGTACTTGACACCTAAGCTTCATTTACTTGTGATTTTACTTGGTTCTTTCTGATAGTAATAAATAGGTCTCATTTTCTAAAGCAGAATACAACTGATTCATCTTTGACTTGCGGACCTTGGTTTTTTGTTTTTTAGTCTTTTCCTGAAACTTAAAACATCATACTATAGGGTGTATTTTTATTCTTCCAAAAGAAGAGACCCATCTATATTTTTATTTGAAATTTTGATGTGCTCAGACATCTAATCCTTCAATTGAAATGTTTTTAAATTCAGTATGAAATTCCCTTTAATAAACTTTAGCATGAAAGACTACTTTTTAAATATCTACATGCAGGCTCTGCATACATCTGGAATCTGTTTAAGATATGTAATAAATTCCTTGTAAGTTTGAGATCTTAAATGTTTTTTTTTTAATCAACATGATGCATAAGTTTTTTTTCTAAAAAAAACAGCATCTACTTAAAGGGATTTATGACTAAAACTGCTTATTTTTCTACAGAGTTGTCTGCTGGTTCTCAGCTTGAAGAAGATTCTACAGTCCTTATTGATCCTTTTTCTTGGCGTTACCATTTTTTGAAGCAAAGTTAACCTAATTTGCTAGTTTGAGCTTTCTTTTTGGCCATCTTTAAAAAAAATTTTTTAAGTCTATAAACTAGACAAAAGATAGTTCTACAATGTCCAAGTCATTCCAGCAGTCATCTCTCGGTAGGGACTCACAGGGTCATGGGCGTGACCTGTCTGCAGCAGGAATAGGCCTTCTTGCTGCTGCTACCCAGTCTTTAAGTATGCCAGCATCTCTTGGAAGGATGAACCAGGGTACTGCACGCCTTGCTAGTTTAATGAATCTTGGAATGAGTTCTTCATTGAATCAACAAGGAGCTCATAGTGCACTGTCTTCTGCTAGTACTTCTTCCCATAATTTGCAGTCTATATTTAACATTGGAAGTAGAGGTCCACTCCCTTTGTCTTCTCAACACCGTGGAGATGCAGACCAGGCCAGTAACATTTTGGCCAGCTTTGGTCTGTCTGCTAGAGACTTAGATGAACTGAGTCGTTATCCAGAGGACAAGATTACTCCTGAGAATTTGCCCCAAATCCTTCTACAGCTTAAAAGGAGGAGAACTGAAGAAGGCCCTACATTGAGTTATGGTAGAGATGGCAGATCTGCTACACGGGAACCACCATACAGAGTACCTAGGGATGATTGGGAAGAAAAAAGGCACTTTAGAAGAGATAGTTTTGATGATCGTGGTCCTAGTCTCAACCCAGTGCTTGATTATGACCATGGAAGTCGTTCTCAAGAATCTGGTTATTATGACAGAATGGATTATGAAGATGACAGATTAAGAGATGGAGAAAGGTGTAGGGATGATTCTTTTTTTGGTGAGACCTCGCATAACTATCATAAATTTGACAGTGAGTATGAGAGAATGGGACGTGGTCCTGGCCCCTTACAAGAGAGATCTCTCTTTGAGAAAAAGAGGGGCGCTCCTCCAAGTAGCAATATTGAAGACTTCCATGGACTCTTACCGAAGGGTTATCCCCATCTGTGCTCTATATGTGATTTGCCAGTTCATTCTAATAAGGTGAGTTAATGCAACAGATACTTCTAATTTCTTTTACATTGTAGTGCCTATTCTGTATTTACCTATATCTTTTACTCTAATTCTGTAGTCTGGTGACACTGAGTTGATCGAGAATTTTTATACTTTTGAGAACACTTTATTTGGAAAGTAATTGTTTTTGAGCATTAAACCAGGGCTTTACATTAATACAATCTGCCTAGATAACTTCTGGCCACAAAGCTGTCATCCACTGGAATTATCTTGTTGGTTTTTGGCATCAATATGTTCTTCTTAATCATATATTTAAGCAGGTTTTTTGTCTGCTTTGTTGAATTGTTTTAAGTATTTTTATTTTTTTTGCAGTCAATGTGCTCTGCCATTCAGGATGCTAGATTTCAGCTCTCCATCTGTCTTGATTGCTGATTTGTATGTAGTAAAGATGTATTCTTGAACAATTCTCTTTTTTTCCTTATCTGTGGCTACAGGGAAAGAGTTAATGTAGAGCCCTGGTGTTTGTTTCAGTATGTTTCATATTTTAGATTAGTTCATTCTTCTTTTTTAATTTCCCTTTAACCCAAACTCTCATACTATGACTGAAATTTTTCATCATTTTTTTTCTCCTTTTCCACAACTTTCTTAAACATGCTTCAAAACTCACTTTTTATTATCCCATGTTGCATCTGTCCCTTTAGAGACTTGGAAAAATCAACTACTGCAGTATCCTGCTCTATGTTCCTCATAAGCATATTCTTTTTCTGACTAGGCTTAGACTTCTGGTTTAGTCATTTGAGCAATAAAAAAATATATATATGTATATATATATATATCTAATTCTCCTTTGCTTTAATTATCACATCCAGCAAAATGGGAGCTTTTTCAAAATGCCCTTTTAAATATGTTGTCCTTTCTCTTTGAATGTTTTCAATATTCCTCATTCTCACCGAGGTTTTTTTTTTTCGATATACAGTGCAGTTGACTTAAAAGTCAACAATTTAGCACTCCACTAGCTTGATCTATGATCTCTGACCGTCCATATTTCCTGATGTGCTGTATAGTTACTCTGCTTCACATGTTGCTACCATGAAATTGATTTGATGATTACGATGACAGGGTTTTTTCTTTACAGTAACATCTGGAAGGGTCATTTCCTTCTCATATGTATCCCTTTAAAATGCATTTTTTAGTGACTTGATTTTTGAGTAAACTAAATCACAGATCATGAGTGATTTTGTTTTTAATATTCTATTTAAAAGTGTTACCAGTCATTCCCTTTTCTGTATTTGGATCTCAGTATTTTTGCCTCAGATAATTAAGAGACTTACTATATTTGAATTTACAGAGTACTTTAAAAAATATCTTTAAGAAGTTAATTCTTAGGTAAATGTATGTATTTCTATAATACAGAAGTCTTTCCTATTAATGTATAAAGTACAACACAAAGAACATTTTAGTCTGCAAATAAAATAACATCGAATGCTAAATTTAAATTCATAGATTAATTTTCATTGAAGACCTAGAACCCCTTCAAAAAAAGTTAAGAAATTTATTTGATAGGTGTCTTCAGTGTTGTCTTGTTTCAAATACGTTGAATAAAGTTTTCACCCTGGTGGGAGTTGATTTAATGAAATGGTCCACAAAACTTTGGTGACTCCGTTTTTTCTGTTACTTGTTGCCTTTTGCAGAAATAGCAATATGATCATTGTTCTCAGATAGGATCTCTAAATTCCAAGGAAAATAGCTAGTTACAGTGTCTCAAATGACAGTGATTATAAAGGACTTAAAATCTTAGCTAATGGAGTCATCATACATCAAGAGCTGTTTCTGGAGATCTCCTTATTCTGACTTTGAGCAGTAATTTGCCTTTGTTGCTTGCACATAGAAAAAAACAGTAAAGTGACACAAATGCACTACAAGAAACTACAAGAGGGCTTTAATGAGAGAAAAGTTTCTGTTACTATATATGATTATTCTTTTCTCCAAATTTTGCTGCTTTTTAGTTACTGAACAATATTATTAACAAATAACTATAGTTAAATGGATCTAAATTAACAAAAGAACATCTTGAAAATATCTGATGAAACTTTGGATTCAAGAGTAAGATACCCTAACTAGTGCAAGAGGTATTTTTAATTTGTAAAAATGCTTAGGCCCTAGCTAGTTTTGGTATTCTGTCACAATATTGGGAACATTTAAGAATTACTTGAGGCTCTTTGATTGATTGATTGATTTACAAAATTTGTATTTGTAAATTGAACCAATTTTAAGAATTTTAAGCATTTGGGTTCTCTTAATGTATTCTAGTTTCCTTAACATAGCTGATGTTTTCTGGGTATCTGCATTATTGAAAAAATTACTTGCCTTTAGTTGTGGTCCTTTCTCATTTCGATGACTTGAGAGAAAATTCCTGTGGTGAAAGTAGATAATGAAAATTTTTTAACATTTCATCCTGCTCTCTGGTATTGCTGCATAACTTGGAAAATCTGTTCTTTTCACTTAGTGGTAATAGTAAATAGCTTACATGATCAAAACTTCATCTTACTGTGTGAAATAAACTTTTAGGTTTAAAACTTGATCTAATTTGTCATCATTTGATATTTTAAATGACTTTCAGTGATGGTGTTGCTTTTATTTCTTTCTAGGTCAGTTTAGAATGTCAAGTAGCTTTTCTACACAACCTCAAAGTTCCCTCATATTCCTTTCACTTAAAGAAAAGTACCCATTACAGCCTTTTCACTGTCTTGTCACTTGAGTTCACATTTTTCCTTTTAGTATTATTCTAGAAGCCCTTAAATTATTCTTTATTCTGCCATTCCAGAAGTGCTTCTCCAAATTATCCTTTCTTTGTATGATTTAGTTATCTCAAAGACATCAAGGCAAGTATAGTTTTCCTACAGAATTTCTGCATTCAAAAAGGGAATCCTTTTTCTTTATTAATCTGATGTGAAAATTACCTCAATGTAGAATCCAAGGATACAGGTTTTTTTAAAAACAATTTCGCCTCTTAACCCTCACCTTAAACCAAAGATGGGGTGGCATAGTGCAGGTTAGGAATGGGTGGGTTTGGGAGGTACCTAAGGCTTCTTTGATCTTGGCCTGCCTTCTAGTACTTTGAAAGACCAACCACAATTTACCATAAATTTGAACCTTTAAAGAGCATAGACGATTCGATATAAATAGTTTTCTGTTCAACTGCATACCCTTTCCATCTCCTGAGAATTAGAAGTGTGCCTAATACGGTAACTATTACTCCTCTCCCAGTACACTATTTCTCAAGGACATTTTAAATAAAATCTGAATATTTTTAGTCCAGAAAATTCTAAGTTATTTGTTTAATCCCTCTTCTGAATTGGGTGAACTTTACTTACGGTGCCTCTTGCTTCCAGCCATTTTTTAAGTGTCCTCCAATAAGTCAGTAGTCTGTTGTTTTGCAAGTACAAATTTTTTATATCCCAAATAACTGGTGGTGGAGCCAGCTGGAGAGATTTCTTCAAGTTCCTTAGCTATTAGACATGATTTTTAAGAAACAATCTAGCTTGTAGAGATAGTGTCCATACTTGTTTCATGGGATTTTAGTTAATGCTATTAGGGAAGAGGAAGTATGTAGACAGTTGTAATAGACATTTTTTTTTTTTTTAAAGAAATACCATTCTGAAGCTTTCCAAGATCGTATGTCTTGTAATTTTGTTTCTTGTTTTAGTTCAGCTCTAAGTGATACCCCCTTTTAAAAACATTGCCTGTGTTTTTATGTTCCAAATGTAATGTGTTAGGTAGTGTGGATATTACAAAAATTGCCTCACTTTGTGGGAATTTATGAAACAATACTTATAAAGCAGGAATTCTAAAATAAGATAGGGTTTAGTACACTTTTTTCTTTTTTGAGCACTTCTTATGTGCCTGGCAATGTTCTGATAAGCAGTTTACTTTTATTAATTTACTCATTTTTCACAAAATTCTAAAAGAATATTGAATCCTAGCAAATTTCAATAACATGTACCAAGGATTCAGATCTACTAAGTGACACCTTGATAATGGACCCTAGGCAGTCTGGCGTCAGAGTCTACTTCTCTTAACTCTCCTTGTCTAAAATGTTGATCATTTATATGTGGATTTATAACTAAAGAAAGTTTATTTGCTTAAAATAGGAAAAAAGTTAATCCCTTAAATTCAAAATTACCACAGAGGCGTACAAATACTAAAGAACATAATGTCTCCCTCTCTAAAATTTGGAAACAGACATTCCTGAAATTTGCTTCTTTACTTTTGGGAAATAAAATAGCAGCTTAGTTTTTTTTATAAACGGGGTTTTTTTGTTTTGTTTTTTTGGAAAAGCCATTCCTGTTGAATCTTACCTTTTTATGGCTGTAATACACTTGGAAAATGCCTCAAGTCTGGATTAAATGAAATATTCTATTTTTAACTAATTGTTCACATACCATTTCTAGAAAAGTAGAAGCATGGATATTTTATCATATTTAGAGTTTTATAAAGGCAGTTATATATATAATCCAGTTTGATCCACAGCAAAGATTAGACTGTCTAGCTGATGTCAAGGTCAGTTATTCTTGATCTTTATTAACTCTGTCTTTTCCCTGTCAGGTCTGTTTAGTATGTTAACTAAGTTATCCAGTTTTTCCAAGAATGTGCATGGCGTATTTGAGGGCAGGATCAAGCTGCAAGGATTAAGAGAAATGGTTTTAAATTAATTAACTGTGACTAATGAATGGTCACATGTTTCTACAGCCTATGATACTGCAAATAGATTAACTTTCTAGAATTTGAATGGTTCAAATGAAAATATTTTAGCTTTATTTTTGTTAATTCTACTAATTTACTTTACTGCAGGAGTGGAGTCAACATATCAATGGAGCAAGTCACAGTCGTCGATGCCAGCTTCTTCTTGAAATGTAGGAGTTTGAAATACCTTTAAAGCATCCATACCGTGAATCAGAAACAGCCATTGATTGGTTTTGGGAATTCATCATTTGCTTGTAATATCCACATTGTTATCACTGCATAGTTGATACTGACCAGGCATTACTAATTAAAAACAAAATGTTTAGATCTGGAATCTCATTTGAAATATTAGGTGCAGTGATAGTGGTATTTTATTATTTAATACTATTTGTAGGGCAAATAAACATTGGTTCTTTTCTACAAATTGAAAGAATTTAAAATAGACTTAAAGATGGGCTTGGATTTGTACAATAGACTTAAACATTTTCAATAACCATGATACATGCTCTAAAAATACAGAGTATAAAAGGGGAAAAGTCATTAGAAATCACAAGTTAGTTGTCAAACAAAATCCTTCAAGATGTATTTTTTGCTTTTGACTTACCTTTGGTTATGATTTAAGCTGCTGGAATGGAATTGGATTCCTAAAGAATCTCCCTGCCTAAACAACACACATAGCCATTCTTCACTAGAGTGCCAGTTTTCACATATGTTAGCTCTGTTGGGTTTTCTTTTCTTTTGTAGTGCCACAGCTCACCTCTATAGTGGATACTGGTATTTAATATTGGAGAAGGAAAATCTGTGGTCGGTTCTCATTTCCCTGTAAATGCACATTTCCAATTCTCCATGCAGCGTTTTCCCTACTTACGACTTACCAAATAGATTAAAAAATTAAACTTCAACATATATTACCTACTTTTGCAATACTGAACAAGTTTATTCTTGTTCATTTGGATTAATTTGATATTTTTGGAAATATCTATGATGTTGTAAACTGTGATATTTCTAACACTTAGACTCTCATTAACTCTACTAATAAATAATCTCTTGTTTTAAAGGCCAAACAAGGCTATTTGTGAAAAGAACAGTTTTATTTTAAAGTTAATTTTCTGGTCTCTTTAAAGCTACCCCGAATGGAATCCTGACAATGATACAGGACACACAATGTAAGTTAAAATTTTTAAGCTGTTGTTTGTAAAGGAGATCATTATAAGGAATTCAGGTTAAACTTTCAAAATTTATAAACAAAAAATATTTCATGAATATCTCTATCGAATATGAGAGTTTGGTAAAAGTCACTGGGTAAAAGATTCTTTAGAAACTATATTATGCTAGTAATTTTTATTGTTATTTTTGTAGCTTTTTCCCCAGTTACTTCACATAAAAATGCCTACAAAGATTGGAATTACAATCATAAAAGGGGTGTTTTAACAATAAATCTTAATTACTTCTGATGGACCTCTTTGTCATTTTTTATATTTTATGTCTCACATTACTAGGGGTGATCCATTCATGTTGCAGCAATCAACAAACCCAGCACCAGGAATTCTGGGACCTCCACCCCCCTCATTTCATCTTGGGGGACCAGCAGTTGGACCAAGAGGAAATCTGGGTGATTATAAAATTTGTTACCTTTCCCTAAGAACTTTGACCATAAAAATTAAATGTAGTGATTAGAGGCAAAAGAAGGCTCATTGAAATGTTACTAGAAAATAGCATCACATTAAAAGACATGGTTCTCCTGGTATTTTTGATAAACTCTGGTTTGTGTTGAAAGATGGCCAGTTTTCATATTTATTATAAGACTAAAAAAAGTAACTTTTTCTCCATAAAGGTGCTGGGAATGGAAACCTGCAAGGACCAAGACACATGCAGAAAGGCAGAGTGGTCAGTAATACAGCTTTTGATTTTACTTTATTTGCTGTTTGGGGAAATGTGATTTAACTTTTTTCCCCCCCTTGAGAGAGAGAGAGCCTGAGTGTACACATGGGGGAGGGGCAGAGGGAGAGAGAATCCTTAAGCAGGCTCCACAATCAGTGCAGAGGCTCCATCTCACAACTGTGAGATCATGATCTGAGCCGAAAATCAAGAATTGGACAACCCAGCCACCAGGCACTCCCCCCCCCCCTTTTTTTTTTTACTTAATTTTCAAATTCTTGTGAATTGAATCTGTGTTGTAATCCTTTATTATAGGGAGACTGCTATAATTTGAAAATAATCAGCCTTTTATATGACTTTGATAAACGTTTTCATTTTCATATACCCATACTATAGAGATTACACCTTGAGTGTAACAAATTTTGCTATCCAGTTAAGCACATAGTATTCTTTTTTAAAACCAGTCCAGAGTCTGTTTTCTGAATCTTCAAGATATACTCCAGTGAATCTGATTTCCTGTGTAGTTACAAAATTCTCTAGAATGTTATGAGTTGTTTTAAATCTATTCTGGTTAGACTATGAAAGTCCTTTTGTCTTGGTTCTAAAGAGACCTCTTGACTTGATTTTTTTTTCCTAATGGATAGGAAACCAGCCGCGTTGTTCATATCATGGATTTTCAGCGAGGGAAAAACTTGAGATATCAACTATTACAGTTGGTAGAACCATTTGGAGTCATTTCAAATCATCTGATTCTAAATAAAATTAATGAGGTATGAGTTGAAATCAGTGCCGTATTCATTACTAATATACTTCTTGAAGGTTTTTTTTATGATTTTTTTATTTGAAAAAGAGCTCCATGTATTCTTAAATCATTAACATGGAATGTGATAGAGAAAAAAGCAAATAGTTGATGTATATCAATAATATTAAATTCTAGTCCTAATGGATTATTGAGTAACTTTATTAATTGTGATCCTTAAGCAGTTAAATTTTCATTACATTACTATACCAGCTATAAAAGGATGGTAATTCTTTGGGATGTCATTCCACACTTTTATCAAAATAGTGCCAAGTTATTATTTCAAATCCAGCAGACATAATAAATCACAGTTGAATAGCATGAAGGTAATAAAATCTGAGATGACCTTTAATAAAAGAGCAAATAGCAATTTTGGGATTTTTGTTCTGCTTTCAGACTCTTAAAAATGCTTCCTAATGATTAAATATATCTAGAAAGACTTGGGCGGTGTTTCTGTTTTGTTTTAGAAATACTAATTTTGTGCAATTTTAGGCATTTATTGAAATGGCAACCACAGAGGATGCTCAGGCTGCAGTGGATTATTACACAACCACACCAGCATTAGTATTTGGCAAGCCAGTGAGAGTTCATTTATCCCAGAAGTATAAAAGAATAAAGGTAATAACAATTTTTTTCCCATTTGTACCACCAACATTTGTACATCATTTTAATGTTTATTAACTAGCTATTTTAAGTTGCTACTAATAAATAGGATTATCTTAACTATCAGTAAGTAAGTATGGCATACCTACCAACATTTGACTTGCCTTTTGTTTGTTTACCTATTGTTATTTTCTGTTTATTATTTAGAAACCTGAAGGGAAACCAGACCAGAAATTTGATCAGAAGCAAGAACTTGGGCGTGTGATACATCTCAGCAATTTACCTCATTCTGGCTATTCGGATAGTGCAGTTCTCAAGCTTGCTGAACCTTACGGAAAAATTAAAAATTATATACTGATGAGGATGAAAAGTCAGGTAATACCACAGATAAAAGGTTTTTAAGATTACTTTTCAGTAAATCTCACTTTTAGGGGTTTTTTGTTTGGTTGTTTCTTGTTTGGTTTTTTTGTTTTGTTTTCGGGTTTTTTTTGGTATATATTTTTAGTGAAGGGGGAGGTAATTAAATTCATCTTCTCATAGATAAATTTTCTTTTTAAAAATTCAAAAAAAAAATTTTTTTTTTTTAATGTTTGTTTATTTTTGAGAAAAAGAGAGGGAGAGCTAGAATACGAAGCAGGTTCCAGGCTCTGAGCTGTCAGCACAGAGCCTGACACAGGGCTCAAACTCAGGAACCATGAGTTCATGACCTGAGCCGAAATTGGAAGCTCAACTGACTGAGCCACCCAGTCTCCCCTCCTAGATAAATATTCTTAGCCTAACTGATAAATGGTGATTTCTTTAAGTCCTACTAGATTTTCTTAATGTATAAAGATAAATACTGAAAATTATAAAGTGGGAAGTAAAGATTTCCTTCTCTTGCCTAGACTAGTAACGCTATTTGTTTTTAAAGTTTGCTTTCAAAAATATTAGTTTGTATATAGTCATGCTGTTTTTTCTTCCGTCAAGTGGTATTATATCATTCCTTGTGTGTGATTACATTGAGTAAAAACTATAACAAATTTAACTTCTTGAGTTGGTGGATATTTAGAGTTGCTAGTTTTTTGGACTGTACCATTGGTGTTGCTTTGGACTTGGCAGCATGTGAATTTTTGCATATTCAGATCATATAATTGAAGGATAAAATTTCAGAATTAGACTTTTGGAGCCTGATGTCTTTTTTACTTTGATATTGCCAAATTGGTCTTAAAAAAATAGTACCAATTTATAATCACACCAGCATTATCCAAGAGTGCTTTGATTAACTCTGTAGATGTTTTAGACTTCAAAGTAAGTGAATTGAATGGGTGAATTAAGTCGTTAACTTTTATTTTTCATTTTAAAAATCCAGAGTAAGGAGAATGTTTATTTTGTTAACTCTTTTTTTTTTTTTTTAATATTTTTTAATGTTTATTTTTTAAACATTTATTTTAAATGTTTATTTTTGAGAGAGAGGGTGGGAGAGACAGAGTGGGAGCAGGAGAGGGGCAGAGAGAGGGAGACAGAGAATCTGAAGCAGGTTCCAGGCTCCAGGCCGTCAGCACAGAGCCTGACATGGGGCTTGAACCCACGAACCATGAGATCATGACCTGAGCCAAAGTAGGACGCTCAACCAAGCCAGCCACCCACACCTCCCCTTAATGTGTATTGTTTTGTTTTTTTTTTTTTTTTTAATGTTTATTTATTTTTCAGACAGAGAGAGACAGAGCATGAATGGGGGAGGGTCAGAGAGAGGGAGACACAGAATCCAAAACAGGCTCCAAGCTATCAGCACAGAGCCCGACGCGGGGCCCGAACTCACGGACCGCGAGATCATAACCTGAGCCGAAGTCGGCCACTCAACCGACTGAGCCACCCAGGCGCCCCAATGTGTATTGTTTCTGAGCAAGAGAGTACACACGAGCCGGAGAGTAGTGGGAGACACAGAATCTGAAGCAAGCTCCAGGCTCTGAACTGTCAGCACAGAGCCAGACATGGTGCTTGAATTCCCCAACCATGAGATCATGACCTGAGCCAAAGTCTGACACCCAACCCACTGAGCAACTCAGGTTCCCCTGTTGTTAAGTCTTTTTTAAGGACATTCTGAGTTTGTATCTTTCCAGACTATTTTTTTTATTGTTTTAATGTTTGTTTATTTTTGAGAGAGCACAAGCAGGGGAGGGGCAGAAAGCAAGAGTTGGGTGATTAACTGACAGAGCTACCCAGGTGCCCCTTTCCAGACTTTTTATTTTGAGAGTGTGACAGAAGGGTCAGAGAAAGGGAGAGAGAATCCCAAGTAGGTTCCACACTGTCAGCACAGAGCCTGACACGGGGCTTGATTCCATGACCCTGGGATCACGACCTGAGCTGAAATCAAGAGTTGGACACCGAACCTACTAAGCTACCCAGGTGCCCCCATACTTTTTTAATTAATTTTTCTTACAGTATTTTGAGTAATAGCTTCTAAGCTAATTACTTTATGTTTTTATTTATATTACAGAAAGCATACAGAAAACATTTAGATGTTTTAATATTTAGTGCTACTTTGTAATTGGGTGATTTTTAACTTTTACTGGGGTCTCTATTAAAAGACTAAATTTTCGGGGCGCCTGGGTGGCTCAGTCAGTTAAACGTCTGACTTCAGCTCAGGTCACGATCTCGCAGTCCGTGAGTTCGAGCCCCGCGTTGGGCCCTGGGCTGATGGCTCAGAGCCTGGAGCCTGTTTCCGATTCTGTGTCTCCCTCTCTCTCTGCCCCTCCCCCGTTCATGCTCTGTCTCTCTCTGTCCCAAAAATAAAAAATAAACGTTAAAAAAAAAAAAAAAAACTAAATTTTCCTAACAGATGGATTAAAAAAAATAATAAGCACCAGAGTGATATGCAGTTCTTTGAAAACTAATGTTCTTTTCTTTTTCTTTCTTTCTTTCTTTCTTTTTTTTTTTTTTTTTTTTTTTAAGGCTTTTATTGAGATGGAGACCAGAGAAGATGCAATGGCAATGGTCGACCACTGTTTGAAAAAGGCCCTTTGGTTTCAGGGGAGATGTGTTAAAGTTGACTTGTCAGAAAAATATAAAAAATTGGTACTGAGGGTATGTAGTACTGGATTTGTCATCATTATAAAATCTATCTCACATATTTTAAGCCACAGCATTTTTTTTTTTTTTTTTTTTTTTTTTTAAGATACAGAACAACACCAAGCTGAGGGCGAGGGGTTGAGAGAAAGGGGGAGAGAGAATCCCAAGCAGGCGCCATGCTGTCGGGGAAGAACCTGACTCAGGGTTCGATTCCATAAACTGTGAGATCATGACCTAAGCCAAAATCAAGGGTCAGATGCCTAATCAACTGAGCTGGGCGCCCCACGCCATGACATTCTTATAAACATTTTTGTTTGCTAAGAATAAAGGATTTGGTTTTTTTAAAAAAAAATTTTTTTTAACGTTTATTTATTTTTGAGACAGAGAGAGACAGAGCATGAACGGGGGAGGGTCAGAGAGAGGGAGACATAGAATCCAAAACAGGCTCCAGGCTCTGAGCTTCAGCACAGAGCTGGATGCAGGGCTCGAACTCACAGACCGTGAGATCATGACCTGAGCTGAAGTCGGCCGCTTAACCTGACTGAGCCACCCAGGCGCCCCAGGATTTGGTTTTTTAAAGATACCAACAACCTTTTTCCCCCCTGGTGTTCTTCAGAAGTGTTGTTTTGTTTTTTTAATGGTATTGTGTAAGAAATGCCTTTATTGCTTTATTCTGTTTAAAGATTTTATTTGAACAGAGCTCTGCTACCAAAATATTTATTATCCACTGCTCTGCTGGTTTGTTGAAATGTTGATTATAATGAACTGCTGACCCTAAGCAGCTTAAATTCTAAGGTACGGTTACAGAGCTTGAATAAGCTTAGTTGATGATATAAAGGATGGTTACCAACTATTAGTTAATTGGATAATCATATAATCTGCAAATGAACATACTCTAATACATTTATTTAACTTCTACAAAATTTTGTCTTGTAGATTCCCAACAGAGGCATTGACTTACTGAAAAAAGATAAATCTCGGTAATTTTGTTTTGTGTGTATATACGCTAGTATTTTAAACTTTTGTTTTCCAACTCAGAATTAATTGAGGGGTATCCTTTTGATTTTAGGAAAAGATCTTATTCTCCAGATGGCAAAGAATCTCCAAGTGATAAGAAATCCAAAATTGATGGTTCCCAGAAGACTGAAAGTACAACTGAAGGTAAAGAACAAGAGGAGAAGTCAGGTGAAGATGGTGAAAAAGATACAAAGGATGACCAAGCAGAGCAAGAACCTAACATGCTTCTTGAATCTGAAGATGAGCTTCTTGTCGATGAGGAAGAAGCAGCAGCACTGCTAGAAAGTGGCAGTTCAGTGGGAGATGAGACAGATCTTGCTAATTTAGGTGATGTGGCTTCTGATGGGAAAAAGGAACCTTCAGACAAAGCTGTGAAAAAAGATGGAAATGCCAGTGCTTCAGCAGCTGCAAAGAAAAAGCTTAAAAAGGTAAAGGGAGATTGTATATTGACCCGTTTGAACAGAAAACTAGATCAGATAAATGTTTCGTATTTACATTAGCAGGGTCAGATTAAAGAGAATTAGTCACATATTCGAAAAAATCAGGTAAATTTTTAAAAGTAAACTCTGCAATAAGTAGGTTAAGTAACTTTTAAAATAGATATAAAAAAGTGTCAACTCACAGGGAAGTTTTTAGCAAGGAAGGAAATTGACTTTTATTTGTGTACTGTGGTGGTAGTGTGTAGTACTGGTAGGCAGCCTGGTAGTCGAACTTTTAAAAAGATGGGATATGAGTTTAAGTTAACTGACCCAAGATACTTAAAACATTCAGCCACTCATTTAAAAAGTGTTAGACTTGAAGAATTTTCCTATTTGAGAACGAAAAGCTTGATCAGATAATTCAATATCTGAAGATACTCAATATTTGAAGACCTTTTTTGAGAACACATAAAAGCATTTAAAGTGAACTCAAATAGACAAACATATGCATAGCATAAAGAGGAGTAAAACAAGAGACTGGTGTACTGAATTACCTATGATGAGGATTAGAGTATTAAAATGCCCTTGCATTAAATGGCTGTTACAATGAGATCTCAGTAATCTTGGTCCATTGGTTTTTGTAAGCAATGTTCCAGCTATTAGAAAACGAATTTTTATCTCCAGATGTTGATGGCTAGGTCAGATAAAGTTATTTTCCTTGAAGTGGATTGTTGCAGAATCCATTTGCAGTCTTAAGAGCTGATAATTATTGAGCATTTATTATATGCTATAAATTTTGTAAGCTCTTTTTATATGCTAATTAATTTAGTCCTCAAAGTAACTAAGTAGTAGATACCTTTGTTGACTCCATTTCATGAATGAATAAATTCGGCATAGAGAAGTTTAATAAATTGTCTACAGTCATCCTGCTTGTAAGTGGCAGAATCTAAACTTTAAACATAGGTCATGCTCTAGAGCTTGCTTTTTTTTTTTTTTTTAACCACTACACTATTTTAGACTGCATATTCTCTAAACAACAGTTGTATCCTAAGATACTGTCTTCCAAAGGATACCATTGAACTACTTTTATCAAATCACATTTTTGATACATAATCCCTTGTAGCATAATAATTACAGCAAGTGTAGAATATAATGTCCTTATTTCATTTATTTTCTGCTCTTTTTGTGAGGCAAGCCTTTATTTAGTTTTAAAACTAAGTTTTTTTGTTTAAAAAATCAGTGATTTTGGGGGAGAAAGACAGTATTTTGAGAGAATAAATAAAGACAAAGACGCTATCCCTTTCCCTTCAAGTAAAGCAAATGGAAGGGATGCTGCAGGATAATTGTTGCAGAGTAAATTTGTCTTTCTTAACAGCGTCGTTTCCCAGGGAGTATGGAAGGTTTTGTCACTCTAGATGAGGTTGGTGATGAGGAAGATTCGGAACGTCAGAAACTTCGTAAATCGGGCATGACATTTAAATCTGGTGACAAAAATGATGATGGTTTGGTTGAAATTAAGGTGGACAAGATCGAGGAACTTGATCAAGAAAACGAAGCAGCGTTGGAAAATGGAATTAAAAATGAGGAAAATACAGAACCAGGTGCGGAATCTGCTGAGAATGCTGATGATCCCAACAAAGATACAAGTGAAAATGCGGATGGCCAAAGTGATGAAAACAAGGAGGACTATACAATCCCAGATGAGTATAGAATTGGACCATACCAGCCCAATGTTCCTGTTGGTGAGATTTAAGGCTTTGTTCTTCCCCTCTCACCCTCCCCAAGTTCTTATTAAATAAGATTTTTAAATTGGTCTTACATAACTCTGATACCATTTTAAATCTATTTCTCTGCAGAACATTTTGTAAATCTTAATACGTTCTTTTCCACTTAACCAACTCTCATTTTGTATTCTCTTTTGTTACCATTTCATAATATATTCTTTCTCCGCGTAAAGGTTTCTGAGAACTTCACATTGCTTTTTCTTTATCTTTTGTATTTCTGCCTTTTTAAGAATGCAGTTAGGTGGGACCTTAACTGTCAATTGAGTACAATTAACTACTGATATCATGGCTTTTGTTTTGTTTTAGCTTAGGTTATATTGGACTTCTCACCAATATTATCTCGTTCAAATTACATTGACCGGAAAAAGAGATTTGACAACACTAATTAAATCTTCAGTTTACTAAATTTGTAAGAATGTATGTTTGTGTTCTAGGTATAGACTATGTGATACCTAAAACAGGGTTTTACTGTAAGCTGTGTTCACTCTTTTATACAAATGAAGAAGTTGCAAAGAATACTCATTGCAGCAGCCTTCCTCATTATCAGAAATTAAAGGTAAGGCTGAACCTAAAGGAGAAGAGTTCTTTTATGAAAACTAACAAATAATGTAAATTTGTGTAAAGTAAAATGTGTGTGGTACTTTCTGTAGACCCATCCTAGAGACGATACATTTACTTCTTTATTGATGGGCCTTAAACAGTTTAATGGATTCTAGAAACATCTCTTGAGCCTTTTTCTGTGGTACATTCAATTGAATAATTTTCTAGCCATGTTCCAAAATTCTCATGTAATTAAAGTTACCTAAATATTCTTGACTAAGCGTTGTGAGAGTGTAATTTCGCTAATTGGGAAGATCCTGGAGGCCTGAAATCCCAAGTTGAATAATGAAAAGCTTTTTCAACTTCTATAAAGTGCCATGTCTCTTTATACTTAATGATGTTTATATCACCTTTAAGTTGTTTATTAATAATGATATTTTGTGAGTTATATGACCAATGAGAGATAAAGGTAAAAGGATAAATGAATAAATAATAAGCATAACAAATTTCTCTTAACTAGATTTTGAAATTCGGTGTTGCTCTTAGTGACTTTTTTTAAGGACTATTGAAACAGATAATGGTATAAAACTTGAAAGAAGTTAAAGAACTGAATTACAGATAACCTGGTTTTTTACACTGCTTTCTAATACAGAGCTCATTGTATACTCAGTCATCAAATGTGCTCTGTATGTTGATTTAGATGGATAAAGATAGGCTTGAATTTAGGAAATCCAGTTCTTGGCTATGTCACTAGTTTTAAATGTAAATGTTCTTTGCTACCTGTATGTATCTTCCCATTATGCCTATGAAAAAAGAATGGTGGTTAATCCCATTAGTAGCAGCAAACAAAAATACTTGTTTTGGTATTTAGCTGTATGGAGGCAGAAACTGTTACATAGAAGAGTATTAAGACACAAGTTGTATCCTGGTATTTGATACTTTATAAATGATAGACTTGTAAATATTTTCTAGCTATTATAATTTTCTAGACATTTGTTCTATTGGAGGTGTTCTAAAGAGAGGTGGCTCTCTTTATTCTAAAGGAACTTTGTCAACTTCATTAAAATTTACCATGCACTACATTTTTGCTAATTATGATAATGACTTGATACTTTGCTGAGTTTTTTTTCCCTTAAGGATATAGTGGCTTTTAACCCTCTCAGCAATTTGGAGAAACTGTGATAGAGTTGAGAAATTCTACCCAAAAGTCAAAAAAACTTTTGATCTTTTAGATTTGTTGAGGGAAGTTTACTTATTAATGTTTTAGTATGTCCAAGAACCCTAGAAGTTACAGGTGTGTAATACAGGGGCCACTGCTTTTGTAAATGAGGTGTTCTGGGGGAACACAGTCACAGTCATTCAGTTAAGTACTGTTTATGGCTGGTTTTATTGCTGTAACAGCAGAATTGAGTAGATGAAATAAAGAACAGCCCACAGACTTAAAATAAATACTGCTGGCTGGCCCTATAAGAAAATGTTTAATGGAAGGCACACTGAATAAATGCATGTTATTTTAACTAATCTGTTTTTGGAGCAGTGGCAGTTCTTCTATACAAGTATGGTCTTTGTTTTCTTAACTGTGTGAGTTAATACTAATTGCAAGTTGAAATAATCTTTTTTTCACATTTTATCATTCTCCCCCATATCTTGTGTACTGTGAACTAGTTTAGTTTTGTACACTGACTTAACAAGAATAATTGAATTTGTAAAATATTGGTAAGGTTGTAGTTAAATTACACTCAAATTCTAAATAAACTTGGATAGAATATTTCATTTTGGAATTCACTTAGGTGTTTCTTATGTGATTTAATCCCTGTAATTTTTTTTTTCCTTTTCAGAAATTTCTGAATAAATTGGCAGAAGAACGCAGGCAGAAGAAGGAAGCTTAAGATGTGCAAGAAGCTTAACAATTTCAAAGAAAATAATGGTTCTTTGTTTTTAATGTTAACCTTTTTTAAATACAATACTGGTAGTTAGAAGAAAACTATTGTACTCTTTTGTTTTAGTGGAAAAATATTAGATGTCTGTTCATGTGTTAAGTGTTACAGCAAAAATACATATACGGTTAAGTTAATGAAGAATTGTTTTTGTTTTATCAAAATGGTAACAGACAGAAGTACTTTGTAGAGACTGACTTGTAAGTTACTTAAGACAACTTGCACCACTAAGAAAAAAGATACCTAGAATCATTCAGAGAAATGAAATTTAGTTCCACGCTTCAAAGAAATGTCAAAACTTTTGATTCCATTCAATAAAGAACAAAACCAATGGTATTTTTATTACTTTCATCTGAAACATTCCGCATTTTAATCTGAGCCTTTTGCAGACTTCTCATCATTTGGAGTTTGAAGGTTTTTGGTTGCTTTTTATTTGGATATCTTCATTAATATGAGATTGGCAATTATAATGCAGGTGCAGTTTTCTTTTAATGTCATGCTGTTGTTTAGGTAATAAGAAATACTAAGTAATTGGCTTTAGATTTTTGTAATTTTTTTCCCCTAAGTTCCTGCTAGATTTCGTATTCTAGTAGTCAATGTATTTTCAGTGAAATGTAAAAATATTCCCGTTCCCTTTGAGCAGTATTAATTTCTTGAGATCTTATTGCTTGTCACTTGAATCCTGTAGCTGTCATACATCTGGTATAAGCAACATTTGATTTTTGAAGTGTGTAGACCATCTCTTCATATTTCAAGATGTAATTTTACATTTCTGCATTTTAAAAAGTTTGGCCATAAACTAGACGCACGCTTCTAATTCATATACCTGCACATGTGACCTTTGTGAACAGAAATTTGCATGTATAATCTGTGTTTACTTGTAACTTTCTGGTAATATACTGCTTATATCTGTGGATTCAAGTTTCTGAAGTGAATACCAATAAAAAAAAAAAAAACCTAGGCCAAGTTCATTGGTTATACATATTTGGAATGTTAACCAATATTTTTGTCAGTTGTGGTTTTTATTCACTGTTACACTCTTTTGCATGCTTTAACAAATTATTACATTTTTAATCTAGAGTGTTCTAAAGACTGCTACTAAAGAACTGAGTTTTAAAGTTTTTGGTGCTGGTGGATTTCTTGTTCCTGTTACATGACAAAAAATGGTGTGTGGAATGGGGCTTTTAAAAACCTTTGGACATTAAAATGCTAAGGGTGAAGAAATGGTAAAAGCTTGTGTTTAGGCCTAAGTATAAAACAGTAAAGTTGGGAATAACATGGAATATCAAGAATTAGTTCTACTAGCTTTTCAAAATCTGTTGGGATTCTTGGTATAAGGGATTTATTACCTATTGTTAAAAAATAAATTTTTAATTTTAAAAAATACAAGAACTTCTAGGAATTCTTTGAAACTCTTAGATCCAGGTGTATTAAAAGATGAATGAAAATTTTATGGTATACTTCTCAGAGGCAGTTAATGTTTTTCTAATGTGACATGCACAAAAAATCCTTGCCAGTTTACTTCTATAGTTTAATTTTGGCCTTTACTAATTACCAGCTTTTAATTCCAACTTAACTAACAGCAAGCAACCCAAAGTATTTTATGTGCATTAGAATCCCTAATTGTTTCCTGTCAGTGATAGCTTTTTTCCGTAGGTCCTACTTTGTTGGCTGTACCAGGCTGTACAAAAAAAAAAAAAGTTTAATGTCTTCATTTGATAACATTTAGGAAGTAGAAATTCTCATACATAAATTACCAGTGATAGATAAATCTGTAACAGCTATTTACCAGATTATGGCAAACCTTTTTTCATGGGAATGTTTCCACGTAAACCTGCTGTCAAGTTTAAGAACATTTTGCCTGACACCATTTTAGCCTTTAGGTAAATCCTCTGTGAAGGAAAATTTTAGAAACCCTTGAATTTGTAGTAGTAGTATTTTTTAAGCCTCTATAGCTCATAAATGTGGGATCTCAGAGTGACTCTGATAAGGCTTTCATTGACTAGCTGTAAAACTGATTAGGGTACCCTAAAAGTTTCACTTGAAATTTTATTAATGAGCAGAGTGAATTTCTGGCCACCAACTACACCATCTCCTATAATCTAAGGTTCTAAGGAAAAATTTAAGGTACCTTATTCCCTGAATTCCTTCTTAGAGGTTTCCTCATGCCCCTCTTTTAGGGTGATGGGGAACACAAAATACAGCCTGTTAAGTGTTAATGGCAGGTATTAGAGTTATCAAAGAGGAATAGACTTTATTTTTTGCCTCGCTTTGTTCATGATGGATTTTCAGTGGGTTTGAACAGTAGAATGTAACATTACTGAGAGTAAAGAGAATGATGTGTAGTGGAAACCTGCTGGAACACTGCAGAACATTATTTAAAAACAGCGGGGTGCCTCAGTTGACTCAGTGGAGCATGCGACTCTTGATCTTGGGGTTGTGAGTTCAGATCCCACTTTGGGTGGAGAGATTCCTTTAAAATCTTAAAAAGGGGTGGGGCCCATCCAACTTCAACTCAGGTCACGATCTCTCGGTGAGTTCAAGTGATCGCGTCGGGCTCTGTGCTGACAGCCTGGAGCCTGCTTCTGATTCTGTCTCCCTTTCTCTCTGCCCTTCTACTCATGCTCTGTCTCTCTCAAAAATAATAAACATTAAAAATTTTGAATCATGAAATGTTAGGTCCAGTCAGTGTGGGTTATTTAAGATCGCTTGTACTTGGGCTGGGAGCAGCTCTGTGTGGTCTCTTCTTTTGGTCTCCATTATAGAATATAGCTTAGTATAGCTGAAAGCTCAAGTATTGAATGTTAATGAGTTTGGGATTGTGTTCTCTGGCAACCCTGAGCTGTTTGTTAGCTGGGGTTAAAATGCCTTTCCAGGGACACCTGGCTGGCTCAGTGGGTAGATCTTGTGACTCCCCTCCCCCCTGCCCCCCATGTTTATTTGCAAGAGAGAAGGAGACAATCCGAAGCGGGCTCCACACTCAGCTGCCAACACAGAGCCTGATGTGGGGCTTGAGCTCACGGATTATGAGATGTGACCTGAGCCAAAGGTGGAAGCTCAACTGACTGAGCCACCCAGGTGCCCCTGAGCATGTGACTCTTGATCTTGGGATTTTAAGTTCGAGCTCCACATTGGGTATAGACGTTACTTAAAACTTTTTTAAAAGCAGAATGCCCTTCACTTTGATGCAAGTCCTGTGACTGTTAGGCGTGAGGGGCACTTCAGTGGCTCAGTCAGTTGAGCATCCGACTTGATTTCAGCTCAGGTCATGGTCTCAGTTCATCAGAACAAGCCCCGTGTCAGGTTCCACGCTAGCAGTGCAGAGCTTCCTTGGGATTCTCTCTCAAATTTTTAAAAAAGATGCTTAGAGTCAATACTAGTAACAAAATGATAGTGTGAATTATTTTCCTTTAGTTTGGTTCTCAAATGTTAGCATGCATCAGAATTACCTGGAAATTTTGTTAAGACATGGCTGTGGAGCACCTGGATGGCTCAGTTGGTTAAGCATCTGAATCTTGATTTTGTCTCAGGTCATCTCAGGATTCATGAGATCAGGCTCTGTGCTCACAGCTTGGAGCCTGCTTGGGATTCTCACTCTACCCTTTCCCCACTCAAGTGCTGTCGTGTACTCTGTCTGAAAATAAAATGTGGCTGGGTCACTAGGCACTAGCTGGGTTAAATTTCTAATTTGCTAGCTTAGGGGTAGTCTTGATAATTTGCATTTTTAACAAGTTACCAGGTGATGGTGATGTCACATAAAGAGGCCACACTTTGAGAATGATTGTCTTACCTGTAGCTGAACAGAAGTTTTTTGGTTAAGCAGTTGTAATCGAGCCTGCTTTAGGAACTCCTTTGGAAGTGCTGCTTTTGCTACTGTTGCAAACAACTACAGGAAATGGTGGGAAATAATCACCATTTGGAAGCCTGTGCAAAGCATTTTTATAAAAACTAATGGGAGATACTCCATTTCAGAACCCTAGATACTGCTTTCCCAAGTGTGTCTTTTATCTTTTGCTCAGAACATTCGAGTCGTAATTTTCTGAGGACTTGGTACAATCACATTTCAAGGAAAGCTAGTACGGCAGAAACATAAAGTCTTGGGAATTCACTATTTTGCCTAACTGGATGTTTCTTTTCCTTTTTTCTCTTTTTCCACTGTGAATTACAACATAGTAACTAGTGAAAAAGCTTAATAACAACTAGTTTGTTGAAGTTTCAAGTGAATAGCAAAATGAACATAGCTACCTCAGTCCCTCAAGTATGTATAACTTGCTGATTGATTAACTGTCTTTGATACTGGGTGAGGCTCAAAGTGCTCATTATTAGGTAAAAGTCTGAAGGTAAAAACAGGTATCAGATTACAGATTAAAATGAAAAAATTATGGGTGAGGACTGTTGGAATGTAATACTAATTTTTAAGATTATGTTAACGTAGTACAGGATTTATCTTGATTTTTAGCACTGGCCTTTCTATGAACATAAAATTCTAGCCTTAGTTTATAATTTCAACATAATTTAAGAACTCCGTAAAGCCAAATGTACAATAAGGAATGTGAAAATTAATGAAAAGGAAAGGCAGTCTATATTGGATGTGGTAGACAAAAAAATGGACATTAATGCCCACCCCAGTAGCGTATGTAAACTTGGAGTGGGATGGCATTAAGTACAGCTTTGAAGACCTCTGAGCCATGATGTCCTTTTGCTCCATACGTGGTAGCATTGATAATGAAGTATAGGTCCCAAAGACCTGATGCAAAGTGCGATGTGCTGAGAGCACCAGGAATGTCCTACCTTTGATACAGGAGAGTACTCAGGTTGCAGTCTTTGCACTTGTATATTCAGTGTTAAAGCAGGACCAATTCCTATTTGCTCAACTTTGCTAGCTTTCAATCAGAAGTAGTGGTTTCTCGGGGTGCCTTGGGTGGCTTATTTGGTTAAGCGTCCAACTTCAGCCCAGCTCGTGATCTCACAGTTTGTGAGTTCCAGTCCCACAACGGTCTCTGCTGTCAGCACAGAGCCCGCTTCCTCTGTCTCCCTCTCCCTGCTCCACCCCTGCCTCAAACTCTCTTTCAAAAATAAATACTAAATAGATAAAAATAAACATTAAAAATATTTTTAAAAAGCAGTAGTTTCTCATTGGCTATTTGACTCCAGATTTAAATGACTTTTGTTCCATTTCTAAAAGTTGGCTATAGCAGTGCCTGTCTGGCTCAGTTGGTAGAGTATACAAGGCTTAGCCTCAGGGTTGTTAAAGTTGAGCCTCACGTTGGGTGTAGAGATCATTTACAAATTTTTTTAATCTAGTTTTTGAGAGAGAGCACGAGCAGGGGAGGGGCAGTGACGGAGACAGAATCTGAAGCAGAGTCAGGCTCTGAGCTGTCAGCACAAAGCCCAATGTGGGACTGGAACTCGTGAACCGTGAGTTCAGGACCTGAGCTGAAGTTGGACGCTTAAACGACTGAGCCACCAGGTGCCCCAAGGGTGTAGAGATCATTTAAAAATAAAATCTCTTGGGGCACCTGGATGACTCAGTTGGTTAAGCTTTGGACTTCGGCTCAGGTCATGATTTCGCAGTTCACGAGTTCAAGCCCCACTTAGGGCTTTGTGCTGAAAGCTCAGAGCCTAGAGTCTGTTTTCTGATTCTGTCTCCCTCTCTCTCTGCCCCCTCTCCCCCCACTTGTGCTCTGTTTCTCTCTCACAAAAATAAAACAATAAATATTTTAAGTTGGCTATAAACATCAAAAGGCTTTAGCAATTGGATTACAGCTACTTTCTTGGCAACTACAAATCTATATGGACTTTCGTTTTCTATTTTTATTGCTCCAGTTGTATCAGGATAATCCCCAGTTTATCCTTTCTTTATGTGTTTTCTGTAGTTTATTTTGCAGTGTCATGAGAGCCTGTGGGTGGGAAGGTATGGCAGTTCATTAGTGTGATGGATGGTGAAGCTGTAGTGATACCTCTTAATTCATTTTTCTGATTGTGGCTACTTCTCACAAGCAGCAGGTGTATCTCTGGCCTGGCTTTTTTTTTTTAGAAAGCGCACAACCAGGGGGGAGGGGCATTGAGAAAGAGGGAGAGAAAATCCCAAGTAGGTTCCACACTGCCAGCATGGAAACTGACACGGGGCTCAAACTTACAAACCATGAGATCATGACCTGAGCCACAACCAAGAGTCAGTTGTTTAAATGAGCCACGCAGGCACCCCACGACCTGTCATTTTAAGCAGCAGCTTTGAGCTGTGTAAAGCAAGCACAATGGGTTTGGCCAGTCTTAGGGGAATTGCCTCTGCCCTTCCAACTTCCAGTATTCTGTAGTTATGTAGACACACATCCACCTTCTGCAAAAACATTTACCTACTCTGCATCTTCACCTTACTTTCTAACTCCCGTTCATCCTGCCTATTCAACCTATACAAATTTGATCCTCCTTTTAACTAAGGATAGGGTTTTTTTTGGGGGGGGGAGGGGTAAAATCTATATAACAATTTATCATCTTAACCATTTTTAAGTATACGGTTCAGTGGTGTTACATTCACTTTGTTCTGCAATCGTCCTCCATCCCCATAACTCTTCCATCTTGTAAAACTGAAGCTATCTATTAAGCAATAACTCTCCACCCCTTCTCCGGGCCCCTCACAACCATTGTTACCTTGTTTTTAGGATTTTGACTATCTTGTTTAAGTGGTATCCTACAGTATCTGTCTTATTGTGACTTATTTCACTTAATGTACATAAGTTTCATCCATGATGTAGCATATTGCAGAATTCCCTCCTCAGAGACTAATACTTCATTGTATTTATATGCCATATTTTGCTTATCCACTAATCTGTTAATAGGCATGGGTTCTTTCCACATTTTAACTGTTAGTAATGCTATGAACATAGGTGTACAAATATGTCTCTGAGAGCTGGCTTTCAATTGTTTTGGATATATACTCTGGAGTGGTATTGCTGGATCATATGGTAATGTTATTTTTAAATTTTTGAGGAACCTCCATACTGTCTTCCGCTGCAGCTGTACCATATTACATTTCCACCAACTGCACAAGGGCTCCAGTTTCTCTACATTCTTGCCTTACTACGTTTTGCCTATTTCATAGTAGCTGTCCTAATGGGTGTGAGGTGGTATCAACAACTTTTCTAGGAAAAGATCATGCCAGTTACTGCCATGTGATGTCTATGTCTAGGACGCTTCTGGCACATGGTAGGTATTCATAATTTGTTGCCTGATGCTCTTGTGTCCTCATCTGAATTATAAATATTTAGAGCAGGGGCCATTGCTAACCACCACAGTACAGTGCTAGGTCCTTTCTAAAGACTCGGTGATGCTGGGGTACATACTTTTCCCAGCTTCCACACGATACAAATGAGCATAGGGACAAGACCATTACCAAACTGCTAAAGGAACATAAGATAGATTTTATTTAAGGTGTGATTTTTTTTTTCTGTTTATAAATGCAATTGAGAATTCAGACTGTATGGGGCACCTGGGTAGCTCAGTGGGTTAAGCGCCCGACTTTGGCTCAGGTCATGATCTCTCAGTTTGTAAGTTCGAGCCTCGTGTCAGGCTCTGTGCTAACAGCTCAGAGCCTAGAGCCTGGTTCGGATTCTGTGTGTCTCCTCTCTCTGTCTCTCTCTGCCCCTCCCCCACTCGTTCCCTCTCTCTGTCTCAAAAATACATAAAAACATTTAAAAATAGAAAAAAGGGGCGCCTGGGTGGCTCAGTCGGTTAAGCGTCCGACTTCAGCTCAGGTAGTGATCTCGCAGTCCGTGAGTTCGAGCCCTGCGTTGGGCTCTGTGCTGACAGCTCAGAGCCTGGAGCCTGTTTCAGATTCTCTGTCTCCCTCTCTCTGACCCTCCCCCGTTCATGCTCTATCTCTCTCTGTCTCAAAAATAAAGGTTAAAAAAAAATTTTTTAAATAGAAAAAAATAATTCAGACTATAAAAAATAAGGACACGTGGCTGGCTCAGTCAGTAGAGCTTGCAACTTGATCTCATGTTGTGAGTTTGAGCCCCACGTTGGGTATAGAGATTAAAATAAAAAATCTTTAAAAATATTCAGAAGACATGGGGCGCCTGGGTGGCTCAGTCGGTTAAGCGTCTGACTTTGGCTCAGGTCATGATCTCGCGGTGTGTGAGTTCGAGCCCCACGTCCGGCTCTGTGCTGACAGCTCAGAGCCTGGAGCCTGTTTCGGATTCTGTGTCTCCCTCTCTCTGACCCTCCCCCGTTCATGCTCTGTCTCAAAAATAAATAAATGTTAAAAAAATTTTTTTTTTAATTCAGAAGACAGTAAATCTTTGGAAATCTAAGGTACTTTTTATTCTAAGGTTTTGAAATCTAGAGAGACTATTACAGATACTGCTATGCCATCAGATATTTGCATTTATACCCACATATGCTTATTCTTAAATATATAATTTTAGAAGCTTATGTGTGCTATTTTGCAGCCTTTTTAAAAAATCAAGTATCAAACCCTACCAAGGGATATGTGCATCTTTTTAATAACTAATGTTTTACTGTTACACCATAATTCATTTGAAGTTTAGAGTGGGAGCTTATTTACAGCCATCCTGGGACTTCATTACTATACTCTCTTCTGATTCCTACTTAGATCTCCATCTCAAGTTAGTATTCATTTTACTAACTAAACCAAATAGGTTTCTGCACTGTATTTGAACTGGACCTCTAAATAGTCTCATTGAAGTGTCTGTCCTTATAATTGGCAAAATGTTGATAGTGTCTGCTCTACTAACAGCACTTTGCATTCATAGACAGACCATCACCACCACTATCCAGACATAGCATGAGCATTTTTGCAAATGAGCAGAGGGTCCTTTGAAGGATATCCAGAATACACCAAGGAAGTACTCTGGGCCCGTCAAGCTTCCTCAGCCACAATGGTGAACGCTCACTGTGAGCTGGGAATAGTATTTGAACTATATTCCCAATTTTTTTGTCTTTAAGTAAGCTCTATCCCCAAAATGGGGCTCAAACTCCCAAATCACAGTCAAGAGTCACATGCTTTTATCTACTGAGGCAGCCAAGTGCCCCAGGAATTGAAATCTTAACCCCTTTGTGTGAGAAAGACAGTGCAAGCCTTTAAATGGTTCAGATTAAAATAAACCAGGATTTACTGGAGTCCCTGGGTGGCTCAGTCGGTTAAGCATCCAACTCTTGATTTTGGCTCACGCCAAGATTTCATGTTTTGTGGGTTTGAGCCCCACATCGGGCTCTGCACTAACAGTATGGAGCCTGCTTGGGATTCTCTCTCTCTCTCTCTCTCTCTCTCTCTCTTTCTGCCCCTCCACCACTGTCATGCTGTCTCTCTCAAACTTTTAAAATAAATGGGAATTTATCAAAGATACTTTTCTTTTTTTTTTTTTTAAGTTTTTTTTTTAACGATTATTTATTTTTGAGACAGGGAGAGACAGAGCATGAACGGGGGAGGGTCAGAGAGAGAGGGAGACACAGAATCTGAAACAGGCTCCAGGCTCTGAGCTGTCAGCATAGAGCCCGACGCGGGGCTCGAACTCACAGACCGCAAGATCATGACCTGAGCCGAAGTCGGCCACTTAACCGACTGAGCCACCCAGGCGCCCCTCAAAGATACTTTTCAATGTTGCCAGTATAATCAAGTAGTTTATACAAAGTCACAAATTATAATATTTTGTGATTGGCTTCTAAGTGTCTGGTTCAACTACAGATTATATAAACATCTATTTTGGTTTTGTTCTCTTCACCTGTTCATGCCTCTTCCAGTCTCAGGTTGATAGTTTATCTTTCAGGTTCCTCGGATGAATCATATTCCACAGACCTGTAAAACCACACCATCTCCTTCTTCCCAGAGATGTTTGCCCAGCAAGCAACAAAGCCAAACCTTTCCTCCCAGTTTAGACTATAGCTCTGAAAATGTAGAGCCAAAGACGTTCACCCAGAGGCTGTGGCAGAACAACTGTGTTCACTTCTTTGGGGTTTTGGATTGACCAAAAACAGAATTTTTTTTAAGGTTTATTTATGTTTGAGAGAATATGAGCAGGGGAGGGGCAGAGAAAGGGGGACAGATGATCCAAAGCAGGCTCCACACTGATGGGAGTGAGCCCGACATGGGGCTCAAACTCACGAACCCTGAGATCATGACCTGAGCCAAAATCAGTCGCTCAACCAACTGAGCCACCCAGGTGCCCCCCACCTTTTTTTTTCTTAAGCAGATCTTCAATGAGTGAAATGGCCCTAAACGTGAGTAGCCCTCTTCTAGATTCCTTCCCGTGGAGGGAACTTTTTTTCTTACTTTTAGTAGATACTAAAAGCATGTTGAGGTTTTTTTGTTTGTTTTGTTTTGTTAAGTAAGCTCTATGCCAACATGGGGCCAAACTCATGACCCCAGACCCCCAGGATCAAGAGTCAAAAGCTCTACCAACTGGGGCGCCTGGGTGGCGCAGTCGGTTAAGCGTCCGACTTCAGCCAGGTCAAGATCTCGCGGTCCGTGAGTTCGAGCCCCGCGTCAGGCTCTGGGCTGATGGCTCGGAGCCTGGAGCCTGTTTCCGATTCTGTGTCTCCCTCTCTCTCTGCCCCTCCCCCGTTCATGCTCTGTCTCTCTCTGTCCCAAAAATAAATAAAAAACGTTGAAAAAAAAATTAAAAAAAAAATAAAAAAACGTTGGAAAAAAAAATTAAAAAAAAAAAAAAAAAAGAAAGCTCTACCAACTAAGCTAGCCCAGGCGCCCGTCTGTGCTTAAAAAATTTTTTTTCTTTACATTTATTTATTTTTGAGAGACAGAGTGAGACAGAGCATGAGCAGGGAGGGACGGAGAGAGGAGACAGAATCTGAAGCAAGCTCCAGGCTCGGAGCAAGCGTTCCGCACAGAGCCCAACGCGGGGCTCAAACCCACAAACCCACGAACCATGAGATCATGACCTGAGTGAAGGTGGACACTTAACCCACTGAGCCACGCAGGTGCCCCCGGTCTGTGCTTTTAATATTCAAATTTTACAAAAGTAAAAAAGTAAATCTCAGTCCCTTATCTTCCTTCCCCAAAGGTAAGAAATTACTTTTTGTGCCTTTCTAATACAGTGTATACCTATTCAAACATCCAATTTTTTTTACACATACTATACACTATACATTGATTAGTATCAGTAAAAATATGTATGTTGAGGCTTGCCAATGATGATTGCAAGGATTAATGTATGGAAGGCAGTGCAACCAGGATAATGGAAGAGGAAACTCTTGGACCTTGAGGTCCCACTCTTCTATATTATCTCTGGACAGAATATTTCCTTCCTTAGCTACAAAGAAGATTTCATATATTGCCTGGGGATCATATATACATAATTTGCAACTGTGCGCAAAGATCTAGCTTCAGAGTGTGTGTATGTGTGTGCCTGAACCTGTCTAAATGCAGGTGCTTGTAGATGAGTTGGTATCCTTCTGTTAGTTTGTCTTAGCTTATTGTTTCATATATATATATTTTAAGCTTATTTATTTCGAGAGAAAGTGGGGTAGAGGCACAGAGGAAGGGGGACAGAATCCCAAGCAGGTTCTTCTCAGTCAGTGAGGAGCCCTACCAACTGAGCCACCCAGGCGCCCCTGTTGTTTCTGTTTCAGGATCTCTGGATGTCATTGGGTGGGTGTCACTGTTAGTGTGACACTGTGTATCACATACATACACCCAACAAATGGGCTGTTGTTATCTAGATTAGATATTCCTGTTTCGTGTCAATGGATTGGAGGTAACGTAGTCTGTAAGGTGTATTCTTCAGTCCTCAGCTCCCCCACTCACTGCATGCCAACATTCTTGAAAGACGGGTGTCCGGCACAGGCTCGGCCCAGCTCCAGTCTCCCAGAAAGAATGCGACACGATTTCCCGACTTCCAGTATACCCGTGTGCCAGGTATGCAGAAGAGGTCGTTGCGCATGCACAAGTGTGCAGCCTGGGATACGAAGGGAACGTTGGGGTCGCTCGTTCTCTCGCGCGCTCTCTAGTGGCTTCAGAGAGCAGCGTTGACAGAACGAGGGGGCGGAGCCGACGGCGGCGGAAGTGAAGTCACTTCCGGGCTGGGGTGTTTGTTTGGACTGGAGAAGGGAGGCGGCGGGCGAAGCGCGCGTCGAGCGGGGGAGCGGCGCTGCCTGTGGAGATCCGCGGAGGCCGACCGGATTCGTTGGCTGCCGTCCCCGCTGCCGTGCACTGGGTGAGGGGTTCCCTCGGGCGGAGCGGCCAGAAGGGTGCGGCGTCCCCGGCGGTCGAGGGACAGCACCTTGGCGACGGTTGAGGGTCCCCTGGGTTGTTGGCCACCAAGCCTTGTATGGCTTCCTTACTCCTTGCGTCTTTCAGTCGGATCTGAGAGATGAGCTGGGACCGACTCAGACTCTTTCTTCTTTGAGAAATGGCCGTCGCTTTTTTTCTCATTGTCATTATTATTTATGATTTGGATCTCGCAGCACTCTATCCGGGTCCTCGGTAGCGCGCGAGGGTTGCCGGGATAGCACTTTCTCGTGGCCCCCCTTCCTCCCTCCACTTTCTTCACCTCCCCTCGGGTACCCTTTTCCCCTGCCCCCCACTGCCGCTTCGGCAACAAAGCTCATTGTTTCTCCCCAGTTTACGCCTGCGCGTCGCCACGCGCAGCCCATACTTGCTGCGCGTGCGCGCTCCTCCCGTCGCCGGGGTTGGGGAAGAGAGGGGCGGAGGGACTGGCGGGCTGGCGAGCGTCCGAGGGGAGCTTTCTACAACCGTCCACTGGCCAGTACCTTTCGGATCCGCTTTCTCCCGTTTCTTCACCTTTCCTTACTCCTTATTGTTAGTTATATTGTTTCCCATGCTCCTGATAGAAGGGCTGGAATCCGTGCTCCGGGAGTATTGGAAACCAGATGAACTTTAACGGCCCATCTAATCACATTCCGGTCCTCCTTTTTAATTTCTCTTCCACTATATGCTTACTCCCCACTGCCACTAAAATTATATGGCTTGCGGTGAAGTTTGTTTTTTCAAAACATTTGTTGAAGCAGCCGGCAGTGGTATTTTCTGGTGACTCAAAAAGAGGCCTTTTCTGCTTCCTTTTGTTGTCTTGCACTCCCTGATTTTGCAGCCCCATCACCTCATGGAAACCACAAACTCTAGAAAGAATTTGGCTTTCAGTTTGCCGTGGGAAAAAGTCTAACAGCTGACAGCTTTTGACGTTACAACAGAAGACAAATTCCCATTTTCGTGCGCTGGCTAATCTTGTAGTCTCGTGGCATGGTTTTTCACAAATTGCAGTTGAGCAGGTGTTGGTTTGCATTTTCAATTTACGTTTATAAATAAGAAAAAGGTTTCTGTAAGGATTTAAATTTGATTCCCAGTGTTTGCTGGTTTGTGCTTCTGATTCCAATTTGTGAAAGGATATTTGGGGCAAATTAGCTTGTTTATGCTGCTTGTTAATTGTGAACTTGTACAAAACTTAATTCTTTCTCACAAATAAGTATCTACGATAAATAAAGATAGGTAACTCTACAAAAATTACTGCCTATTTATCTCTTTCTTTAAAGGATGGTTGTTAAGCAATGGAAGTAATGTTTAAAGTCCTGGGAGCTTAGAGGGTTTTATTATAATGTATATTACTGCTTAGGGTAGATGATCTCTACCCTCTTTGGAACAGAGTAAGTTTATCGTAGGCTTTTCCTTCAGTAGGCACTGTACACCTTATTCAGGTTTCCCCCTTTCTGACTGTAGAGAGTGATGCTCCACTTTTAATAGAAAATGTAAACATTTATAAAATGTTGTTAGCATAGCAATTTCATTGATAATGTGGGAGGTGAAAGAAGGTAGAAAATAAGGCTTCAGCCCCCTTTCTTTTGTGATTTTACATTTTTGTGATTTACAGACTTTATTATAACCTGTGAAAAAGGCAGAGCAAGTTTTATCTTGCCCATTTTGAAATTGAGGAAATAGAAGTTTGAGAAATTATTTTATTAGGCACATATTTCCACAGCACTTAGTAATGCCAAGCATTGTTCTAAGTGTTTTTACAAGTATTTAATCTTCACCCTCCCTAGGTGGTAAGTACAACTGTAAAATAAAGCTAACAAGTGAGAGATGTGAATTAACTTGTCCAGTGTACACAGCTAGTAAGAGCTGGAATTCAAACCCAAGTAGTCCAGGGATTATGTGCTCTTAACCATTTTACTGTTTAGTGACATACTCAGGATCTGGTAGGTTGTTAGTGGCGTATCTTAGTTTCGGACCCAGTGCAAGATTAAAGTTGCCCAGGCTATACCCCTTGTGATCTGGACCACCCTCTTGCATAGGTACATTAGTAATTTGCATGTGATACAGCCTAAGTTTCAGTTCCAGTAACAGTCTTTTTTGTTGTTCTAGATTTCCTTACTGTTTAGAGCAGTGCTGTCCAATAAGTACTAATAGCACATGTCTGTTGAGCATTTGAAATGTGGCAAGTGCAGCAAAAGAACTAAATTTTTTATTTTATTGAGTTTGAATTAATTTATTTTTATTTAGCCATGCATAGCTGTTGGCCCCACCACATTGGATAGTGTGGATATAGAGGTTTGAATTCCTTCTGCTTATTTTTTGTGTCAGTTTTTATAAGTAAGGCTGGTGTTTCTGATGTTCTTTGAGCTTTTATCCAGTAGTGATGATAGGCAGTGCTGACCCATCCTTACTCTCACCAGATCACCTTTGTTATACCTTGTTAAGATTACGATTATAGTCTTCCTTCTGTCACATTGTTTCACTCCTACAGGTTTTTGGACATGTGATTTTTTTACCTTATACCTTGTTCTAACAACCTTTAATTGCTATAAATGTTTAATAAGCCCCAAAATAGATAATACTGTTATGTGCTAGGCTCTATGCATAGATACTATTATTATTACCATTTAATAGATGGGAAATCTGAGACGCGGAAAGGTTAAATAACTTGCCCTTGGGTTCCAGAGCCATTGCTTTTAATCATTAATGTATACTGCCAAACATTAAAACAAAAAATTCAAAGCTGCTTACAAACTTGAGTGGAAAACAAGCAGAAACAGAGGTTTCTTTATCCTCTTTCACTGCTGGAGAGACAACTAATTATAGTAATGTGTGTATGCAAGTAAGGTTAAGGAGTCACAATTGTTCAAAATAGAGTCCAATGGAATAAGAAAAGGTGTCTGTGGAGTCAGATTAAGGAAAGAAGAGAGAACTGTATTTGAATTTTAATGTGAATACTTTAGAGATGAAACTAGGGAGAAGTTTCTAAAGCTTAAAAGATTTCTATAATTTAAAATTTCATAAAGAATATAAAAGAATGGACATTGCTGGAAACCATATTTATTTGTTTACTTTAATGTTTATTTCTTTAGAGAGAGAGGGTGACAGCAGGGGAGGAGCGGAGAGAGAAAGGGAGAGAGTCCCAAGCAGGCTCCACCCTCAGCGCAGAGCTGGATGCAGGGCTTGGTCCTACAACCCTGAAATCATGAGCTCAGCTGAAATCAAGAGTCAGATGCTTAACCAACTAAGCCAGCACACGCTCCATGAGCAGGATCTTTACGAAAGAAAAACTAACACAATGAAAGCTGGAATATTTGCAGATAATAGAAAAGACACAAGTCTAAGTCTGTCCCACTTAATATTATTTAAATAGAAAAGCAAAAGACAATTTGAGACATGCAACAGCTGAGAAATTAATACTTTTGCATGACCTTGTGAAGAAATATTAAAGATGTCAAGTTAGGGGAAGATTGTGAATAAAAGAAACAATGATAACAATCTAGTAAAAATATAGACAATAATGTTAATTGTGTTTGGTTAAAAAATTCTAAAAGATCTATACCTAAAGGAAAACCAAACAGTATGGAACTAACACTGCTTAAATTATTTCCACAAAACAAAGGAGATGGAGTGGGAGGAAGGAAATGGGATAAGTAAAATCATTCTAAAGGTTCTTTCGTTGTCTGGGAGCAGGGATGGGTTGGAGACCCTGAACAAGGAAAAGCATTCTAAATGTCTTGTTTGGAGGTGTATAGAGCACGTTTTTAATGAATAGGAATCTGTGTAAATCTATTTTAATTTCACAGTAGATGTAAGTCACATTATCATGCTCTACACCTTAAACTTACAGTACTGATCTCAATTATATTTCAGACACGGGAGAGAAAACCAACTGAGATTCCTTAGTAGTTTGTAAGTCACAGAAAATAAATCTGATATTTTTTAAAATATGAGTTTATTACACTCACCGGTATGCAGAATTCCTAAAAATAGGAAAATAAACACTACAGGAATACAATATGAGAAACTATAAGAAAAATTTAAAAATTATGATGGAAGACATAAAACCAACCATCAGTTATCAAAAATGATAAATCTCTGAGACTGGTTCAAATAGTCTAACTCTTAGAGTATAGGACTTGAATAGACCACTTTCAGAATTTAACAGATCAAGTAAAAAAAAAAAAGACCATTTATGTATCTATATTTAGATTTAGATATAAACGTAGATATGTAAATATATATTTTTTTGTACCTTAGAAATAGAAGTCACACATTTCTCTCTTTAGACCCAAGGGGTTTGCAAAAACCATAGTTGTCTGCAAACAAAACAATAATAAGCCCCAAAAGTGAAGGTTTTTCTAGCTGCATTTTAAAATGTTTATTTTTGAGAGAGAACACAAGCAGGGGAGGAGCAGAGAGACAGAGGGAGGCACAGACTCTGAAGCAGGCTCCAGACTCTGAAGCAGGCTCCAGACTCTGAACTGTCAGCACAGAGCCTGATTTGTGGTTTGAACCCACTAACCATGATCTCATGAGCTAAGTCAGACTTAACTGACTGAACCACCTAGGTGCTTCACTGGGTACATTTTATAACATAATGAAGTCAAACTAGAAATCAGGGCATCAAAGGGTAAACAAAAGAACCATTTGGAAATGTAAAAATATTCTTCGAAATAATCTCTGGCTCATTATAAATTAAATAATTTGTAGATACCTAAACTTGATGAGAACTAAATTCAAAATACATGGAAAATTTATAGATACAAATCATTTATTAAATGGAAGGTTGAAAATGTTTGTCGACTTAAAAATCAGGGTAACAAATTGGTAGAAATTTAGTGAAGGGAAAATAAAGTGAAAAAACAAATTGATAAAAATATGTAGAAAAAATGAATTAAAGTAGGGGCTTTGTTTATTAAAACTGAATTTTTAATAGGTATCCATTCAAAATTCAATGGATGAATGTAACAGTGTCTCTCCCCACCCAGTTATCTCTGTAGGCATTGAGTGTTGTTTTTTGACAGTTCTTTTTTTTTCTTCTTTAATGTTTGTTTATTTTTGAGAGACAGAGACAGAGTGCAAATGGGGGAGGGGCAGAAAGAGGGAGACAGAATCTGAAACAGGCTCCAGGCTCTGAGTTGTCAGTACAGAGCCTGAAATGGGGCTGGAACTCATGGACCGTGATACCATGACCTGAGCTGAAGTCGGATGCTTAACCAACTGAGCCACCCAGGCACCCCTTAACAGTTCTTACTGAGCTATAATTCACTGCCTGTAACTCATTTAAAGTATACGGTAGAGTTGTTTTTAGGATATTCAGAGAGTTGTGCATCCATTACCACAATTTTAGAACATTTTTGTTACCCCAGAAAGAAACCCCATACTCCTTAGCTGTCATACAGTATGTAATGCTTTGTGACTGGCTTCTTTCACTTAGCATAATGTTTTCAGTGTTCATCCATGATACAGCACGTATCAAGTATTTCATTTCTTTTTATTGTCAAATAATATCCTGTTGTATGGAGATACCACATAGTATTTATCAATTGGTGGACCACTGGGTTTTATTCACTTTTTGGCTATTATGAATAATACTGATACGGAAATTTGTGTACAAGTTTTGTGTAGGGCATATATTTTCATTTCTCTTAGATGTATACTTAGTATAAATATCGGGTTCCATGTTTAATCTTTTGAGGAACTGCTAGACTTTTTCAAATCAGCTGCATCATTTTAACATGCCCATTAGCAGTAAACGAAGGTTCCAATTTCTCCACGTTTTCACCAATACTTATTATCTTTTTTATTACAGCCATTCTAGTGTAAAGTGGCATCCCATTGTGATTTTGATTTGCATTTCCCCCACGATTAATGATTTTGAGTATTTTTTCATGTATTTATTGATATTTGTATGTTCTTTGGAAAACTGTTGTTTGCCCATTTTTAAAATGTGTCATTTTTATTGAGTTGTAATAGTTCTTTATATATTCTAAATACAAGTTCCTTATCAGATATGATTTGCTTCTCTGTTTTATATGTTCTCAGAGATTCTGTGCATTTGAAATGCACAGATCTTCCTCTTAATACATATATAGGAAGAGTTTATTAGACTCACGGGTATGCACATTGCAAACCTGGAGTTTTTTTTCTAAGATAAATCTCTAAATGAGGAAAAGGAACATATAATCAAATTATATGTAATGAAACAAGTTAGAATAGTTACATTCTTTGCAATTTTATAACAAAATTAAAATTGCGGAGAAAATGAAATTTTAATGAAATATAAATTACTGTAATTAACCAAAGAGGTAAAAAACCTGAATATACTAATCATAACAAGAAAAACAAAATTAAAGGTTGTTAAAGATATTTTAAGAGCACTGAGCCCATGTAACTTTAGATTCGTATGTCAGGATCCCATCATTCTTATTATTCAAACTATTCCTGAATAATAACAATGGAAATATTCTAGTTCATTTATGTTTGTAAGCTGTTTTCTGCCAGGGTCTGGCATTCTAGCAGTTTTCTTTCAGTTTAGTTTTTTGCTTTTTATTACTGAGAATATGATTTTTCTTGTCACTTTTTTGAAAATAATGTTTTTTGTCTTTTAAAAATTCCCTTTGATATTCTGCACTTTGACTCTTGTATCTTGGTTTGTAAATACTTATCTTTTCTTTTTTTTTTTTTTTTTCTTTTTTTTTTTAATTTTATTTTTGAGAGAGAGAATCCCAGGCAGGCTCCTCACTGCCAATGCGGAGCCTGACACAGGCTCAAACTCACGAACCATGAGATCTTGACCGGAGCCAAAATCAAGAGTCAGATGCTTAACCGACTGAGCCACCCAGGCACCCCTGGCCTCTGTGGTTTCTAATGTGAAATCAACTGTTAATCTTGTTTTGAGGATTCCTTGTATGTAAAGAGACACTTGTATTGCAGATAATCTCTTCTCTTTGTCTTTCAGTAATTTGATTATAATGTGTCTTAATTGTGGATCATTTTGAGTTTATACTGCATGGAATTTGTTGAGCTTTTGGATATGTAGAGTAATACATACAGATTTGTTATCAAGTGTGAGGAGTTTGGGGTCACTATTTTCTTTTTTTAAAGGTTTTATTTTTAGGGGCACCTGGGTGGCTCAGTCAGTCGTCTGTCTCTTGATTTCAGCTCAGGTTGTGGTCCCAGGGTCATGGGATCAAGCCCCACGTCGGGCTCTGTGCTGAGCATGGAGCCTGCTTGGGATTCTTTCTCTCTCCCTCTATCCTTCTTCCCCTGCTTACTTATTCTCTCTTTAAAAAATATATATGTATATATTTTTAATCGATCTCTACACTTAATGCAGGCTCAAACCCACAACCCTGAGACCAAGAGTCCCAGGCTTCACTGACTGAGCCAGACAGGCATCCCAAGAGGCCGTTATTTTCTTAAAATATTTTTTCTGGCCCCTTGTCTTCTTCTGAGATTCCCATTATTTGTATGATAGTTGCCCACTGGTCTTAAGGTTCTGTTCATTATTCTTCATTGTTTTACTTCCCTCCCAAAGCTCTTTAATCTCAATTGATTTATCTTTAAATTTGCTGATTTTTTTTCTCCTTGATCAAATCTGTTGTAATCCTTTGGTAAATTTTTCATTTCAGTTATTGTACTTTTCAACTCCAGAAATTCCGTTTGGTTTCTTTTTAGTTTTTCTATATTGATATTCTCTATTTTTTTCATGTTTATTTATTTTGAGAGAGAGCACATGAGCAGGGGAGGGGCAGAGAGGGACAGAGAGAGAGACTCCCAAGCAGACTCTTTGCTCAGCGCAGAGCCCAGTGCAGGGCTTGATACCACGGCCGCAGGATCACGACTCAAGCTGAAATCAAGAGTCAGACATTTAACCAACTGAGCCACCCAGGTGACCCCCCACTTTTATTTAATGTTTGTTTATTTATTTTGAGAGAGACAGCACTAGCAGGGGACTGGCAGAGAGACAGGGAGAATCCCAAGCAGATGCTGCACTGTCTTCACAGAGCCGGATATAGGGCTTGAACCCACAAACTATGAGATCATGACCTGAGCCAAAACCAACAGACACTTAACTGACTGAGCCATCCCATCACTCCTGATACTCTCTATTTGATGAGACCTCATTATTATGGTTTCCTTTAATTATTTTGTACTTGATGTAAAGTCTTGTAAGTCCAATGTCTAGGCTTCCTCAAGGAAGTTTGTTTTTTCCTGTGTATAGGCCATATTTCTTACTTCTTTTCATGACTCCTCATTTTTGTTGAAAACTGGACATTAATATTATAATGTAGTGCCATTAAAAATCAGATTCTCCTTTCTGCAGGGTTTTTGTTCTGCTTGTTATTGATCTGTTTAGTGATTTTTCTGAACTAATTTTATAAAAGTTTGAGTTCTTTTTGTATGTGTATGGCCGTTGAAGCCTTTTAGCTTAGTGGTCAGATAGTTATTTAAAAAGAGATTTTCTGAGGTCCCTGGCTGGTTCTGTCTGTACAGCATGCAACTCTTCATCTTGGAGTTGTGAATTCAAGCCCCACGTTGGGTGTAGAGATTGCTTAAAATAGAATAAAATAAAAATCTTTAAAAGATTTTTCTTTGGGTGCCCGGGTGGCACAGTCGGTTAAGTGTCTGACTGTGGCTCAGGTCATGATCTTGTGGTTTGTGAGTTCGAGCCCTGCGTCGGGCTCTTTGCTGACAGCTCGGAGCCTGGACCCTGCTTTGGATTCTGTGTCTCCCTCTTTCTCTCTGCCCCTCCCCCATTCCCTCCCTCTCTCTCTCAAAAATAAATAAACGTTAAAAAAAATTTTTTTAAATACATATGTTTCTTAAATACCTATGAACAAAAAAATTCTCTCAGTCTTTGTAGGTAGATTCTTGTTTATGTTGAGGCATACCTTCAACACTCAAGCAGTTTACAGCTTTCTTAGCCCTCACTTTATGTGCATATACTGAAGGTCAGCCAGAGTATAGGGCCTTCACAGGTCTTTTGTTTTTTTTTTTTAATGTTTATTTATTTATTTATTTTGAGAGAGAGAGTACTTGCGGGAGGGGCAGAGAGAGAGAGGAGGAGAGAGATAATTCCGAGCAGACTCTATGCTGTCACTACAGAGCCTGACATAGGGCTCTATATCATGAACCATGAGATCATGACCTGAGCTGAAATCAAGAGTCAGACGCTTAACTGACTGAGCCATCCAGGCACCCCTCAGGTCTTTTCTGAGCATGCTCCCAGCACTGGACTTGCCCAGGGCCTTGGTTCCCTAGAATATGCAGGAGCTTTTCAAAGCCCTTATGCCCAAAGTATTTACTTCACCCATCTTTCCTCCCATGCTTTTTTCTTGGTGTTTTGTTTGCCACATCTCTTCTTCCTTGCCCTAGGTGGCTTTGGCTGCTATATTTGCCTTTAACTGTTTTTAACAAATGCCAATCCGACACTTTAGAATCATAAATTTATATACACAATGGAATACGTGGCAATGAGAAATAATGAAATATGGCCTTTTGTAGTAACATGGATGGAACTGGAGAGTGTTATGCTAAGTGAAATAAGTCATACAGAGAAAGACAGATACCATTTGTTTTCACTCTTATGTGGATCCTGAGAAACTTAACAGAAGACCATGGGGGAGGGAACAGGAGAAAAAAAAGTTAGGGAGGGACGCAAACCTTAAGAGACTCTTAAAGACTGAGAACAAACCGAGGGTTGATGACGGGTGGGTGATGGGTATTGAGGAGGGCACTTGTTGGGATGAGCACTGGGTGTTGTATGGAAACCAATTTGACAATAAATTTCATATTAAAAAAAATAAAACCATAAATTTTATGGTATTTGAACTATATACCCAATTTTTTTTTAATTTTTTTTTTAACGTTTATTTATTTTTGAGACAGAGAGAAACAGAGCATGAATGGGGGAGGGTCAGAGAGAGGGAGACACAGAATCTGAAACAAGCTCCAGGCTCTGAGCTGTCAGCACAGAGCCCGACGCGGGGCTCGAACTCACGGACCGTGAGATCATGACCTGAGCCGAAGTCGGCCGCTTAACCGACTGAGCCACCCAGGCGCCCCTTATATACCCAATTTTTAAAAAAATATTTATTTTTGAGAGAAAGAGAGAGCATGAGCAGGGGAGGGGCAGAGAGAGAGAGGGAGACACAGAATCAGAAGTAGACTCCAGGCTCTGAACTGTCAGCACAGAGCCCAATGCAGAGCTTGAACTCACAAACTATGGATCATGACCTGAGCCAAAGTCAGACGTATAACTGACTGTGCCACCCAGGCGCCCCCCCCCCCCAATTTTTTTTAATAAGCTCTATACCTAGCATGGGGCTTGAACTCAGGACCCCAAGATTAAGAGTCACATGCTATATGAACTGAGCCAACTAGGTGATCCTATACGTTTTTTTTTTAAATGTTTACTTTTTGAGAGACAGAGTGTGAGTTGGGGAGGGGCAGAGAGAGAGAGGGAGACACAGAATCTGAAACAGACTCCAGGCTCCAAGTTGTAAGCACAGAGCCCAACATGGGGCTCGAACCCACGAATCATGAGATCATGACCTGAGCTGGAGTTGGACACTCAACCGACTCAGCCACCCAAGCACCCCATCCTATACCCAGTTTTTAAAAACAGCAGAACATGCAGAGGATCCAGTATAAAGAATGTGGTCCAAGAAGGGTCAAGAACAAGTCATAGAAAAAAATTTAAAATTTGATACATCACGTTATATTAGAATACCTTATGTTCAATAATTGTAAGTCGTCAACATTCTGAAAGAAATGATCCTTACCCCTCTGGCTTTCACCTGGCTGGCTGTAGCCAGAAATTTGGTCAGCAATTGTTCCTTCCCTCAGCTGTCTAAGATACAAGATTAGTGTTTGGGCTCCAGTTTGTTCTTTTTGGTTTCAGTTATGATTTGTTTCCCAAATATTGCCTAATAAAATAATTTTATTTAGTCCTTTATGGACTCTTTCTCTAGGATTTATGCCAAAGCCACAGCTTGTTTGATGAAGTGATAATGAGCAAAAAAGCTGACCTAGAGCCTTGTCAAATACAGGGATTGGGCCCTTTTTTGCTAAGCACTGTTGATATTTTCTTTGTTTACTGGTAGGCATCAAAGAGAGAGGGGAGTCCTTTGGGATTCTCAGACTATAGAATTTCCTGAGGCACATTTTTCATGGTTTACATAAGCTTGTGCTCATAAATTGAATGGACTTAAAAAAAAAATAGATTGCCTTTACATGTAGATATAATTTGATTACAGAGGCATATTTAAATTTTTTTTAAGACATTTTATTTTATTTTTTTAATGTTTATTTTTGAGAGAGAGAGAGAGCACAAGCAGGAGAGGGGCAGAAAGAGAGGAAGACCTAGAATCAGAAGCAGGCTTGAGGCTCTGAGCTGTCAGCACAGAGCCCAGTGCGGGGCTTGATCTGACAAGATTGTGAGATCATGATCTGAGCCGAAGTTGGACGCTTAACCGACTGTGCCACCCAGGTGCCCCTGTTTTGCTATTTTTTTGAGAGCACATGCATGCAAGTCGAGGAGAGGTCAATAGAGGGGGTGACAGAAGATCCAAAGCAGGCTCTGCGCTGACAACAGACAGCCCAGTGTGGGGCTTAAACTCACAACCCCGAGATCTAGAGTCACATGCTTTACTGACTAAACTAGCTAGGTGCCCCTTTCTTAGATTCCTTTTATGGACTTAACCTTAAGAGTACGTATGTATAATGAAAACTCATACTATTCATATAATGTGAATTTAGTCTCTTAGGCTGGGGCTGGGGTGTTTATATCCTGAAACACACAGGTATTTTCTGAAATACTGAATACTGACAGTAGCATCATGGTAGTGACATCTGTATTTGTTAAGAGGTCCTCAAATATAAGTTACTAAGAACTGCTGCCCTAGTTATTTATTATTGTATGTATACATGTGAAAGAGAAGCAGAGACAGACTGAGATTTATGTGCTAAGGTGTGGGTACAATGAAAATAATAGAAGGCACTATAAAAGCAGACAGGACAGAAAACAGAGAATGAATATCTTTGATAAAAAAGTTTTAAAAAAATAATGAATTAGGACTGGCAATACATATAGAGCAAGTGCTCCCTGAACCTTACCGAAGGAAAAAACTATTTGTGGTGGGACATTTTAGTTTTTAGTGTTTTTCTTGATTATAACGGGAGTAAGAACACCTGAAGTTTTTTAAACACTCTTCTCATATTAGGTATGCTGATTTCTTCGTTTGGCACAGGTCACACTGCTGTTTGAATTTATGTACAAGTGACTCATGTAAACTCATTTTTAGCAATTTCATACTTAATGAATTGGTAGAATATTGTAGAATCTGACCCTTAAGTTTCACACTTTTAGCCAGCAGTGTATCAACTGGTTTAGATCATGTTATCATTTAATGAATAGTATATAAGAAACCCAGTCTACTGTATTAGATATTGTTGTGTTTTTACTCACATAGAAAGAGATTAGATGCTTGAACTAGTTGGAGTCTGGTAGTCCTTTGTGGCTGTGCACCTGCTTGCTGTTGCTTTGAAGGTGGGTGAGTCTGTAGCCCCGGGAAGGAAGAAGTCATAGAAGCTGACTTATCCATAACAGGTCTTTAGGTCCATTGGTGCAGCAAATTTCAAAGCTAAGAGAGGAAGACTGCTTCTGATCCCTGTAGGAAGAGGAAGCAGGAAAAGAAATCTCAACATGGAAAAGGTCTCCCAGGAAAGCATAGGAGAAAAGCAGGCTGCAGTGCAGAATGCAGAAGAAGCCCATTCTTTGGGAGGTGGTGAAGGCCAGGAGCCTGGAGGAAGTATTAGAACAGGTTGGGCCTCACCTGCCCATGATGTTAGACAGGATATGCCCAATAGGCTTGTCAGTAACCTTGGTATGATAGATGGAGTTGCTGATGATATGGAACGGTTCATGGAGGAGATGAGAGAGATAAGGAGGAAAATTAGGGAGCTTCATTTGAGGTGCAGTTTGCACATTCTTATAGGACATCCCCCTCATCCTATCGTGATGAGTTTTATCTTATGCCTTGAATGCTGAGGTTAATATTAATAATAAAACATCCTGCTTCCCAAAGTAACGTTTTCTTGATGTACCCTTTGCTGTGAATCTGGTGTTCTGTCATATTTCTTTCTTTCTTTTTTTTTTTAATAAAGTTTTTTGTTTTTGTTTTGTTTTGGAAAGAGAAAACGGGAGGGCAGAGAGAGGGGGAACAGAGGATCCGAAGTGGGCTGTCATTTTTCTGTTTGGATATTTCATTTTGAGTTAGTCTGGAAGTTTTTCTGTCAGCAGGGGAGTTTCAGAAACTTGCATGGAAAAGTTTATTACATACTGTGAAGGTAGTAAAGCAGTTTAAAAAGCAGTCTGTAGATAAACTCTCTCATTTAAAAGCATGCATATTGGGGCACCTGGGTGGCTCAGTCACTTAACCATCCAACTGTTGACATTTGTGAGATTGAACCCAAAGTTGGGCTCAGCACGGGGTGTGGAACCTGCTTGAGATTCATTCATTTCCTCTCTCTCTCTCTCTCTCTCTCTCTCTCTCTCTCAACAAACTTTAAAAATAGATGCACCTGGGTGGCTCTCTCAGTTGAGAGTTCATCTCTTGGTTTCAGCTCAGGTCATGGTCCCAGGTCATGGGATTGAGCCCCTTGCTTAAGATTCTCTCTCTTCCTCTCTCTCTCTGCCCCTCTCCCCAGCTTGTGCTCTCTTTCTTAAAAAAAAAAAAAAAAAAAAAAAGAATAGCACGCATATTTTATGTATATATATACATATATATATGTGTATATATATATACACATACACACACACACACACACACACACACATATATATATATGAGATTACTTGGCTTGCAAATCATTGTACAGTGGACAGATCCAGACATGGAGAAATTCGACATGGACCCAGAGATACAAAGCAAATAGAGAGTGTGCTATGAAGTCTAGAGATCCACAGCATTCTTTACCTTGGGACTGAGGAACTAAGAGGTTATTAAAAGTCTGTTTTCATTTGCAATCTCTGAGCTTTTTAATATCACCTGTTAAAAGTAGAATTTGCTTTTCATAAAGTCACTTGATTTAGATCTTCCAGACCTTGTTTTATAAAGCAAGAGATATCCAGTATTTAAAAAATTGGTTGATTTGGGAATTACGTTCAAGCTGTCGATTACCGTCATTTGCTGTTACCAGAAAGCACTAGATGAATCTAGGCTATTCTCAGCAATTTCTTGAATATTGAGATCATTTGAGAAAAAAAAAAAAAATGAAACTTTCCACTTGCTTGGTTTATCATGTGCCTTAATACATCATGTGCATGTAATACCTAACCACGATTCCTGGAGATAATAGCTGCTCACTAAGAACCGAAAGAATGACTAACACAATTAACTATTGTTTTTCTTTTAAGGTTAAAAACGACAACTAACGCCAACCATGAAAGATCCAAGTCGCAGCAGTACTAGCCCAAGCATCATCAATGAAGATGTGATTATTAATGGTCATTCTCATGAAGATGACAATCCATTTGCAGAGTACATGTGGATGGAAAATGAAGAGGAATTCAACAGACAAGTTAGTTTTATGTACAAACATACTCTCTCTTTTGTAGCCCATAACAGCTCTCAGTACTTGACCCTGAAGCGTGTTTTATTTCGTCCCTTATATATGAAATATATGGATTAATGTGCCACTACTCCTCTTTTATTTGGATGCTGATTACTACCAGGTTTATCTGCTCACTGAAATAATATAGGGAGGTTTTTTCAGCATTCCACCCCAGATATTCTTATTCAGGAGGACTAGGGTAGAGCCTAGGAAACTTGTTTTTTAAAAGCTCCAAGATAGGGTGCAACTAGATGGTTTATTTGGTGTATCATGTGACTCTTGATCTCAGGGTTGTGAGTTCGAGCCCCATATTGGGTGTAGAGATTACTTGAAAATAAAACTTAAAAAAATAAAGTTGGTTCCAGTGTACAGTTAGGTTTGGAATCCATTGCCATGCACCAATCAGATTGCTGTTAAAAGAGTAGAAAGCAGGAGCAGATAGTCCTAGGTACTAGGGTACAGAATTGTGTTGTGTTTCACCTGAGGTTCTCAATCTGATGAGCCTGAAAATCTGCCACTACTGTTCTCTTTAGAGAATGCTCAGACATTGATGAATGTTGTCTTTTATTTCCATATTTCTGGCATCTGTTCCCATCTTTTGTCTAGTTCCTCCCTGATCATGGCTTTGGTAATCAGTAGTCAGCTGGATTTCACCATATCCAGTAATGGATATTCTAGAGTAAAACAGTGTAAATTCAGTGAGAATCATTTGGGCTGTTTTTGTTGGTTTGGATTTGTTTTTAATTACCCATGCCTTGACCCTACCCTGTACAGAATTTTAGTCATTTTTGGTTGGGTTTAGGGTTTTCGTAGTTGTAAAGTATCACAGGTAATTCCAATAGGCATTCCTCAATGAAAGCACTCCTTTATTTAATACTTCCCCACTTTCTGCTAGGACACATAAAGACAGCAAAACCTTAAACAGATCCTCCCTAGTCTTACAGTAAACGTTTTTTTTCTTGGCACAGAAGCAGAGAAGGTTAAAATAGTGTGTTTTTAAATGCTTTAAATTGCTTTTTTTGTTTTTTTGTTTCTGTTTTTTTGTTTTGTTTTTTGTTTTTGTTTGTTTGTTTGTTTGTTTTTTTGAGAGAGGGAGCATGCACATGAGCTGGTGAGGGGCAGAGGAAGAGAGAGAATCCTAACCTAAGCAGGCTCCACGTCCAGCACGGAGCCCAGTGCAGAGCTCGATCCTACAACCCTGGGATCATGACCTGAGCCGAAATCAAGAGTTGGATGCTCAGCCAACTGAGCCACCCAGGCACACCTTAAATGCCTTAATTCAGGATATTTTAAATCATTCCTAGTGACACATTCCTAGTGACACATTACCAAGTGTGCTATCAGTGATCCTTTATTTATTATAAATCCAGATAGAAGAGGAGTTATGGGAAGAAGAATTTATTGAACGCTGTTTCCAAGAAATGCTGGAAGAAGAAGAGGAACATGAGTGGTTTATTCCAGCTCGAGATCTCCCACAAACTATGGACCAAATCCAAGACCAATTTAATGACCTTGTTATCAGTGATGGCTCTTCTCTGGAAGATCTTGTGGTAAAAAGTTATTTTTCATCTTTTTAAAAAACTAGCTCATCTTTCCCATAAGTGGAAAAGCCAGCAGTATCTGTTTAACAAGAGTTCTACATTTCTTCCCCTTCAGAAATTGTACTGCTTCTTTCTATGGAAGCAGGGGCCTCTCAGTCTCACTTATGACTTAGAGTGACTTCTGGCAACACTCTGGAGCTAGTCTGAGGCTGCTAACAGACTTCTTGCCACTGCTTTTAGTTTTGATAACTATATTACCCTAGGATATGTAAATATCTTAAAGCTTTAATCCAAAAGAAGTATATTGTATGTCCATGTAACTTGCCTATACAAAAGTAGCTTGATGAAGAAGTTTTGCTCATTAATTTTTTTCTTAAACATTTGGCAAAATTTGCACATTTTTATCTGAAAGGTGAAAATTTGGAGATTTTTTTTTTCCTGCCCCAAGATTTTCATTGAGTTACCCTAACTCCATTTGGAACTGGGATTTAATATGGACTTTTACAAGCTCTTGGCAGAAGAGGAACAAAAACCTATTTGCATTTTTACCTACTCTCTATGTCTCATTGCTGGGGATGGTAGGTACATTTGCAGTAAATTTTTTCAGGAATTAAGATAAATAGGCATCAGTGCTAGAATAGAACGTGATGAATCGTTTGCTAAAATTAAGATAAAATGATCTAAAGTCATAATGGTGACCTTTCTGTCCATATTGACAGTCTCTACTTGCTTTTACAATATAGTTCTCTGGGATTTACTCCTAGACTCACAAATATTTTTTGCAGTTATTTTTTGTTCACTGTGCATTGATTTCTTAACCTGGCGATATATCATAATTACCTGTGAAGGATTAAAACCAAAAATAAGTCCCTTAGCTAGATCCCAGACTTGCAAACCAGTTGTCTAGGCATAAAAAGCACTCCTAGGGCATACTGCCAGCCTGCCCCATCAGGCATTTGGGAACCATTCTTCTAAAGGGCTGTATGGAGAACACTGAAATTTACATTGTAGTACAGATTTGTTGTAGTAAATGACAACCCAGTTGAGCAGATGTGTGATCTCAATAGTCTGTTGTGATATGCTTGCTTATGACTACATTAGTTATTCCACAAATAATCCTGGTTGCTCTGATGAGTGAAGTCCTTTGCTGGTCATAATGTATAACTTTAATCTGGACCCAATACAATTTCATTGTCTAGAAACTGGCTTGTTCTTTTTGGTCTATTTGAGATTATGTTAATTCCTTATCATTCTTTTGTAGCTGCCAAAAGATTGCACATTCAAGAACAATGCTTTTTTTAATTTAAACTTCACACTTTTAAAGTTTAGATAGATTTCCTTTGAGAGAAGTGAGAGTATGTCCTGTCCAAGGAAATGGCTGTGTATAAATTATAAAATTAAAATTAAATTGTTGCTTCAAGATGTTATTTAATATACTTTGGTCATGAAGTAAGTGACATAGGGGGATCATATTCAATCTAAAAGCCTACCAGTATTCTGACATTTCAGGCCCTGTAATACATCCCGATTTCTTTTCATCTTTATCAACTATGGTGGAGGCAGATTTCCACATTGTGGAATGTCTGACATGTCTGCTTAGGAAAGTCAAGATTTAGAGATCTAGAATACTGGCTCTTAGAGACTTTGGCCCATTCTTCCTCTAACTGATGCAGAAATAGGGTTCCAAAGAGAGTGACTTATCCAGGCTTTCATAGGAAGTTAGTTTAGAGCAGAGCTGGAATTCCATCTTAGGGTCTTCTCATTCCCCATGTAGTTTTCTTTTCCTTTTACAAACTTTGCTTCCTGTAGTAATTAGAATACAGCAGTTTTAGAAAGACAACTGTATATTTTCAGTGAGGATCATAAGCAAAATTAATCCATAAACAATTCCCCAGTCCACTTTAATCATCATTTCAATACTTGTTTAATATTTTTGCATAGTATGAAACTGTTAAAATCAAATATTATAGTTAAATGAACAGAATTCCTTATTCAGTGACACCTTTTTAGTTTGTGTGTAGATAGTGGGTTTCTGATTACACTTAAGCAAATTTAATTTCAATTTTTTCTTTCTCTTTAGAAGGCTATAAGTTTTCATATATTATGTATGTGTATATGTATATACACATACATAATATATATAGTTTACTTCTGGTTCCTTCTTTCCCTTCTTATAGATAAGATTTTTTGGGTTAAGTTTAACCGTACAATCTGAGTTCTTTTGTCTTACGTTTTTTGGAAGATATTTTTGCATGTGGATCTGGGTTGAATGCTTTTGAGTATCTGAAGCCATCTGTTAATGAACTTGATTTTTTATGTACTTATTTTCCAGGTCAAGAGCAATCTGAATCCAAATGCAAAGGAGTTTGTTCCTGGGGTGAAGTACTAAAATATTTGAGTAGACGGGGCCCTCTTTTGGTGGATGTAGCACAATTTCCACACTGTGAAGGCAGTATTAGAAGACTTAATTGTAAAAGCTCTCTCTTGTCACTGTGTTACACTTATGCATTGCCAAAGTTTTGTTAGTCTTGCATGCTTAATAAAAGTGCTGAGACTGTTATTAAGTAATAAGCTGTCAAACATTTACTGAAAATAGAATTGGCCCCATGGCTTGATGTGAAGACAGCGAGGAAAGAAGCACCAGTCAAGATGTAACAAAGCGCCAAATTAAAATGACCTCTAAATCTTCGTGAATTGCCTTTTTTGAGGCTAAACTGGTCCCTTAGCGTTAGCTAACCGTTGTTAATGTCCAAACTTTTTTTTTTTTTTAACGAGTAAATTTAAGTTCAAGTTGTTAGGCAAATTTCTCAGTTCAGACTTACTAAATTTGCATTTGTCACTATCAAGAAGAATTTCCGTTTTCTGAAGAAGGCCTTGTTAATTAATTTGAAACAATTCATTATAGACAAGTAAGTCTTTGGTTACTGAGGTTATAAGGTAATGCTCATGATGAGAACTAGCCCTGACTTTTATGGTATGTTATCACATAAGAAATGTGAATCCTCCTAGTGTTAGATCTGAGGAAGCATTGCATCTTCTCAGGTGTCACTGCATCATAGCCATGCCTATGTGAAGTGCAACATTTGACCCACCATAATCCAATTGAACAAAGAAATTGTAACATGATTTGAGTGGTGCTTTTCCTTGCTTTGTTAACCATCACTACAATGGTCTGCAGCACAACTTTTCTTTTAACAAAGCTAGAACAGTTTTGGCTTCTTAAACTTCATACTTGGGTAGGTTAAGCTGCCATACGTGTTCAGTGTGAATAGTGTTTAAGTTGAAAATATTGTAAAAAAATTATATTTTTTCAAAAATATTTAAAAAAATAAATAATAGTAGAACTGAGCTGATGGTTGTGTTTATTGGTGCTTGAGTGCAGACTCTCCTGTGGTGATTGATACTCACTGTATTGTGGTTTCAGTACTTCAGGACAACCCTACTGGCAAGAATTGCTAAGAGAGCAGGCTTTATTAAATTCCATAGTGTCAAGTGTGTCATTACGCATGTATCTGTCCAAAATGTAGCAGTAAAACAAACCTGATCTCCCCTTCTGTAAGCCACTGTGATTACCTCAGGCTGCAGTCAGTGTCAGGGCAGTTATGGATGTCCACCTTAAGAAGGTTTTTGGCTAACCAGTGTAATGGTAACCTTACTCTAATATAATCTCCATTGGCTTCTGCCCTTCACAAGCCGTTGCTGGTCTGATTGGACTGGTTTGCTATTTTGGTTCACCTGGACCATCCCTGTTTTCCCCTCACAAGCTTATTTATATGTTTGTTCCTGAGGTGAAGTATTAAAGGAGTTTGTTCCTGGGGTGAAGTACTTTATTTTGGGATAATCGTTATCTTGGGACAGGCTGTCAGCCAACTAGCAATTCCCTGGTTCTACATACAATTCTACCTTATGGCCCTACTCAGTTATGCTTTTCTTGAGTTTGTTGGGCTCAGAATTGAGAAGGCCATATAGTCAGTCTGGTTCACATTCTTTGTGGGGGATCCTTTGGTGTGCCCAAATGCCCCAGTGTTTTTTAATAGCTACCTTAAAAGACAATAAACAAGTAGGTTGTTGTTTTTTTGTGGTTTGTGGTTTTTTTGTAATCTCAAGCACCTGGCTGGCTCAGTTGGTAGAGCATACAACTCTTGATCTCAGGGTTATGAGTTCAGGCTCCACATTGGGTGCAGAACTTACTTTAAAAACAAAAAATAATCTCTACACCCAACATGGGGCTTGAACTCATGACCCCCAAGAGTCGGATGCTCTACTGACTGAGCCAGCAAGGCACCCCAAAACAAGTGGATTTTTAAGAAACTCTGAAGCAGAAATGATTCTACTTGGCTCTCTTTCTTTTTGGAGCTTTGATACAGCCAGTCCCCTATGTCTCTTAATAGCTAAGTACCACAAGTGGCACAGCTGGCTGCCAAATGTATGAAGCTTACAGATCCTTTTTTCTCTAAGCTTAGACAGGGGCAGATGAGTTCATTTCTACATAATGCCAAATTATCATAGTGCAGTATAACTGGAGATTATAAACTCCAGTAATGATGTAAGCTGATGATTAAGAGTAAAGACTATGGGGCACCCTTCTTCCCCTGCTCGCGCTCTTCTCTTTCTCTCTCTTTCTCAAAAATAAATAACCTTAAAAAAAAATAGAAGTTCAGTTATTAAAATTAAAAAAAAATTTTTTTTTAATCTTTATTTTTGAGAGAGAGACAGAGCGTGAGCAGGGGAGAAACAGAGAGAGAAGGAGACACAGAATCTGAAGCAGGCTCCAGGCTCTGAGCTGTCAGTACACAGAGCCCGACGTGGGGCTCGAACCCATGAACTGTGAGATCATGACCTGAGCCGAAGTCGGACGCTTAACTGACTGAGCCACCCAGGCGCCCCACAGTTACTAAAATTACTAAAAAAAAAAAAAAAAAAAAAAAAAGGCAAAGACTAGCCAGACTTCCTAGATGTGAATCCATTGATCATGGACAAGTCACTTTTCTATGCCTTAGTTTCCACATCTTTAAAATGGTAGAAATAATGGGGCATATGGCTGGCTCAGTCAGAAAAGCATGTGACTCTTGATCTCAGGGTTGTGAGTTTGAGCCCCACAAGGGGTGTAAAGGAGTACAAAAAAATTTCTTAAATAAAACGGTAGTAAGAACAGTATCTATCTTAGGATTGTGTGATTCGTTAATACACATCAAGCCCTTAAGATAGTCCTCAGCACATAGAAAGTTCTGTTTAAGTGATTGTTACTATTATTACTATTAAAAGAGTATTCTAATTTTTTAAAATGTTTATTTTTGAGAGACAGAGAGGGAGACACGGAATCCAAAGCAGGCTCCAGGCTCTGAGCTATCAGCACAGAGCCTGAGGTGGGGCTCGACCCCACCAGCCTCGAGATCATGACCTGAGCCAAAGTCAGATACTTAACCAAATAGCCACCCAGGCATCCCTAGAGTATTCTAATTTTGTTGGAACTTTTTTTTTTTTCAAATTTTAATTAAATGCTAGTTAACATACAGTGCAATATTGGTTTCAGGAGTAGAATTCAGTGATTCATCACTAATATACAACACCCAGTGCCCATCCTAATAAGTACCCTCCTTAACACACATCACCCACCTCCCTCTATCAATCCTCAGTTTATTCTCTATTGTTAAGAGTCTCTTATGGTTTGTTTCCCTCTGTCTTTCTCTCCTCCTCCCATATGTTCATGTTTTGTTTCTTCCACATATAAGTGAAATCGTATGGTATTTGTCTTTCTCTGACTTACTTAGCATAATACACTCTAGCTCCTTTTGGAACTTTTCTTGTCAGGGAAACTGCACATTAAAACTACTTAGCTGTTTAACTGGAATCAGACATCTGCATTACAGGTAGAGATGGAAAGTTTCAGAGCATCAGCTATCCCATTTTGAAGCCCTTTGGACAGATCACCCCATTAGGGCCTGTGTGTCATAGTTTTAAGGTAATTGAAGTCATCCTGTTTTGATTTTGGGGTTCTTATTTTATGATCATTATTGAAACAAGGCAGCATATATGAGAGGAGCCCAATGCAGGGCTTGAACTTGCAACCCTGGGATCATGACCTGAGCTGAGATCAAGAGTCAGACGCTTAACCACTGAACCATCCCGGTGCCCCTGAGAGGATTTTTCGTGTTCTTGTGCATTGTCAGTATTTCTCAACCTATTCCATGTCATAAAGTATTATTTTTTTTTAGCATACTGGAGTGCAAGGATGGGGCTATCTGTGGCTAGAGTTTATGGTTCATGGGCTGCAGTTGACCCATTTCCTGCCTAGATACTCAGACTGCTGAAGGGGTCAGTATGTCAGCATACTTGTAACTTCTTAGTGACCCACATCAGTTGGGAAGTTCTACTCTCATTATGAAATAACTAAGGAATTCCATTCAGAATCCATATTTTCACTTTGTACCCATCTACTTTCCCCTTAAAGACTGTGAAATAGGTCACAAAAGTGGAAATTGAGTAGTTTTGTTTTTCTTTGGTTAAAGCATAAGAATATGATTTTTCAACCCTCCCACAAAAGACCATCTAACACATCCTACCTTTCCTAGGAGTAATTTTTCAGACTTTGGTGCACGCAGACCCAGTATGTATATTATCTGGAGTGTCTTCTGGAACTGGATGCTGGGCTTTTGACCTTGAAAATCCTCTGAAGACTGGGCAGATAGGAATGTATTTCAGAAAGGCAATCCTCTTTACCATGCTCATCCCAATGGGGAAGTCATAGCTCTTGAGGCTGGTAGACATCTCACTGTTGGCATGGGCCCCAGCTTTCCACTGTATTAGACCTCGTTCCTGTGGGCTCCCTGGAAGAGGACAGAGAAATTACCAGGGCCAGCAACCCTCCACTACCTCCCCTTCCCATAACCTAGTCCTAAGGCAGACTTCTGGAATCCATGGTCTTCATTCTCAATTATTTTCTGGGACTGAAAAGTTACTGAATCCACAATTCTCAGCTCCTAAGTTGGCAAGAGCTCGAGGAAACCCTAAAAGGTACTGGTTATACTTTGTATTTATTGTGTATCTATAGTGTACCAGGCTCTGTGCTAAGTGCTTTCATTTCTTTATCTCATTTCTCCAAAACATTCCTGTGGGAAGTATACAGGTACTATTATACAAATTTATATGATGAAGAAACAGGCAGAAAGGTTAAGTAATGGTCAGTTTACATCTCTAGTGTGGAGCTAGTGTGTGCTAAGCTGATGGGGACCAGATAGTGCCCAGACCCGCTTTGGGGCCAAGCAGGGATATTCACAAAGGCTATAATCATTATTAATATTCAATATTATGATTCCATATTTAGAAAATACACTTGCTTTTATAATACAAACCTCAGAAAGTCAAGCTACTAAGTAAAATCTTTGTTGGTAGTATGGATACATGAAAGATTATTTACATCTAGGGGAGTATTTCGTCAAGAGGCAGGAAAGCAGTGCGTGAGATCTCTGAGGTTTTTACAAGAGGGCTGAGGTTAGAGAAGACTGATACAGTGTGAGTAGAAAGAGATTTCCACTAGCCCCACTAGCATTTCTTGAACTAAATTACCCCTCTTAAGTTTCTGCTGTGGATGGGGAAAGAAAGAAAATGCAAGGCGGCCCATCAGCAAAATGTGCATCACACAGAAGAAAGTTGTATACAGGTAATTCCATGATTAAGGACCGGCTTCTGGTTTAACCAGACCTGGGTTTGAATTCAGGTTGGCAATTAGGCAACTTGAATTAGGTAAATGATTTGACCACTCAGCTTCAGATTCCTCAACAATGCACACTGAAGGACTATTGACGATTATGGAGCTCCTGGGTGGCTCAGTCGGTTGTGTCTAACTCTTTGGTTTTGACTCAAGTCACAATCTCACAGTTGGTTGTGCAGCTGAGCCCCTTGTCAGGCTCTGTGCTGACAGCGCAGAACCTGCTTGGGATTCTCTCTCCTTCTCTGCCCCTCTCCTGCTTGTGTGCTTGCATTCTCTCTCTCAAAACAAACATTAAAACAAAAAAGGATTATAGGGCATAACATGTATAATGATCCCTGGTAGTGATGGTTGCTGATAGGGAGTTGGGTTGAAGGATGGGAATGTGAGAATCTCAGCAAGGCAGTCTGAGGCTATTAAAATCTGAGGTAGCTTAATCCAGCTACCCAAACCACAAAGTCCGTCAGTATACAGTCCAGCTGATGCCCTCTACCTCCTCAGATTCCATGAGCATAGAGGCTGCCACTTCTCTTTCTCATGTCCACAGCCAGCCTTCTAAATGGGGAGGAGCGGGTACCACCTGTTAGTCCATGGGGTAACTGCTACCAAGAGTTCTCTCATCATCTGATGCTGTCTGGAATTTCTAAAAGTGCCATGGCACTTAGGCCTTGCCTGCCCTCCAACCCTGCAGCTGTGTTCAGGCTGGGAAGTGGTGGGCGATGGAGGGCCATCATCCTTCTACTCCCATCCCTCATCTTCCTGGAATGATGCAGCCTTTAACCTCTGCCTCCATGGGGCTTTCCCTGATTCACCAGATCCCCCGAAACCCTCTACAGAGGCAGTATGGTGCAATTGTTGGGACACAAGTCCTAGACTGCATCAAATAGACTTGGTAAAAATCCCAGATTTGCAACCTGTTAAATCTTCAAATGCTGTGAACTTCGGTAAGTCACTTAACCTCTCTGATTCTGTTTCCTTGTGAAATGGTGTTGATAGCATCTACCAGGATAGTCTTTGAGAATGAAATGAGACACATAGTTTCATGCCTGACCCATAGTAGACGTTTGGTAAACGTTAACTGTGCTTGTTACTCATTAAGTAACTGGTGACAGTTTTTATATCTTACAGGGAACATAAACATGAGCCAGGAGGGTTCTCAGGGACTCACTAAGTTATCTTCCACAATCCCTGCAAAAAGCCCTAACATCAAAGAGAAATAAATGTTAGGGGCTCTTCTAGTAGCTAGTATTATTTGGTAGTGGGTGTTGCCAACAAACTGATGCTTCATTTGTATCTGCCCTAATCTAAGAAAGCAAAGGCTACCAAAGGCACCCCTCAACCTGGCTATCACGAATTGGAAGGAAACAACTCATAGGGCCCCGAATGACTAGACCCATCCTCTTCAAGACCTATGAGGCATGACTGTACCACTGTCTAGCCACTAGTCTCTCCCTCCAGCCAGTGGGCACTCCACCAGCCCAAACTTCCTGTTTCTCCTTGCACGTCCTGCATTGCATGGGTCCTGGCCACACTTCTGATCGAGGGGTCATTTGTTAGAGTGCATGTGAGCCCAGCCTAGTTCTGTTTCCCTCCCAGAGGTGACCCATACCTGGCACTGTGTTGTCCAGTATGAAAGCGAGGCACCCACCCACAAACATCTCTGTGGTCAGCAGCACAGTCAGAATCTGGTCCACTTCAGGAATGCCTGTGGAATAGGTCAAGGGCCAGTGGACATCTTGGCCTCACCTGAAGACCAGAGCTCAGGGGCTTTCTCCCCACTTGTGGAGTTTACTGACTTCCTTGAGTGGGCAGGGAGATGAAGTGGTACAAACCCCAACTTTCTAACCTATCTGTACCCTGTCCCACCCTTGGATTCAAATCCCAGTTTTGCCAATTGCTACTTATCTTGGGACAAATCATTTAACTTCTCTGAGCCTCACTTTCCTCTTCTGTAAGGTGGAAATGATAATACTATCTGTCTCCTGGAGCTGTTGTGAATATTAAATGAGCACATGTAAAGCTCCATAGCTGTCCATAGAAAGTGTCTTAGTAAAGGACAGTTGCTAATCACTTCTCAGCTTCTGGTTCACATCTAGAGTTGGGCAGGATTTGTGGTTCTCTCGTATGGTGCCTTTGACCGAGGGAGCTGTGCCCAGAGTCGAGCCCACCATACCTCCCCTATCGACCGAGATACTCAGACTAGCGGAGGCACCTGTGTTGATGACGCCGGGGTTGGACTCCAGGTAATTGGGCAGCGTGAGCCCGAAGAACATGGAAAATCCGAGCACGAACAGGTTGCGAGAGGAGTTCATGTCCACGAACTGCAAGTTGGACAGCCCCACAGCCGTAATCATGCCTGAGGGCGCAGGAGAACGGCTGAAGGCGTCCCGCAGGCCCGATGGGCTCCACCACTCCGCGACCGTGCAGAGACCCACGGCGCACACGCGGCACTCACCGAAAAGGGTGCAGAACATGCCCCCCAGGATGGGGTCAGGGAGCGAGGCAAAAAGGGCGGTGAATTTGCCAACAGTGCCCAGGACTAGCATGATGCCCGCACCATATTGCACCACGCGCCGGCTGCCCACCTGCAAGGGAGTCGGGGGGCAGGGTTAGACTCCAGGCGCGAAGCCTGACGGGATGAGTCGAGAGGACAGGAAGGTGGGCGGGGCCTGTTATAAAAGTGAGCACAAAAGGGCCGGGGCTTGATGCGGGGCGGGACCTCTCGAAGACAGGACGTGGCTAGGCCAAAGTGGGGGGAAGCTTGGGGCAAGTCTGTGGCACAGGGAATGGGGGTGGGGCTTTGTGCCGCTCCGGCTTGTCTTGGCACCTTGGTAATCCCTAGAACGCCAATGTTGGGGCTAGACGAGGTGGACCCGTTGCCTGTGCCCAGCAGACCTGCGATAATGCAGCAGATGCCTTCCGTGAAGATGCCCCTATAAGGAAAGGGTGAGTTTGGGCCTCAGTCCAGCCTCTGCCCTGGCTTATGTCCTTCCATCACCCTGGGCGGGCTGCTCGCCTTCTTGGGGACTGGGCAAGCTGCAACTATCTGTCTGTAGTACTCCCCACTCCAGGCCAGAGGTGGGTCTGGGAGCCAAGAGCCCAGGTCCGAGCGCTAGTCCCAGGGCCCTGGAACTTACTCCCTTAGGCGACTCTGGGCTTCAATTTCCTCATCTGTAAAATGGGCATAATAAGGGTACCTTGTCTCACAGAGTCGTTAGTAGATTGCATAAGAGAATACACATGGAGGGCTATGCACACGAGAGGTTGTCAATGACCGCAGTTTCCCTTAGGCGTCTTTATCTCAACTTCTGGTGACACTCAGAGTGAGTGATGTGAGTATTCTATTTCTTTTTTTTTTTAATTTTTTTTTAACATTTATTTATTTTTGAGACAGAGAGAGACAGAGCATGAAGGGGGGAGGGGCAGAGAGAGAAGGAGACACAGAATCGGAAGCAGGCTCCAGGCTCTGAGCCATCAGCCCAGAGCCTGACGTGGGGCTTGAACTCACGGACCGCGAGATCATGACCCGAGCCGAAGTCGGACGCTCAACCAACTGAGCCACCCAGGCGCCCCAATGAGTATTCCATTTCATAAGTAAGGAGAATGAGGTCTGGAAAGTATTAGTGACTTGACCAAGTCCACACCTTTGAGACTCAACCTTGTCCCTACATTTGCTTCCTGAATGGCCCCTGAGGGATCAGATATTGGAGAGGGCAGGTGGCCATACCTGTTGATAGCATGTACTGGAGGGGGTGGTGCACCAGCCAGGCGGGCACAAGCATAGTAATCTCCGATGGACTCAATGATGCCGGCCAGTGTGGCACTGAACATTCCCAGGACAGCAGCCGCAGTCACTGTGGGCAGGCCCCACTGACCTGGATAGGGAGGGAGAAGGGAGGATGGGTGCAGTAACCTCTGGGATGCAGGGAGTGGACAAGGCAGTATGTGGGGGTTAAGATGTCTCACCCTGGGGTGGGAGCTATACAGTTGTCAGAGCTTATTTGGGATCACTCAGAGTCATGAAGCTGGAGTGAGGCTTTGAGGAAAATACCACTCTGCCTGCCACACTATAAATGTACAGCTAATGCCAAGTGCATCACTGGCTGCGTTGGGATCATCAGGGACCATCATGGATGGTCTTAGCTAGAAGCAGAAGGTCCCAGGTGGGGTGTCTCACAGGGGTAGGGGATGCGGATCCAGGGCGCAATAGCCATGATGTCCCCTCGGGCGTCCGTTCGTGCCTGGAATCCATAAGCTGTGGAGTCTGAGGGCAGCACATTCGTCAGGGTCAGGATATAGCAGAGCAGCCACACGGTCATGATGGCCAGCACAATCTGAAGTGGGGTGGGGTGAGGGGAGCACTGAGGGCCCTGGAAGTCTTGGTCCAGGCTAAGCAGCCCCTACCTCAGCCCTAGCTCCAGCTCCAGCCCCAGCCCTAGCCTTCGCCCCCACACCAGCTCAGACCTGGACCCCAATACCTACTCTAGCCGCTGACTAGGACCTCACCTGTGCTCTGGCTCTAGCTCCTATGCTGTCCTGGACCTGACCGCCCCCCGACCTTTGCCCTGGCCCCAGGTCCAGCCCCTGCCCTAGTCCCAGCCCCAGGTGTCTGTCAGCTCCTCACAGGAAACATCTTGAAGATCTGGATGCGGAAGAGAGTGAGGCCTTTGCCCCAACGGTAGACAGGCAGCAGGAAGGTGAGGTTACGCAGGTACTGGGAGAAGAGGACGATCAGGAGAATGGAACTGGGGGCAGAGGCACAAAGGAAAGATGGCTGGTAGGCTGGACTGGGGCCAGGACACGAAAGGGGTGAAAGGGGTGGGGCTGGGAAAGGATCAGGCTTAATGCCTGCTCACCAAGCTGAGATGCCCCAGTGGGAGCCAGCTCGGTCGCCAGCAGCTTGGAAGACAGAGAGGCCAATGAGGGAGACCGTGGGGGTGACCGTGAGAGGCCCTATGTAGCTGAGCAGGGCCCCAGGTAGCCCCATCAGCCCGATCACCACCTCCACCATGCTGGATACCATGATTGCACCCTGGACCTGGAAAAGCAAATAATGGTACTATAAGTCACTATTTAGAGGCTATGACCTCTACATTAAAAAAAAAAAAGAAAAAAGAAAAAAGGTCCTGGACCACCTCCTTGAATCCTCCAACTCATTATCGGCCCTCACTCCCAACTAGCCCCCTACTCAGGTCCAGGTCTCTTCTACCCAGATACAAACCCACCTCACGTATTCGTGGGTGCCAGATATGAGAAGTGTTCAGGGGAAGACTCCAGTTACCGTAGATCTCCTCTGGGATCAGAAACAGGGACACACACATAGCCAGGGAACACAGAGAAGAAGAGAAGGTGCTGCCATGAATGCAGTCTGGTGTCTGGACTCAGGACAGTGGCCCAGACTTCCAGGCTCCTGGGCCTCCCCTCTCCAGCACAGACCCCAGAAGTGTGCCCACCTTCTGGGGGGCATTTCCATCTCTCCAGGCTCAGGATGGCTTTCGCTGGGACCAGAAATGCAAAGGCGCTGGCCTGGAACAGCGGCAGCCTGGAAGGAGAGGCAAAGAGCAACAGGGCAGGGCCAGGGGAGGGCAGGGACACAGAGACAGCGGAGATGGGGAGAGAGGGGCACAGAGAGAAGGACAGAGAGAATCACATCCAGGGACAGAGACACAGGGACAAGGGCAGGGCAAAGCTGAGAGAAGTCGCTGTGGCCCCAGGCAGGCCTCTAACGTTTTTGGGGCCCAAGGGAGAAAACAAATGCAGTCTCTGGCCTACAACATGCTCCCTTTCCTTCCCAACCCCACTTCCTGCACTGTGAGGGGCCATGTACAGGGAAGCAAACAGCTCAGCTATTGCATCCAAGCCCCACTCACAACCTTCCTCCATCCCCCCATCACAAAAACAACCATCTTGTGGCCACCCAAGCCTAGAGCTGTGCACACAGGGGCAGGGGCCCCTGGACAACAGGCCACTGAAGAAGACCACACAGGCCCTAAAAGGGAGGAGTGGGTGGTCCTGATTACCCAGAGTAGGGCTTAACAGGAGGAGAGCCCAGCTAGGGTATATTCCCTTAAACCCGCAGACTTCTTGCCTTTGAGGAACGTCAGGGGCCTAATGTGGGATCCCAGCTTCCGGGCTCTAAGGCTGGCTTGGGAGTAGGAGTAGCAGGTGGTGACAGATAGCAGCTTTTCCCCCCAAAGAAACAGCCCTCAGAGAAAACACCTGCTCCCACTGTGTGGATCACTGTGTGTGTTGAGGGTGGGGAGGCAGAGGCAGGACAGCTCACCGGATGCCCAGTGTGGTCTGGATGAGGGTGGTGATGCCCACGCAGGTGAAGATAGTACCGATGAGTTGGCTGACCATGTACTGGTCGCGGCCCACACACAGTGCCTCAGCCAGGAGGAAGGGCACAGCAATGGTGCCACTGAAGCATGTCAAGTAATGCTGGGGGATGGTGGGGGTGGGGGGAGAGTGTATGAGGTGGAGCCCATAGGGCTCAAAGGGAAACAGGGGCGTCCTAACCATCCTTATGCCTGCCTCTGTGGGCCTGAACCCATGCTGCCCCTGGCAGCTCACCCAGGGCTGATACTCCTGCAAGGGATTCCCAGAGACCTACGCCTCACCTCTCTCTGGGTTAGTAATCTGCCTCCAAGTTATTCCTGTGGCTTCAGTGGAGTGAGTCCTCTTCCCTGTGACTGCCACTCTGCCTGGCAGGTGACATGTTCCTGGGGATAATCTCTCAGGCTCCATCAGACCTCCTCCCCACCCCTGCTTGGCGACCGTCACTGTTGCTGACCTTAGGTTTCTCTTCCTATTACCCAAGATAAACTTGTTGGCCCAGAAAGGGGTGGGGATTCTGGGGAGCATGCAGAGTGGGGGCGGGGAAGCCCTCCCGAGAAGCCCACCTGGAAGCCCAGCAGAATGCACAGGTACCAGGGTGGCACATCCTCAATCTTGTACAACATGTCAAACTTGGGTTCTGTAGGCAGGGACATCGTGGGATCCCTCGTGGAGGTCCCTGCTGAGCCCAGGGACTCATGCTGGGGCAGCAGAGAGAAGGAACTCAGGGTGGAGTGATGAGGACCAGCTAAGTCCATTCTGCTCCAGAATCAATCAGATAGCCCAAGTGGCTGTCAGATCCTCAGAAAGAGGTCCAAACCACACCCTCCCTCTCGGTTCAGCCACCCAACTGCCACTTGGCCTGGCTACTCCCTGCTCGCTCCTCACATTCCTTTGTGCAGGGATGAGTCCACTCTGCTGGCTCCTGGAGGGCTTGGGACCAGGGCATTCCAACCAAGGGGATGGGCCCCTAAGTCAGAATGCCTTGGGGAGCAACAGAGGAGGGGACCAAGAAGGCTGAAGTCTGTGGACAGGCCCTCTTGGGCACACTGTGGTTTCACTCTTGCCCCCTTGGAGGTCCTCGGGGTTTCCCTGGCGGTGGGAGAGGTTGGGTCCCTGCTGGCCCTCAAGCTGGAGTCCGCCAGTCCTAAAGCTGATGACCCCTGCACCCACTGCCACCCACACACCATCCCCCAATTGCTACGTTCAGCTTGGGATAGTCACTCTTAATCAAGTTCATCAGAACTTTTGTCTCTTGCTTCCCGGGGAGAAGGCCTAAGAAGGCTCTCTAGCTCCCACCCAACCCTGCCCCCCACCCAGGTCCCACCCGTTCCCCAGCACCTGTGTCTGGCCCTCGGGGTCCTCCTGGGCCCTCATCTTTGGGGCACAGGTGTGAGCGGTTCCTGAGGAAAAGAGGGGATTGGCTTTACGAAGGCCAAGAAGGACTTTAGTCCACACATCAGACATTGTTTGAAGTAAATCTGTAACCAGATCCCCAGCTCTGATTGCGAAAGGAGGACCTGGGCGGAGATAACGTATTAACTCTGGCCATGGTGGTAAAGGCCACCCAAGCCTCTGCCGTCTGAGCACACCCTTCCCTGACTGCACCTGAGCCTGGGCATGGGACCTGTTCTTGTTTCCAAGAGAGGGTCAGAGTGCTGGTGAGGGGTGGGCAGTCTGGGAAGTTTACCAACCCCAGGGTGAGGTGGTAGTAGCGGGGGGCATTTACTAGGTCACACTCTGAACAAGACTCTTCCTCCCCACTTATTAATAACAAGTTAATAATTATCATTACCATGATCACTGTCTTTAATGAGGAATGACTGTATGCCAAGCAATTGCTATGTACTGCCGTGTTTAACCCCAGGCACTAGGCGGTATTAACCTCTTTTACAGCTGAAGAAACAGATCTAGGAGATGTGATCTGACCAAAGCCACATAGGTGCATGATTTTAGAAAAACATTCCAAAAACTCAGGTTGGCCTGAACTCCGGAGCTCATGCTATAAATCAGCCATTAAATTTGATAAAGGCCTGCCCTCCCCACACAGCCACTAATCCCTCAGTTTCTCAGAGGCCCAAAACAGATGGGCCAGCCTTGCCTGTTTCCTATGTCAAGACAATGATTCCCTTCCCCTCCCGGGCAGGACTGGCTACATAATTCACAGGACGCTGTGCAAAATGAAAATTTGGGACCCCCGTTCCAAAAGCATTATGAATTTTAACACAGCAGTAGTAGAATATTAAACCAAATACAAGGCCTTTCTAAGCACTGGGCTCTGTGTGAGTGCATGTCACTGAAACCTGCCCTCGACTCAGCCTGTCTTCTCCTCCTGGCAGGCCTACCAGCCTGATCATGGGACCTGGGGGCTAAAGGTGGTTGGGAGGGTCTGAGGAGCTAAGGCTCTTCAGCTGGTGGGGATGGACCTAAACTTCCTGGTTCTGCTTCCCTCTGGGCTGCCCCAGCCCCAGCCCCCCAGGGCCCACCTACTTCTGGGTTGCTGTGCCCACGGCCAGGCCCTGTTCCAAGGACCCACAGGCAGCAGTGCTCTCCACCTGGGCAGCAGCTTCATCCCACAGCCGTGAATCCGTCGTCGTCAGCTTCTCCAGTCCCCAGCTGTTCCTCTGTCTGCCTATCTTCTCCTCTCCCTTCTTGGCTCTTGCTCCCAGGTTTCCCAAAGTTGTCTGACCAGTTCGAAGCTTCCAAACTTCTTAGCATTTTCCTCCCCACCTGCCTCTCTCCACCCCAGTACTCCCCAGGGGGCTATGGAGACAGAGCTCCACCCCTTACACTTAGGTGCACAAGTCCCACAGACATTCAGTTCAACCCAGCCACATGCCACACACACAGAAACAAGGCAGATATGTTGTACATGGTTTCAGATACACAAACAAATGGATCCACTGCACTCAGACTGTGCTGCAGTGTATCTAAATCACTCCATGTAGGGGCGCCTGGGTGGCTCAGTCAGTTGAGCGTCGGCTCAGGTCATGATCTCACAGTCAGTGGTTTCTAGCCCCTCGTCGGGCTCTGTGCTGACAGCTCAGAGCCTGGAGCCTGTTTCAGATTCTGTGTCTCCCTCTCTCTCTGCCCCTCCCCTGTTTGCACTCTGTCTCTGTCTCAAGAATAAATAAACAGTAGAAAAAAAAAAAAACTTAAAAAAATAAATAAATCACTCCATGTAATCACAGGGCCACACAGATCCATGTCATAGGATCCCATCTCCACACCCAATACACTGGCAGCTCAGCTGGTTCCTTGGGCCCTGGCTCTCTTCCTGGTGACTAGGGGTTCTCTCCTGGGGTGAAGGCCAGGGAGGAGGGGCCTCAGGCAGATAGGGACCAGGTAATGGAATGTAGGGGACCAGGCTGCAGTATAGCTCATAAAATCTGGAGGGGTCAGGTCCTGCCTGGGGCACCCCTATTCCTCCAGCAATGACTTCCCCCCGAATTCCCCAAATCTGAATCCCCTCCCAGCCCTGTCACTACTCAAACTTGGACTTGGTTTGAGCCTCCTTTATTTTCTAAGCCTTGGTTTCGGTGTCTGTCAACTGGTTATTAGAGTGTCTGTTCTGTCCACCTCCCAGGGCTTCAGCAGATCAGAGAGACACCCACAAAAGAAACTACAAGGTATAGCACTGCCTGTCCACAGGTTCCCAGACTTAGGTGGGGCCCAGGTGGAACCATTTCCTCCATTGCTAAGGAAAGTTCTCAGGCCAGAAGAATTTCTGGGGAGAGCAGGACTTAGAATCAAGATACTGAATCCAGCACGTTCCAGGAACCCTGCCCTCCCCAGTCCCAGGCAGACACCTAGGGCTCAATCATGCCAGCTAGGGTCAGAGGTAGAGTCCGGAAACTGAACAGCTGCTGGGCATAGACCCAGTTAGACCAGTGTTCAGGGAGGGGCACAGATAGCAGAGTGCTAAGTAGGTGTGTCCATAGGTAGTCTGCTCATGGAGTTTTCCTTTTCTCTCATGATGGATCTGGGTTTTATCATTCATATAACTGATTCCATATGCCTTTGACAGCTTGCTCACATTTCTAGCCATGACAGGTTTCACCTACCTCTGGAAAACTGTATGGAAGTGTATTTGGCCCTCTCTAGGTACAACCTCAGCAGAAATACCAAAGTCTGACTTTCCAGCCCCATGAGCACCTTTTGCAGAGGGAAGAAATCAAGAAATGGAGGTCACTGGGTTTTATTTGAGTCCAGAAGGGAAGGCCTCGCCTCACACACACCAGGCCCCAGTGTTCTAAAGCCTGAGGAGGGGGGTGGTGGCCATGGCAGCACAGAAAAGCATGGCCTCCCTGCCCTCCAGGCAGCCTGCACAAAGGAGTAGGACAGATCCAGAGGAAGCCCAGCTCCCTTCAGGGGCTGACCAGGAAGGGGAAGGAGCAGTTGGACTAGAGCTCTGTCTTCGTGACAGGTGCCTCCTCTGAGCAGGCCCCCTGGGGGCCTCCACACAGCAACGCCTCCAGAGCCTCTCGGCCTTGTTGGTGGGCTTCGTAGATCTGGTCTTCTCCAAACTCCCCCAGGTAGTGCAAACATGTCATGGAGAGCCTACGGGAGCCCAGCAAGAGCCTCAGACTTTGCCTGCCCCACAGGGGGCTGATCAAGGCTCCAAAGTCTCCATTCCACCCCCCATTCCTGCCATCACCTGGTGGGCCAGGGGCCCCCTGTGATCATCACACTGATGTTTGGCTCTGGCCCCTTGCTGAGTCCTGGGCCCGTGAGACGTTTCACCTGGTTCACTTCTCGGACCCCGTAGCTGGAAGCAGTGGGGAGGAGAGATACAGCATTAGTGGGAGCCCTGCCAGCAAGGGATCCATCCCCACATGAAGCTGAGCACACTGGGCATTTGCTGAAGCCAGAGCCCAGATTCTGATCTTCCCTGATGGAAAACTGAGGACCAGAGAGGGAAAGCCCCTGGCCCAAGGTCACACAGCAACCATATATCCTGGCCACCTACCATTCTACTTGCTCCTAGCTCCAGAGCTCAGACTGCCTCACAGCCAGCCCCCTACCTTAGACCAGAGCCCTAGTGGATTGTGTGTCTGGCGTGAGTGGGAGAATGAGAACCTCTACCCATCATCCCTTCCCCTGGGGGAGGGTGGTAGGGACCAGACTTTTGACTCACCCCTGCCAGGTCTGGGAGCAGCTCTGGTCCAGGATGTCTGTGTATACTGATTCACTCAGCTCCTGCTGCCCTCCTGAGTCCCGGGTGTGAAGCTTGGCCTCTGCCTTTGCCAAATGTTGCCACATCTAGAACAAGGAGGGGCTGAGAGCTAGGACTTTTGGACTGCTCAATGGTGGGAGAGGGGCAGACAGGAGCCTGGGTCTCCGGGAGAAAGTGAGGTAAGCCTTTTGAGCAGGAAACTCCTGTGAACAGGCTTCATGGCCCTCCCACAGGCTCGGAAAGCTGAGACTGGGTCTGCTGAGATAGGATCCACTTCCCTGGAATGGGGTGGGTGGGAAACTCTGAAGTGGAAAGTTAGGCCTGAGCACTGGGCCTCCTTCCCCAGGGCACACCTGCCCATCAGCACATGATATTTTATTTTATTTTTTTAAGTTTATTTATTTTTAAGAGAGAGAAAGAATCCCAAGCAGACTCCTGCACTGTCAGTGCAGAGCCCGACATGGGGCTCAAGCCCAGAAAATGCAAGATCATGACCTGAACTGAAACCAAAAGTCGATGCTTAGCTGACAGAGCCATTCTTCTTCTTAAACCACAAGAAGGAAAGAAAAAAGAAAAAAAAAAAAAAAAAAAAAACAGAGCCCAGTCTTCAATGACACGTGTGCTCATAGGCTCCCCTCCCCCCATAGAGATATTCAGGCATGCTTGACAGGCTTGTGCATGAACGCGAGATACACACATACTCATATATTCATGTACTCAACCCACATGCACACATGCACATATACACCAGTGCTCCCTGGTCATATTTTGGGAAGGAGCCCCAACCCGAGGATAAGCCTGGAAAAGAAAGAGTCCAAGAGGACAAGCTCGTGACTACCTAGGGTCTCAAGATATTGTGGAATGGGTGTCCCAGATAATCTGCTTGCTATTGGGCAGAGAGATGGGTAAACTGAGGCATGGAGGTTTAGGTGAGGTGAAGGTGGAAATATCATGGAAGGCTGAATCTAACTCGATACCCTGGGATTGAGAGTTTAGAAATCAAAGGCCAGGGGCGCCTGGGTGGTTCAGTCAGTTAAGCGTCCCACTTTTGATTTCGGCTCAGGTCATGATCTCACATATATAAATAAATACTTAAAAAAAAAAAAGAAAAAGAAATCAAAAGCCAATAGTAGAATCTGAGGTAGAAGGAGGGGACTGTCTTCAAGAGGGGCCTGGATAGGGTCAGGGGAACTGCTGGGGGGAGGTACTCACCTGGTAGGCCACCGCCCTGCAGGCATCACAGCGAAGGTGAGCAGGCATATGAGCTGAGTACTTCTCCTCATCGTCCAGCTGCGGGGCAGTGGCTGTGAGTGGAGCCCTGTCTCCAAGGCCCCCTGGGATGCCCCAGGCTCCCAGCAGCAGCAGTGTCAGTGTCAGTGACAGCCTCATGGTCTGTGGAGCTGGCTCAGTGAGCATGGGCTGTGGTTGGGGTGCAGGTGTGCATGTGTACGTGTGCAGTGGGGGCCGCCCCGGAACTCCTGACCCAACCAATGGGGAACCAACACCTCACCCCTCCCACTCTCTCCCTTCCCCCAGGGCCCTGAAGATGCCACGTGTGCACCTCCTCTAGTGGGATCCTTGCTTCAGCCAACTCAACTCCATTTCACAGATAGGGAACAATGATGTAAGGAGGGGGGCTGAGCATGGGCAAGAACACATGGGAGCTGATACCTCCCATGTCCTGGGATCTGGCAACTCAGTGGGCACTGTCCTGAGTACCTTGGGGGAAGAGGTACTTGGTTAGTGTCATTTTTATGAGCACATGAAGGCTCAGAGAGAAGTGACAAATCCAAGACCATACAGCTACAAGGGCCATACTGAAACTGGAATCCAAACCTGATTGACCCCAAAGCCACTGGCCACTCAGCCACCAGGAGGAATTAGGTCACAGGCATGGCTGCCAGCCTAGGGCTCCCTCCCTGGGAGGCAAGTTTGCTGAGGCAAGGATGCCATGGCACATGAAAGACACACATGGGCTCCTTCCCTGAGCCTGAGGGCCATACCAAGGCATGGAAGAGCATTATGGGGGGTGTTAGGGGTTGTGATAGGAAATCAGAAATCAGACAAGTTACACCAGTCATTCCGACCATCATGGCTCATTGGGTCAGTGATTTATTGCACACCAGGATGAGGTGAGGGGACCAGGAGCAGCCCAGGGCCCTTCATGTCATCAGAACCAGCATCTGTGGCCATAAGAAGATGTTCAGGTTATTCTGACTCATAGTTCTCCTGGTCAGCTTCCAGTCCAAGGCAGAGAGGCAGACAGATAGACTTCAAGGGACCCAGACCCCCCAGAGGCCTGGAACCTAAGTAAGGCATCCATCTCTGTCCCCAACAACTGCTTCTAATGGGAACTCTTCTTCCACAAACTCATCACATCATCACTTATCAGTTCAACAAGCTTCTGCCAATTCAAGCTCAGAACTCCACACAGACCCCCATGTAGAGCATCTCCTACCCCATTCATCTCTCTCAGGCCTCCTCAGAGGCTCCTATAATCTCAGGGCAATTAGAACACAGGCCCTTCCTTGCTGTGCCCAGCCTGCAGAGCCACCCCCTCTCTGGGCATGGTTGCCACAACTGTTACTGAGGCAGTTGAACCAGTTGAGGCTCCATGTCTCTGTCCCCGCCCTCATCCCGACCCCAGGGGCATCCCTTTTACTGCCAGCCTTAACTCATCCTCCATTACACCCAGAACCCAGAATGGTCAAGAGGTTCTGCTTGTAAGTCCTTCCTGATGATTCACTTCATCTGCTTTCCACTCTGGGTGGGGATGGCTTAAGCCCCCCACTCCTGGCCCTAGGATGAGCCAGCTCAGCTCTGAGGGCTTAGAGAAGCCAAGTCAGATGCTGAGGTTAAGGGGAGGATGAGAGTTGGGGCTCCCAGTTGGAGACTACAGCTGCCTCCCCACCCAACCCCCATCCCCAGGCTGACTGTCCATAACCATAACCACTTCCATATTACTTCCCTGCTCTGCCTCCACCTGCTGTCTCAACAGCTCTCCTTCTCAGACCCTGCCTGGCCTAGGGGCTGCACTGGCCACTTTCCCACACAGCCTCCCAGGCCAAGGCTCACACCCTCTTCCAAAGAATAACAAAGTTGCTAGCCAGAGTCCTTCTCCTTCCATCCCACCAGTGCTCACTAGCCTGCTCCATCTCAGCTGGGTCCACCATTCAGGGAGGGACAGACAGCTCACTACCTCTGGGAGCAGCCCAGACCTCTGCTGCTCCTATTTCTTGTTGCCCCTAGCAAACCCCAACAGCCCCTCAAATTGGCTCCTGGGGACAACTCTTGAGACCCCTCACTTTTACACACACACAAACACACTACACTCTGGGAATGCTTGGGAAAGGAGTATACAATTTTGTTGGGGGAGGAAGTAGGCAGCCACTTTCTGAATTCCAGCTCCATCAGTCCCAAAGTTTCAGATACATTCTCTGAAGGTAACTTCCGGTCTGAAGATTGGATGCGATGAGTAAAAGAAAGAGGTGATAGAAGGAAAGAAGGGCAGGGGACTGGATGCCAGAACCTCCAGGGCTACCAACAGGCCCCAACACCATGGGGGATCAGACCTCACACTGGGAACAAGGGCCCTTTGCCGGGCTGGGCTGAACCTGAGCTGTTGGGTGGAGCACAGAGGAGCAGAGGGGGTGCGGGGCTGGGGGTTCCACTCACTGGCAGATAATACATCCCGTCCAGGTGCCCCGCCTCAGAGGCCCAGGGTAGTGGGGGGCCGCTGAAGGCCGGCGGGCCCGGGGATGGCGGCATCGACAGGCTGGGGATAGGCCCATAGGTGGGCGGGTAGAGGCTGGAGCCCAGGGCCAGCGGGGTGTAGACGCGGCGGGGTGGCCCTGGGGGCGATGGCGGCAGCAGCACCTCTACATATTGCCCGCTCTCTGGGTCGAAGAGCAGCCGTAGCCGAGGCTGTCGCGGCGCCTCCACAAAGTAGTATCGGCCGCTCTCGGGGTCCACCAGGACCTTCCCCGGATACGCGGTCCCAGGTGGCTTCCGCGCCCCCTGGAAAGGGCCTTCTGGGGACCGGTCCATCGGTGGCGCTGACGCGGCGCGGGGCTGGGGCGGGGCCGTTCTGCCTGCCGACGCCTGGGGCTCCCGCGGGAGAGACGACTGGACAGAAGTCGCGGTCTCTGGAGCCACACGAGGGGTCTCCAATTTGGGTGCTATCCCAGGGCTCAAGCTAGGGTTCGCCTGAGGGGAGCTGGGACAGGGTGGTCTGGATGGTTGGGGCCCGGCTGGCCTTATGGGCGACTGCTGGGGTGAGGTGCGAGCGCCTCCTAGAGGGCTGGTCCGCCCCTGGCCGTCAGGGACCAGGCGCTGGACCTCCGCATCCCGGTTCTCTACGCCAGAACCGCGCACCAGGACTCCCCCAGGTCCCTCCCGCCGGCGGCCCAAGGCCAGTGCACCAGGCAGGCGGATCTCAGTGCGCGCGAAGGGTTTTGCGGTGCTGTTCTCTGCTCTCCGCCTCAGGACCCCGTTGGGCTGTGAAGCATCCCGGGGGACTGTGTCGGGGGACGGCTCTGGGGGCTCGTAGGGGTGCGTCACGACTGGCAGAAAGTCCTTCAGATAAACAGAAGTGTAGTGAGCTGGGGCTGGGGACTCCAACGCCTGGAACTCTTGTGTCTTGGATGAGCCGCCCTCCTCTCCGCGGGGTTCCGCGGGAGGCGCAGGCAGCCCCGAACCTGGTGTTCCCGGAGGAAAGCTTGGCGCGTACGTGGTCTTCACCATCTTGCGCACGTCGCGGGGCCGTGGAATGGCCACGCGCGGTCGTCCCGAGGCTGCTTCTCCAGGGCCCGAGACTTCCCGGTGCACATCGGCATCCAAGGTGCCCACGAGGCGACTGAGGGGCAGCTCGGGTGCAGCCACTTCTGGCGACGGCTGACTGCCTCGGAAGGCAAGATTCCGCATCTCCCGCGTGGACGGACTCTGCGCGTCTGTGAGCTCGGGGGTCCTGGGGGCGGACGGTCTAGGCAGCGCCAGCTCCTCCTGCCCTATCCCATTTAGAGCTTCCGATGTAGGTACTATCGATGAGCCCTGCAGTGTGGGATCCCACGTCTCTTGGGGAGATGGGTTCCACGTCCCATTAGTACGATCTGGAGGCTCCAGTGAGGACAAGGCCGGCGGGGACGGGCTCCTATTGCCTTCTGCGGTATTCCCGACTGCAGGTTTCGGAACCTCCCACAGGGAAGGGGCTTCGGGGGATGGGCTTCTTGTTCTGGCAACACCCTGATTCCACTGAGAACGGATCGGTGGGGAAGGGCTTCTTCTGCTGACAGTTTCCTCGATAGCAGGATCCTGATTTCCCCAGGCAGAGGATGCCTCGGGAAACGACGGGCTACTTACTCTCTGAATAGCTCGATTCCACGGAGGCAGATTCTGGGGGGACGGGCAGTGAGGACCCCGTACGGTCCCATTTGGAGCCTGCCACAGTGGGGACGAGCTCCTAGGTTTTCCAGCCTTACTCGGAACCTCCCGGGGGTCCCTAGACTCAAAAGGCGGAGACGGTTCTCTCAGGATGGTTCGATCCAGAGTCTCTCGCGGGAACCGAGTCTTGAGTTCCTGACTGTGCGCCTCCTGAATCTTCTCCCCTGACTGCAGGAAGATGCTGGAACTAACCGGACCCAGCGGCTCGGTCCCCGGCGCGGGCTTGTCACGCCGAATCGCGCGCTCTCGGAGGCTAGGCCACGGCCGTGGTGCCCTGGCGGGGGCTGAACTATGATGCACGCGGGGTGGCCGAGACCTGGCCTCCTCCAGGACCTTTCGGGTACTGCGGGCCGTTTCCCGGGTCGCACACTCCAGCCGCCCCGTGGGCCCGAAGGTGGCGCTGCTCCGGGCAGGGGCCGCAGGGCTTAGTTTTCTGGCCAGTGCTGTCTGCACTAGACCCGCGGCTTCCTGCAGGCGGCCCAGCGACTCATCCAGGGAGCCAGTGCGCAGAAGCAGTCGGGGGCGCGGCGCGCCCGCCTCCCGCGGGGGGCTCCGGGGTCGGGGGCGCAGCTCAATTTGACGCTTGGGCACAGTCCGGGGTCTGGCGGGCTCGGCACGTTCCTCCAGCGCCACCTCCACACACTCGAACTGCGCCGGGGTCCCAGGACTTGGCCCGCGGGGCCGCAGCTCCAGGTAAGTGGCCCAGCGGGAGCCACCGTTCGGGGCCTGAGGCGTCGGTGTTGCTGGAGCAGGAGTCGCGGGCCCGGGCGGAGAGAGGCTGCGGAAAGCTCGAGCGGTGAGCTGTTGCACCTCGCTATCCGCCGCGTCGGAGCGGCTGAACAGGGCCCCGGCGCCGAAGATGACTTCCATCTCCCCCGACGGCAGCATGCGCAGCTGGGGCTGGGGTGGCCGCGGGCCGGAGCCCGGGCCTCGCGGGAAACCCGAGCTGGTCCCGAGCTGCTGGCGGCTATTCTGGGCGCTGACGGACAGGCGAGGCTGCGCGCCCGCCCCCAGCGCAGGGGCCACCCCGGGCCAATTCGCTCGGCACTCCGCGTCCGGCCCAACGTCCGGGGGCTCTGGAGAACCCGGAGCCGTGTGGTAGGAACCTGACGAACCGGAGGAGTCCTGGCGCCGGGCGGGGACCTCAGGCAGGCGCCCTGGGAGCCCAGGCAGGGCTGGCGGTGCGAGCGCGGTCAGCATGGTGGGGCTGGACGCCGCGCACTACCTCCCTCACGTTAGCCTCCGCCGGTGCCGCGGGCGCCCGCACTGTCCCCGCCCCGCCCGCGGGTGTCGTGGGGTCACCGCGCCTTAAAGCGGCCGCGTCCGCTCGCGAAGCGGTGGCGTCGCTAGCAGGAGAGACTTGGGCCCTAGGCTCTACTTTTCCAGCTTTCTCCCCTGGCGCGGGCCAGAAGCCTAGGGTGCATCGCCAGGCTTTGGCTGACATGAAGGTGAGGGAAAGGCAGGTGTGCAACTTGAAGCCAGGGGCTAGGCCCATCTCCACTCCTCCACAGGCTAGGAAACAGGATGAGCAGGGGTCTGCCTAACAAGGACCATGGTGGTATGGATTAGAATGTGAGCCAGGGGGCCAGGACCACACTTTGAGACCAGGCAACTCAGATCTTGTGAGCAATTTCATCTTCTCCTTAGCCCCCAGTGTCTTCCCATCACCTCAGTGCACCCCTTCTCCCCAGCCTTATCACTTGTACTAGCTAGAGTTCATAAGGGTGTACCCACCACCTTCCTTGACCCATCAGCCCACGATCCGATAGAAAGCATTGCTTGGTAAGCTCCCTCGACCCAGAAAGTTGTGCCAGGGCCTCAGGTAGGTGCTGTCCCTGGCTGGACCCATTGCCTTTGGTGGGAACATCCTGGATGGGGCTGGAGTGCATAGCTCTAGCATTCCCATTCTGCCTTGGCACCTAGAACAAGCCCTGGATGCCTATGTGGGGTCTCCTAGGAACCTCTGGGGGTAGCTGTAGCCCCCTGTATAAAGACTCTGAGGCAGAAAGAGCTCTGTGCTCTCCCAGGCACTTGCAAGGCCCTCACTCCAGCCCCCACCACCTCAGGACTCACCCTGGGGACAGGAACAGATTGGGCAGGAGTCACCACCTGTCATAGCCCTGGGACAATGACAATGGGCACCCTTTACCCTTAAACTTCTGGCTTCGAGTTCCTACTATGATTCAGGCTCCGGGTGGTCTTGGAGCAAACACATCAGCACCCCGATCCCCATTGTACTCATCCTCACACTGACCCAGGTTAGGCTAGACTTGACAAATCTGACTCAGCCTCCGAGTGGGTCTCCTGCCTGGGTATGTCTCCATGATCACCTAGCCATCAGAGATGGCTTGTGAAAGGATCAAGCCTGCCTATCATCTAGCCCTGCATATGCAACTTTAGCGAGTCCTAGACCCTTCGCAGACTTCCCCCACCTTAAAAATAGACATAGCATGGTCCTTTTCCCTTCCTTCCCTTTGGGAAGACTCGAGCTTCTGTTTGGGGGAAGTGTAAGAAGGTCCAAGTGTGATTCACAGGTATAACATAACATTATATGATGGAAACTGATTTCCCAAATTCATCGTGGTCCTGGAACCCATGATCTTTGATGTCTCTGGTCAGGACTTCACACACACACACACAGAGCCCTTCCTGCTCTATAGCCAAGTTGGGAGAGTTAAATTTACCAAGGCACTGGGAGTGGGGTGGGGTGTTTACAGGTAACCAGGGGTAACCAGAGCTGTTTACATAGGGAGGGATTAAATACCAAGAGTAGGAAGGACAGTGCCTATTAGACAACAAAGTAGTCCTCCCCTATGCTATACCCCCACACTTTCACTCCCCCTACTATCCAAGGGAGGGAGGGAAGTGGCAGGGGCTGGAGACTTGAGCAGCATCCTTTTCTGAGCCAAGGAGTGGCCTGGAAAGTAGTGGTCCAAGGCCTGTCCCCCACCCAGTCCCTGGTAACTTGATTCTCCCTTCTGTCATGAAGGCCCCGGAGGCAGGCAGGGAGAAAAAAAAAGAGTGCCTTCTGCCTCTTCCCTGGGAGTCAGGGCACCGGTGAGGCCTGACGTGGCAGAAGCAGAAACCCACAGGGATGGGGACCCCCACAGCAGAGAAGGCAGAGGTCCAGCATTACAGCTACAGAACAGGAAGGTGAAGACAATTTTATTTTTCCCTGGGATGCTGGTGGCTCCGGGCCTGACGCGTCCCCGAGGCTTTCTTATGCTTCTGGTCCAGCACTTGGGCCATGTAGTTCTCCTGTTGCTTCTGGATCCGGTAGTCAGACATGTGATTCCTGCAATGGAGCTGGCTGGGCATGGGCTGGGGACAGTCTAGGGTAGGGACCAGAGAGCTGGCTCCCTACTTCCATCAACAACCCCCAGCCTAGCCCAGACACCTCACCTGAAGATCTGTTTCTGCTGGCTGATAACTTGCTGCAACTCCTTAATCTCATTCTCTTTGCCATTAAGTATATCTTCTTGCTTTATAATGTGAGACTCAATTTCTGTGGGGGAGAGAGGCAGGGAGAAGGCGTGGTTCCCATCCGAAGGGCTCCTTCCTGAGATAAGGCATTCATTCCCTTATGGGTCTTTTTAGAACTTGGCTCTCCTGACCCAGGGGTTCTCCACAAGTAGCTGTTAACATCATGGTAAGAATGAGTTTATTATGGCGTTTTGATAGGATGGTGACTGAGCGGCACAATGTCTGCTGAATGTGTCAGTGACTTTACAACTCTATTCTGGACCAGGTGACTCACATGAGGGCAGGAAAAGGCCTCTGCAGAGTGGTGGACAGTGCTGCCCAAAGGCAGGAGGATGAATGGCTCCTGTCCCTAACTCCTGCTGATCTTCACAGCTATCACCTCCTTGGCAAGACACTTCCTAGTTTAAAGTACAACCTCTCCCAATAGTTCCTATCCCTTTTTCCTGCTTTCTTTTTCTTCTTAACACTTATACCTAATATACCACATATTTTACTCACTTTTCTTCTCTGCTAGGATTTACATCCATGAAATCCATAATGATAAATATTATTTAAATTTACTGCTTTAGGGGCGCCTGGGTGGCTCAGTCGGTTGGGTGTCCGACTTCGGCTCAGGTCACGATCTCGCGGTCCGTGAGTTCGAGCCCCGCGTCCGGCTCTGGGCTGATGGCTCAGAGCCTGGAGCCTGCTTCCGATTCTGTGTCTCCCTCTCTCTGCCCCTCCCCCGTTCATGCTCTGTCTCTCTCTGTCTCAAAAATAAATAAACGTTAAAAAAATAAATAAATAAATAAATAAATAAATAAATTTACTGCTTTAACCCTAAGGCCTAAAATCGTACCAGGCACATAGAAGGTGCACAATAAATTTATCTGTGGAATGAATGACCAGGATATCCTCTGGGGAGTTAGGACTTAGAAACATCACTTAGTTCAGTCATCTCAATCCAACCAGACGTACTGAGGGCCAGCTGGATGCCCAGACTTGTGCTAGGGCTTAAGGAGAGAAGACAGGGCCCCTACCCTCAAGGAGGCAGCTCCTGAAAGAGAGTTAAAACTCAGGAACTGATCAGAGAACAGAGGGTGATGTTTTAGCAGTGTTAATATTGATGAGACAGTATTGCTACTTTGGGCAAGTTGCCTCCTCTTCTAGACCCATTTTCTCATCTGTAATATGGGGACAGGGACAGCACAGGGGCGTGAGGTGAGAGGAGACAGTGGTGACAAAGCTTACCCCAAATTAAGTGCTCATTAGATGCAAGGATGAGGGGCGCCTGGGTGGCGCAGTCGGTTAAGCGTCCGACTTCAGCCAGGTCACGATCTCGCGGTCTGTGAGTTCGAGCCCCGCGTCAGGCTCTGGGCTGATGGCTCGGAGCCTGGAGCCTGTTTCAGATTCTGTGTCTCCCTCTCTCTCTGCCCCTCCCCCGTTCATGCTCTGTCTCTCTCTGTCCCAAAAAATAAATTAAAAAAAAAAAAAAAAAAAGATGCAAGGATGATTTTTGTGTCTTGCATCAAAATCAAAAGAGGTTGTAGGGATGGGGGGGGAGGCGGTGCTTCATTTACATAAACTGACCCTTAGGGAGCCCTGGAAAATTCTGATCCTCCTAGGAAGAAAATCCCACCACGTTTAAAGATTAGACAAATATTAACTAGAACACAAGGTGTAAAAAATGTAGAAATGCTGAAGTATTTAAGGTTTCAGAAGAGAAGATTTGGTAAAAAGTTAATGCACAGCATAGAAAAGAGGAGACAAAGACACAGGAGAAGGAAGAGAATGAAAATGAGCTCACTCGGTCATAGGACCATGCCTATTGAACCTTCTTCCCCAGGTCACGCAGATTGATTGATTGTGAAGTTCTTTTGGGAAAAGGCATCAGAAATTTATGTGAATCTTTTAAAATAAATTAGAGATGAATTTAAAATAAATAGCACCCACAGAGAGAATGGTTAGAAAATCCCTTTGAGAAAAATAAGAAACTATGTAAGTATAAAAAACAAACTAAAACCACAAAAAGGGAGGTTCCCCAACCTGGCCAACAGGCCAGGGGGAGGCTCAGGTCATGAGATTTGCTCAGGTGAGGGCTTGTGTCCCACTGGAGGGGTCTGGGACATTCTGGGGGAGGGTAGCCAAGTTCCATCCCCATAGCATACACACACACACACACACACACACACACACACCCCTTCCACAAGCAGATATAGAACCCCATGGCTTTGGCTGATCTCTAGGAAATGCTCGAGTACCACCAGAAAAGAACTCTAGGTTTCTTTTAGGGAAGTATGGGGACAGGCAGAGAGACAGGAAGGAGTGGGGTCTGGTGGCCTTGGGTACAGAGGCAGTGACTGCCTGCTGGGCCCCAGGAGGCCCTACTGAGAGCCCTTGGTCAAACAGCCACAAGGCCTGTCAGCCTACCTAGTCAGATCAAGATATTGGCCTGTTGGCATCTTATTAGTAAGAGTACTCACCAAGGGAGAGAGAGGGCTGGATTGGTGGGTACGGGTGCCCAAGACTTCAGGTGACAATCCATCAGAAGGGACTCTGAATCTCTTTTGGAATTGGGCTCTGGTCTCTGGCCTACTCAAAATCTGCTGCAATGTATGAAGCAGATGTTGCATGTGGAATTCAGATCTGTTCCTTAAACCAGGTAAGGGTAATTTAGTGTTCTGGGAAACTGAAAGGCATTCCTGGGATCTAGAGACACTGGGTGGCTGACAGAAAGTGCCCCACAGCTCATGGCACCAAGTGAGCCAACAAGGAGCCACATACATCTGCACAGAGCAGAGATGAAAACTAATGGCCTATGGGCATATTATACTTAGCCTATACAATAGTTTTAAAATTTCTAAATCAGTTGCCAACACTAAAAAGTCAGAAAAGTTTCCATGAAAAACTGGCTTCCAGTTTCTTTTTTAAGGATCTGACAATACTGCCCCCCTCCTCCCCAGAGCAGAGGCACTAAGCCCTTGAGAGAGGGCACGGCTCTTCCTGTCACCACAGTCCCTACCCCTCCCTACTGGGTCCCTAGCAGTCAGCTCCCAGATAGGACTGTGCTTGCCCTGCTGTTCCTCTTGTAAAAGGTATGAGTGAAGTACACTATTTCTAATACCCATCAAAAGTGGGAAAACAAAAGTTGGACTAAAAGGTCGTATGTTTCAAGAAAAATGGGAGCGAGCCCATTCCTTTATGGCCATGAAGAATATTGTACACCAACTGCTTCCCTCATTTCCGTGGCCTGCCTGGTCCCTGAAGGCCTTTGCGATGGTGTGGCCCGCCTGGGCCTCCTGGTATCCTCAGCCGGGGGCAGAAGTTGGGGTGAAACCCTGCCCTTGACACAGGCACTGCGCTGTTAGGGAAGAGCCCATGTATGTAAGCGTGGGGGGGAGCACGGGCCTCCCGCCTACCATTGCACTTGGTGATGAGCTGGTCCTTCTTACTGGATTCCTGCAGGGCTCTGCTCTTGACACTGGAGAGCCTGGGTGGAGAAGATAAGACAAGAGAGGGTGGGAAGGCTGACAGGCAGCCTGGACCCCCAACCCTTCACAACCCTTTGAAAGGCCCACTCACGCTTTTTCAAAAGCCAGCTTCTCTTTCTCCAGCTGTTTAGATAGCACCTCTACCTCTCCGAGGGCAAACTGCAACTTCTCCTCTTCCTTGGCCAGGAGGACCTTGGTCTTGGCATGGGCAGCTTTCTCTTCCTGCAGGAACAGAAAGCAGTGACCTCATTACCCCTGAGCTACCCTAGGTCTCCTAGGTTCCATTAACAGCTCCATTTCTCAGACAGGCATATAGAAGCCAGGGTACAGGAAGATTCTGTCCTCACTACTAGGGCAGGAAGCTGTCAGAGGCCAATAATAACTGTGCCCATCCACAGGGATCCCAGGAAATGGGGGAAGATCAGGAGCCCACAGAGGCCCTTACTTACCACCAGCTTCTTTTCCACTGCCTGGAACTCTTCTTTACTGACAAAATTTTCATCCTGGAGAACCATCTGCAACAGAGCCTGGCTCAGGGAGGGCCTGGGGCTGGTGTTGAAGGGGTACTCTCTAGGGACCAGGACCAAGGTTAGACAATGGGATGATACCCAGGGCACCTAGGATGAGACTTGGGCTCTGAACAGGGAGAATTTGGTTCCATAAGATTCACAGAGGCTCAGCTCTAGGTCCTGCCCTCAAGAAGCAACCAGTTTGATATAGGAGATAGCCCATGGCCAGTACTTCTAACACAGTGTGCACTATGATGGAGAAGCACAAAAGGCTGTGGTGCCCAGAGGAGGCCCCTGGTCTGGGGAAGGGTCAGACCTGCTTCTGGAGAAGGGGTCATCAGACATGAGCTCTGACTGGTAAACAGGGGTGGGCAAGAAAAGGGGGTGGAACAGAAAAGTGTTCTAGATGGTGAGAACATACATGCAAAGGCCAGCTGCAAAGAAGAGCTGGGTACCCTCAGGGAATTGCAGGTAATTGAATGCCTAGAGCTGCACGCACCCCTCAGGGTGAGAAATAAATGTTAAGTCAGTTTTGTTTCTGAGATGGAGATATCTCCCAGCTGTCTTATCAAGATAGAAAATAAAAACAGAAAAACCATGAACTTCAGCTGCCCAAGACTTTACCATGCCTGTCCAGGTAATCTGTGTCTCCAATGCTTTGAACTCATGAACTAGGATTTGACTCAGAAGGCAAAAGCAAAGGGGCATTAAAGGGTCGCAGGCCCTTAAGTTAACATGTGCAAGAGACAAACCTGTGCTTACTGCACTCAAAATGGCGCTGCATTAGACACTGGGGAGGAGATGTCCATAATGGAAAACGCGTTATAGTTTCAATACCTGCATCTGAGAACCCCGGGGAAGCCAATGAAGTCATCTCCAATTAGAAGTGGGGAAAGTGAGGCTCAGTGAATACACGGGGAGATATCTAGTAGGCCTTACACAACCAGACAGAGAGTAGAAAGCAACTTAATTTTGTTTAAATTCCCTGGAAAATTATCATGAAGACCTTGACCCTTTTTGGCTCCACCCCTACCAGCCAGAACATACTCGGGCCCCGCCTCCTCCTGATGACGCCATTGGCAATGTGCTCTAAGCTCGCCATCGGCGTCGGGACAGGGTCTGGCCCCGCCCCCGCCATTTAGGTGTCCGGTCCGGCCCTCCCCCAGCTCTTCGGGCTGCATACCACATTCCTCAGCTGGTGAATCAGTTCCTCCTGAGACTCGATCACGTCCCGCAGTTGATCGAAAGCGAGACACACTGATCCTGACCCCCCCTGCGACCACCCGAGGGGCGTCGCCATCTTTCCCCCCCGCCAGCTCGTTGGAAATGTCTCTGGGCGCCTCACCCACCGACGTTCACCAATGAGAATGGGACGCCATAGAGCACCTTGGCAACCGGGGGCGGGGACTTTTTTTTGTTAGTAGGGATGGAGCCCGCCTCTTAAAGGAGCCACACTCTTAAAAGCACAGCCTTCCCGTGGAGGAACTTCTAACAACCCTTAGGGATTTAAGTTTATACTTTATTTGCACACCTGTTTTATCTTGTGTTCGTCACGCAGACCTGAGGAGCAGACGGGGCACGGTTTGGTGAACAGCCCTCACTCAGACAAGGCCCTCAGCCTTATCCCAGGGCGGGTTAAACTGCAAGACCTGTGAAGCAAGAGCCAGCTAAGGCAACTCCTGCATTTTTAACGTTAACAGCTCTCTTTCTCCCACCCTAATCTCTGGATTTCACCCAGAGTATGAGACTCCAGGCTCCTGTGATTTCTTTTACAAGTACGAATACATTTAGTATTTAGGTAATCTGAACCCAAGCAATGAAGGGAAGCACAGACCAGAAAAGGAGAGTGGCCTCACCCAAGATGAAGAGTCCTCATACTCTGGTACCTGGTTGTTGGTAGCCACGTTGGAGCCAGGTGCCACCATGTCAAAGTGCCGGGGACGGCCCTGAGAGATCAGGAGAACTGAAGAGGGGCATGAAAGACACGGAGAATGGAGGTAGACAAGGATAAAGTGATCACACACACCCATTGAGGATATAGGGGGATCATCACATCCCCATTGAAGGCTTTCTTCAAAACCCAAATAAGATTAAATAAGCTTAGGAAAAATCGGAGCGAATATTCACTGAGTATTCACTATTCTGTGGCACCATTAAGCTTTTTCATGTGATCTTCACAATAACCTTGGGAACTAGGTTATAATACCCTTAACCAGGTTCTATGAGAATGAGTAACTTGCCAAGTTCGCTCAAGCTAGGAAACCCTGGAACAGGGTTTTAACACGGAAAGTTTGATTTCAGAGTCCATGTTCTTAACCATGATGCTGCGTTACATTTTTGTTGAACATATTGGATACTAAAGTTATGAAATTTGATACCCCCCCAGGCAGGAAATGACTATATTAAGGAGTTTGGAAAAAGTGTTATCAGTGACCAGGAAGGGAAGCTGAAAATTCAGGTGGGCCACTCAGGCTGCTCCCCAAAGCTCCTTAGGGACATATTTTGGGGTTGGAATTTGTGGCCTGATAAATGTGACCATTCCTGTGAGTCTCCCAGTGGTAGCCCTTGTTTTATCTTTCCTTGTTTCTTGTTTTTGTTCTCACATCCTTGAGAGCACGGCCTTTTCTGTTGACCAATCTTAAAGGGCCTAGAGCAGTACCATCCAATAAAATGTAGGTGATGGATATAGTCTATATCTGCACTGTCCAATACTGCAGCCACTAGCCACATTTGGCTGTTTAGCACTTGAAATGTGGCTCATGAGACTTGAGGAATTGTTTTAAATTATTAAAAGTTTTGATTAGTTAACATTTTAATTTAAATAGACATAGTGGCTTGTGGCTACTGTGTTGGACAGCAAGGGCCTAGAAGGTGTCTTGTAGGTTGTGTGCCTCAGCACAGCACCTTCTTGGAGTTTTGTCTATTGAATGTGAGTGTTCATCTGAATCACCCTGGACAAAGCTGCACATTCCTCTGGGGCAGGAATACCTGGATTCCCCCCTTGAACTGTCTCTTCTCTCTCAAGTCTTTAATGAGATGCTACTTCTTTTTTTTAAGTTTATTTATTTATTTTGGGGGAGAGAGAGAGCATGAGCAGGGGAGGGGCGGTGGTTGGGGGAAAAAGACTGAATCCCCAGCGCAGAGCCTGCTGCAGGGCTTGAACCCACGAAACCATGAGATCATGACCTGAGCCGAAATCAAGAGTCAGACTCTTAACCAACAGAGCCACCCAGGCACCCCTGAAATGCTAATTTGATAACCCTTGCCATTCACATTCACCTCCAGAAGCTGGAATAGGCTGCCCCTCAGGGCAAAACTCTGGAGTGTAGTAGTCTCCACCAGCCAATTCCCCGGGGAGGGAAGGTTGTGAGCAAGAGAGAACCCTGGATCCAGGTCTGCACCCTGCATACCAGCATGAACATGACGGATTGTCCTCTGGTTGAGGACTGCCACAGACTCCCCCTCTGTATGTCAACAAACACTCCAGGCTCCTGGCCGGCCAGGGCTCAGTAAGACTCAGGATGGCAGGACATCACAAACAGCTCTGTGATCCTGCCCCGGAAAGTGTTGCCTTTCTGCACAGGGTTACCCTTCTGGTTGATGTTCCCATTTTCTGTTGCTGTATAACTAACCACCTAAAATTTACAGCTTAAAAAAAAAATCATTTTGCTCAGGAATCTTACATTTAGGCGGGGTTCAATAGTGAAAGTTCATCTCTGCTCCATGATGTAGTATCAGATGGGATTTTGGTGGGGGGACTGAGAAAGGAGAGGCTAGAAATTCTGTTTCCAAGGTGGCTCATTGATATAACTGGCAAATTTAGTGCTATCAGCAGGGAACGCATTTGAGCCTGAGGACCAAGTTTCTTGTCCCTCTCCATGGGCTATTTAGGCTTTCTCATAGCATGGTGATTAGGTTTAAGAGAAAGCATCCAAAGTGATAGGAAATGGAAGATGGCTGGGGCACCTGGGTGGCTCACTCGGTTGAGTGTCCGCCTTCGGCTCAGGTCATGATCTCACAGTTTGTGGGTTTGAGCCCCACTTCGGGCTATGTGCTGACATCTTGCTTAGAGCCTGGAGTCTGCTTCAGATTCTGTGTCTCCTTCTCTCTCTGCCCCTCCCCCGCTTGCTCTCTGTCTCTCAAAAATAAATGTTAAAAAAAACTAACAACAAAAAAAAGGAAATGGAAGATGACCACTTCCTTAAGGCTTAGGCCTAAAAAACAGTACAGTGTAATTTCTGCTATTTTCTATTTGTCAGGAGGCCTCAGGGTTCAGATTCAAGGAGAGGGGACACATCCCACTGTAGTTTCAAAGAATTTGGGCTGCACTTCCAGCCAATGTGCAGATGACTTGTCATTTCTTTAAGGTTCAGCTCAGATAAACCCAGAATGAAACTTAGTCTAGTGGGGTAGACAATCATCAAATAAATACTTACTTAAATCCTAAATTAAGTCATTATCCAAATAAATACATTATAGCTATGACAGGTGCTGAGAGGAATGGGTATTTTTTTTTAATGTTTACTTATATTTAAGAGAAAGAGAGAGACAGCACAAGCGGCAGAGGGGCAGAGACAGGGAGAGAGACAGACAGAATCTGAAGCAGGCTCCAGGCTCTGAGCTGTCAGCAGAGCCTGTTGTGGGGCTTGAACTCACAAACTACAAGATCATAACCTGAGCTGAAGTCAGACGCTTAACTGAGCCACCCAGGCACCCCTGTATTTTCTTTTTTTTTTTAAGTAGTCTCCAGGCCTGACGTGGGGCTTGAACTGACGACCTGCTATTAATAAGAGTCATATGCTCTACCTAGGGGTGACTCTGCTGACAGCACAGAGCTCGCTTTGGATCCTCTGTCTCCCTCTCTCTCTGCCCCTCCCCAGCTTGTGCTCTCTTTCTCTTAAAAATAAATAAACATTACAAAAAAAAAGTCATATGCTCTTTTAAATGAGCCAGCTAGGTGCCCTGGAAGGAAAGTATTTTAAAGGGAGATTTTGCCCCGTCTGGAGTGTCAGGGAAGTCAGGGAAATCGGGATTTTGAGCTGAAACCTATTAAGATAAACTAGGAGGCACTTAACAAAGCAGGCAGGGGCAGGTGAGTGGGAAAGGGTTTCAGAAAGAGAGAATAGTATATGTAAGGTCCCTGGGGCAAAAGGGATTGGCAGAGTGTAGTAATTAAGAGGCTAGTATGGGGGCACCCGGGTGGCTCAGTCAGTTTAGCGTCTGATTCTTGATTGCAGCTCAGGTCATGATCTCATTCTCTTCTCTCTCAAAAAATAAAATTAAAAAAAAAATAAAAACCTCAAAAAAAGAAAAAAGGCTAGTTTGGCAGAAAAGAAAAAGATAGATGTACAGGGCAAGCAGGGTCAGTGGCCAGAAACTTGGTAGAACCTTGTTAAGCATTAGACCTCACAAAGAACTTTGATGGTTTTTATTCTTGGAGCAAAAGAAAGCTACTGAAATATTTTAAGTGAGAGGATGACATAATTTATGCTCTGGGAAGATCTCTCTGGTTGCAGCAAGGTGTACAGATTGGAAGTGGCCCTGAGTAGATGCACAGAGACTACTTAAGAAGCTATTGCAGTTTTTATCAGAAAAAGCGGCTGGTAGTTTGGGAGTCAGATGGTGTCAGAGGAGATGAAGAGAGTAGTTGGATTTAGAATGTTCTGGAGGTCAAACTGATAGGATTTAACGAAGGAGGGGTTACAAGACAAAAGGAAGCCAAGGTGTTTTGGTTGTCTACTGCTGCAAACAAACTACCCCAAAATGTAACGACTTAAAACAGTAACTATATTGTCATTTGCTCATGACTGGGTGGTTTGAACAGGGCTTGGTGGGACAGGCTATTTCTGTTCTGCCCATCAGCTAAGGTGGCCCAAACAGCGCAGCTTGGATCTTCTGTCTGGGTTCTTAGTCCTTGCTGCCAGCTCACTTGTTTGGTTCTCCTCTCCTCTCCTCTGCCTGGTTTCTCCATGTGGTTAGCTTAGTGGTCTCAGGGTGGTTGGACTTACATGGCAGCTGACTTCTCCTAAGTGCAAAAATGGAAGCTGCTAGTTTTGCCACATTCTTTTGGTTAAAGATCAAAGGCCAGTCCAGATTAGAAAGGGGACTATGCAAGGGCACAAATATTAAGCATGGTCCTTTGGGAGACTTCAAATTAAGTCTACCACACGGTTTCTTGGCTTTCTGACTTTCACACCTGGATCAATGGTGGTGTTATTCATGGAAATGGGAGCACTCAGAGTATTTTTCTGTCTTCTCTTAAAAAAAGAAATCACTGCAGGGACGCCTGGGTGGCTCAGTCGGTTAAGCGTCCAACTTGGGCTCAGGTCATGATCTCACATCTGTGGGTTCGAGCCCCGCATCAGGCTCTGTGCTGACAGTGCAGAGTGTGCTTGGGATTCTCTGTCCCTCTCTCTCTGCCCTTCCCCCACTCTCTCTCTCTCTTAAAAATAAACATTAAAAAAAATCACTGCATTCTGTAAGAAGGATGATTATATTTCAGGTCTCTCTCCCTCAGAGTTGATTTCACTGAAGCCTCAAACTGGATCACATTCCTGTTAAAGAACCTGAAGGTTTTCTTGATTTCCCCTTTGACATTCATCCCACTGGGGAGCTAACTTGTCTGAAGTTAGCTTTGCCCTCAGATATGAGCTCCAGGAGTTGGAGCTGTGGTGCTGGGTCTCACTTATTCCCCAACCCCCATCCCCAAAGCTCAGCCCACTGGACACAGAATAAGTTCTCCATCTTTGCTGAATTGAATCTCATCTCTATCTTTCTTCAAATGAAAGATATTGTTATGAACCATGTACTTTATATTTTGAATTTGTGTTTTTGTTTAGTAATTTCTACGCTCAAAGTGGGGCTTGAACGCATGACCCTGAGATCAAAAGTCACATGCTCTTCTGACTGAGCCACACAGGCACCCCCATATACTGTATTTTTTTTTTTAGTATTTATTTTTGAGAGACAGAGAGAGAGAGACAGAGTCTGAACAGGGGAGGGGCAGAGAGAGAGGGAGACACAGAATCTGAAGCAGGCTCCAGGCTCTGAGCTGTCAGCACGGAGCCCAATGCAGGGCTCGAACCCACTAGACGTGAAATCATGACCTGAGCCGAAGTTGGACGCTTAACTGACTGAGCCACCCAGGAGCCCCTGTACTGTATTTTTTTTTTTTTTTAATTTTTTTTTTTCCAACGTTTTTTATTTTATTTTTGGGACAGAGAGAGACAGAGCATGAACGGGGGAGGGGCAGAGAGAGAGGGAGACACAGAATCGGAAACAGGCTCCAGGCTCCGAGCCATCAGCCCAGAGCCTGACGCGGGGCTCGAACTCACGGACCGCGAGATCGTGACCTGGCTGAAGTCGGACGCTTAACCGACTGCGCCACCCAGGCGCCCCTGTACTGTATTTTTTAAACCAAGACTTTCCTAAATATGGGTCATTGGGAACAAGGCCATTAGGGAACTGGGATAACACCTGATTTGGGGGCTAAGTAGTTTAGCTCTGTATGTAGGCTATAATATCCTGCAGCTGCTAGCATCTGATAGACAAGAAATACAGAATTGGTGATGCCACCAATGTTATCTATTGTTCTAAACATCAATAATTCCACTGATGGATGAGGGAAGACTGTAGCAGAGGAGAGACACTAAGCCTTCTCTAGTCCTAACTAGCTCCAAGGGAGTCCAGCATTCTGTGGTGCCTAAGGATGCCATGGACAAGGGTAAAAGAACAAAGGAAAAATATAGAGCCATTCTTTTTATATAAAATCGTTTAATTTCTTTCTCCGTTAAAATACACTCAATCTAGATGCAGTGGATCAGGTGACCAGAGTTCTCAAGATTTGTATTCCACCAGGAGCTGATTCCACCTCTGTCAAACCTGGCTCTGGTCACAGAACATTCACATCTTTAATTCCCAATACTGAGTGTGATGCAAGTGACGTCGTCAATATCGAACACATGGGTATATAGTTACGTGGTGGTCACTGCACGAGGTATCAACAATGCAGGCTCAAACATAGGATGTAGAGTAACTTGGCCCTTCCCCAAAATAAATATATTAGAGCACTAAGCTTATACCATAAATAAGTCCAAAATAAATACTAATTAAGAGCTAGCTTCTGTGAGGAACAGGGCATGCAGAGACAATGAACTTGCAGGTGTGGCCAGTTGTAACAGAAAGCTTCCGGAATCCCAACAATGCCTCCTCACACAGTCCTGAGCATGAGGATGAAAATGAGAACAATGCAAGGCTTGGCCAGGCTGCGGGATCCCATGTTCCAGTGGGGTTTGGAGTTCAGTATAATTTCTAACAGTTTCCAACACAAAGCATAGCAGTGGCATTTTCTTACCAGTCACTTGTCCCAAGTTGTGAGGCCTGGAGCTGATCAAGGAAATTCAGAAGTTTTCTGGTATGAGCAGATGAACCTCAGGGTTGCTAATCTGGGGACATGGATTCCTTGAAGTTGCAGTGTCCTCTGTGTGAGAAGGGTTTTCACCCTCCCCTCCTCACTGCTGATCAGGCAGCGTGAAGAGCGCTTTCATTCTCATGAATGGGAGCTTCACCTTCTGCTTAAGCCACGAGCCCTGCTTTGCCCCACTTCCCCACCTCACACATCCCCATTCTGCATTAATGCTCACAAAAACATGTAGAGCTGCACGCCAAGACAGCAAGAATAAGCCTTACCTAAAGAGTTTATATGTGATCAGGAAACCTTCCAGAAGATGGAGGCAAGAGGAAGACGCTTATTTTACCACCATGTGGACAACCCATCTAAAATAGAACCCAGGAAGTCATAGTTTAGCCATATTTTGGACCATACGAAGTAGATTAAACTATTCTTCAGCCAAAGGCAAATACCGTTCTACTGAGGAAAGCCAGATTTGAGTGTTGTAGTCTATTAGGTAATAAACACAACACTACCATCAGTGCTTTAAAAACAGACAAGAGACCTGACATTTAATGGAGTTAGTTTTGCCTCTATTTAGTATCATCACAGATAATTCATCTCTGCCATGAAATCTATGTCAAGTCAATTTAATTATGGCCCATTTTCTAGCAGAGATTGGAGTTGGGGAGAGAAGAGCTTTGATGTTTATGTGTATAGGAAAACTTTCCATCGGCCTGTTTGGCTCACAGGCATATTGTATAGTATAAATCCCCTCAATTACTCAGAAAGGATCAAGGAAGTCCCCCAAACCAGGAAGATAGATCTAGTTGGGCAGGAAAATTCTGGCGTTTCTAGAACTGCTCCCTCCCACAGCTGAGCAGTTGCCCTCTACCAGCCACCAAAGATCCACTCTTCACCTCTAGACCCATCTCCTGACCCTGTGGAATGTCCATGTTGAACCATACTAGACACATCTGCCTAAATTATGGCTATGAATCTGAAAGGAGAAACTCTACTTTGGAAATCAGTTTTAATAAGGGAACTTTTCTTTCATCCTGGAGTCCAGAGTACAGTCACCTACTGATTTTCCAGGTTCTGGTTCATAATGATCTAGGCGGTTCAATCCTGGCAGCTCACCTTGGCCAGGCTAAGGGATCCCATGTTCCAGTGGGGTTTGGAGGGCCAAGAGGGCCCAGAGGGCCCAAGAGGGACAAGAGGGCCTGGAACCACAAGGCCAAGGAAACAGCTTACTTCTTCCTTGTCATCAGTGGGAGTGGCTACCTGCCTTTGAGTGGCTATTCTGCTTTGTATACAGAATTATTTTAGAGAGGGTCTTGCTTCTAAAGACCAAGGAAGAAGTGTCCTGAATGAATGCAGGACTGCCATAAAAAGGATACAGGGTTACAGTGTCAGGGGGGACCAGGGCATCCTAAGATTATGCCTTAACAATCTGGCTAGAATCACCAGACAAATGGGAATGATCTCACACTTCCTTCTTGATAATCAGCCTAGCTCTGCCACTACCAATTGTATGACTGGGTCAACCATTCATCCTCTCTGGGCCAACGTTCTCTTTCATAAAAAAAAAGGGGGCGGGGGGAAGGGTAACATGTCTCCTTCACAGCATTATGAGGAGGCTAAGGTAAGAAACTATATGTGGGAGCCTCTGCTTCACACCAGGCACTCAATAAATGTTGACTACATGGAAAAGCATCTCATATAACAAAATGTAGGGCATTGGGTTAAACACAGTGACTGCTTGGGACCAATACCAGACCTCCAAAGCCACAGAAACCGGGTCTTTCCCTTCTAGATCTAGGCTTGAGCAACCATCCTGGTTGGCTGGCAATGCCTATTCTTAGGTCTGACTTCTCTGGGGTGGAGGGACTCTGGTCAAATGTCATGCTGCAAGAGGAAACTCAGTCTTGCATTTTTACCTTTATCTCCATACCCCTGCTCTCTGCTGCTGAGTTGTCCATGGAACTGTTTCACCCAATAGCTTTTACTTTCTGGACCCTCGACAAGAGAAAGGGTTAAGGAAGTAAAAGAAACTCAAATCAGGCAGTTTGCTAATGCTAGTAACTTTGAACAGAGATAGGCAAATGGGAAAACTATTGTCCGTAATAGCTGACATCTCTCCACATTCCCCTTAGAAAATGCAAGCGTGGTGGGCCCATGTTCCAAGGGCGGAATGCTAGGGGACATGATGACTTTCATGAGGGGAGAGGGATCATTCTTCGTGCACACTGTAAACAACTAATATTAAGCTGCTTTGGCTATGCCTAGGAATGGCTGGGCATTGAGATTTAACTGAAGAAGGGAAGGAGGAAGAATATGTAGATCTGCTCTGGGATGCCTGAATCCCAATCCTAGAGGCAGGGTAGGCACGGAGCAAGGGGACTACATCAAACGCTCTGCCGTTAATTCAACTTAGATGAACTGTTCATGGCCCCTGGAGCCAATCCCCAGGAAAGATTCTGCGATGACAAGTCTGGCTCCATGCTCAAGTGCCTTCAACTCTGCCCACCAAAGTTAGCAAGTTGTAAAATGTTCATCATTTCTTAATTTTGTATTATAAAATGGAATTAGGAACATAAATAGTAACAAGTAGCAAAATCCCGACCCTGTGTAGGGCCATCATCCTCTCAGCCACCTCTGCGTAGGCCGATAAGTTTGGAAAGTTTTTCACAGTTTTCAAGTTTCAGTGACTCTGCCTTCTGTTTCAATCGTTCATCTCTGTATAATCCTGCCAAATTTGTCAATTCCGACTCTGAAAGATAAAAGAGGTAACAGTTCATCAAGAGAGTTAACCTCCTTTGTTTCGTTTCAATATTTCTGGAGTCAAAGCCCCTTTTACTTTATTTCATGCTTTTTCTTTTAATTAAATTTAGGAAACGCTTACTCATTTATTCAAGAAACCTGAATCCAGCAGCTATACTACACCAGGTGCTAAGGATTAAAGGACACCTGTGGTCCCAGAGTCCTACAGTATCCGTGCTCAATTATAAAAGTGCCGGACTTAGTTCTTATCAATAGAACATTTGGCACCAGACTTAGGAAACATGCACGTGTGCAGTAAGAGGAGACTCCGTTTTGTGGCCTTCCTACGAATGGCATTCAGATGGCAGTCGGGAGAGAATGGAGGCCAATCGCCCGTTCCTGTCATCTGAAACAAAGACAGCTGCTCCATTCTGTCCCCTGCGTTGCTGGATCATAACTCATACATGCTAACTGACACAGAGCCTCCCTCCAGTGGGTATGCCTTCTATAGAAGGCCAAGTTGCTGGCGGCTTTCTTCATTCCCTCACCACATGTGGGGTCTCTAACTCAAAGGCCAAAGGCAGCTGGGCTCTTTTAAAAGTGAAATCATCTGGATCCAGTGACCTTTGGCTCCTTGACTAAATGAATTCATTTTCTCTTCATGGTGGAGAAGGTCATTCTATTTTTAACCAGAATATAATCTCCGCTGTCTTTCCCGACTCAACGGTGGTTTGGCTGCCTCTATTTTTCATTCCTTTGTCAAGTTTCAGAGACGTTCTTAGGAAGGAAAGCCTGAAAAGCACCCCCAGAGACGTGTTGTGTATTAACAGGATGGAACGCTTGGATGGGCCGTGTGGCTTCTGAAAGCCTCCGACAGCAGGCAGCTACTCCGTGTTTAAAGGACCATACTTGTGAAAATGCTATTTTAACCATTTTGAAATATGTCTATCCATTCTGAATCATCCTGCCAACAGATTTTGTTTTTCTTGGTGGGACGAGAGGCACCTGTCTCTGATTAATCAGCAAACTGACTAGAAATAGGAATTAATACTTAGCCAGGGGGAACAATGGGCATTGGTTTCTGAATAAGTTTCTATCAACACAAAACACTGTCTGGCATTTCTGCTCACAATGATTCTATTTACACCAAGTAAGGCCCAAAGTGCAGATTAAGTGCAGGACTCCAGGGTGAGGGGTGGCCACGCATGAGAACCCTCCCTCTACAATGGAGGCTCAGAGCCTGGGCCCTAGCCCAGCAGTTGCTTGGCAAGCAGTGTGCCTCCTGGGCCCAAGAACAATGCGCTCTCACCCCCTGGCGAGGGTGCCCGCACTGCCTGCTAGTAGGAGCTTGCCTTGGCACAGTCATGCTCGCAGGCTTCCTGGAGAACCTATGCCACACCCAAATGAGAGCCCTCCGCTCCTGAGGCCAGCCCACTTCACTAACTCCATTTCTCTGGCTTCTCTGGCATGTGGGAAACCTGTTCAGGAGGACTCTGTAAAATGAGTCTATGCCTTTGGTCCTCTGGAGTCACAGCTATGCCAGTATACGGAACAGATTTCTGTGGCTTTGTTTTTCCTTGCAATGATTTCTTTACGTTTTTTGCTTGCTGAGCTTACCTAAATGCCTTATTGCCTGGAATCTCACTCTACAAAACACTAAGGGCTCATGATTCTTACTATTTTCTACACTGAAGCCCACTCTAAGAGGCTGATAAAGGAGAACTGTACATATACGAATGCTTTTCTCAAACTATCACACAGCTTTTCATAAGGTTCATTAAAACCAAGTTTCAATGCTCCAGAGGTTGAGACCCCTGCTCCAGAGCAATGACTTTGCAACAATGTCAGTGTTTCAAGGAACCAGTCCCAAATGCCCATTACTAGGCTTAGAGAAACTTCTCTCCAAACTGTCAGTGAATGCTTTTGTCCTTCAATGAGTAAAAGGTCAATTCAACTAATATGTTACTTTTGACATACTTTGTCAAAATTCAGTAACTTCTAAGTAAAAAAAAAAAAAAAAATCTGTAGGAGGGGCATCAAGAGAACAGCTTTTCTTCTTCACAAAATGTTTCCCTTGACCTGTGATAGAAGGACAGAGTATTGAGGCTTCCAGGGAAACTGACTCAGGCAAATTGCTTAAGAAGCACATCCCAGAGCCTCTCCCAAGAACACTCTGCTCTCATGTGGTCAGGAAGACCACAATGGATCCCAACCATCCTCAGGATCCAGCCACATGAGACAGTTCTACATCCAGGCTAGCAAGACTATGCAAGGCCTGGACTCCATCAGGAACCGGGTATTTAATATGTGCCAGATACCATGCTAAGCATTATACCCATACCATCTTCTATGACCCATACAGCATCTCTAGGAGGAAGTGCATTTTATCCCCATTTCAAAGCCTAAGCTTCTACCCACTGTGCTACCCTGCTCCAGGGCATGGAGAGAAATGCTCCTCTGCCAGGCAGGGCCAGGATCTCAGCTCAGCTCTGTCAGGCCAGGAGGCAGATCCTGCCTGTTACTTTTGTCCCATCAGCCCAGTGGCATGGCCACTTCCCCTGGCATTGGGTTTATTATCTAGATGCAGCTGTGAAGGAGTAAACAGGGCAATCAGTGTTCATCGTAAGGGATTACTCATAGAAATTCACTCAGATTAAGCATTCTAAGGCAAAACAGAGAAAAGAGATGAACAAAAGTTTTAAAAAGACAATGGCTAACTTTGCTAAAAACAGTTTCCATTCGATTTGTTGCCAAGAGTGAACTTTGTTCTCAAGTGGGTTTATTTTTACAACCTCCAAGTGCTAAATTTAACCTTGTTGGCTGCACTTGCTGCTGGATCCGGAGGACAGATGCCGTTCATTCTCAGATGGCATTTGGGTTGTGCGGAGACTCTGGACAGCCACCATCCTTAAATGCCAGAAATAGACTTTTAAAGGGTGTGTGCTGATCACCCCCTGTTCGGAACTTGTGGGTACATGCATCATGCTTACCCACTGGATTCTTATTTATACCCAGAGAGGACCAAACGCCTGAAGCTAGCCTCATGGAGATGGGGAGATAAGCCAAAAAACGACCTTGGATGTAATCCTTACCATAAGATCCAGCTGGGGAGTGTACGTGGGTGGGCGTGTGTTTGACGAATGTGAAATACAGGTTTTCATCCAGTTCTTGTGCAAAGCAACAAATGCAAAACCCTCCAGGGCACAGTACAATGGGGACTTTTAGGACACACACTGTGGCCGTCACCTGACTTAGATCCATGTGTTAAATGCCTTTCTGTCAAAAGCCTTTTCTTGCTCCAAAATTCTTTCCTGATTTTTGAAACTTGCAACACCTAGTTTGACATGAGGTAGGGTAATTCCTGACCCCTCAGGTTTTTCAGTATTTTTCAATAAATTTTTGAAGCAACTTCCCCCTGCTTAATTTACCCTTTCATCCCATGGTAATTGCCTATCAAGCTCCTAGTGCACGTGAGGGTTCAGGTGGGCTCTGCCCTACTGAAATAGAGGGCAGAGACAAGGTCCCTAAAGGCCAGGGTAAGGACATTAACCCCCATCTGTGATTCTAAATCCACATTTTCGTTTTTTCCAGTCCTGAGAATCCTCTCTTCAAAAGCTATTGGTTGGGCACCTGTTCTGAATCAAGGACCATGCCAGGGGCCTGGAACACGAGATTGGTAAGCCATGGCTCTTATCCTCAGAGAACCCACAGTCCAACAGTGAGATGGACATTTACCTACAGAACACTAACACTGAAGACAGTACTGTGTTAGCAGGATGAACAAAGTGTTTTAAGAACACACAGGAAGGAGAGATTAACTTGGGGGTAGGGTGGGGATGCATGATGGGTCAGCAAGGGCTTAGCAGCACTGTGACAGAAGAGCTACTTTCATCAGGCACTGTTAGACCTTTAATAATACCCAGTAATACTGTTTTAAAAAATGAGTTAGTTTGCTTTTTAAAAATTAACCAAAGCCAAGTTTTTATAAGATATGGGTATTAAGGTATGCATGTGTGTGGTGTGCACATGATTGTGTACGTGTATCTGTGGAATTCAAACGGGATGAAAAGTGAACCTGTTGGCTGAGAGGCAGGACTACCCCTGCTACCAGCACTCCCCATTAACACTCGGTTGGAACTGGAAGCCACCTGGCAGACCCTTTTACCCCCACTGTCTCCAGAGAGGGAAAAGAGTTCAAGGCCTGCTCAAACGCACCCTTACTGAAGGGGCAGACCCAGAAGGGGTCAATTTTGATCTATGTGGCCACAGCCAACTAGAACTGGCTTTTGGTCTGGCTCAAAAACTTGGTCTGGATCGATCAGATTTCCCTGTAGGGAGGGTGGAATTAGGAAAGTGGACCAATCGAGCTAGGACTGAGAACTTATGGAGGAAGCTTGTGATGTAGAAAGGGGCCAGTAACTAGTGGGGCTGTGGAAGCTGGGAGAGTGATGAGGAGGGCAGCAACCAAAGCCAACCAGGGCAAAGCCAGGTTGTGAAGAAGGAAAGCTTGAAGAAGCAAAGGCAGGCAGCTGGCAGAGAGGACAGGCGGGCAGATGAACAGAGAGAGGTGGACACTCAGAGACACAAAGATAGGCAACTAGGGCTGAATGACTAAGTTCCTAAGGTTTCCAAGTCCTGGCCACATGGATCCTGTCAATTAACTTCACTTTTTTGTAGTATCCTGAATGGGCCTCTGTCCACATAAACAGGTATGACTCAAACAAGGAGAAAGAATGGACCCAGAAGCTGGGAATGCCTTGGGTTGGAAGTACGACCACCAGTAAAAGCCCATTCTAGAACATCTTACTTTGTTGTTTCTCCTTCCAACAACTTGTCTGGATGTAATCAATGTAATCCTTCTCTATCGTCTTCTCCAGGTCCCGTAGAGAGGCTCCTCTGTAGGCCTTCTCAAAGTTTTTATCCACAAAGTAAGGCACCTGCAGGTTCTGTGTTTCTCTAGAGATGGTGTAGCCCAAGGTCCTGAGACAAGGAGAGAGAGTCTCGGGTAAGCTTTTTATATTTGGCAATATCACTCTTAGCACTGGCTGCATAGATGTCATAACCATAATCACATTTTCATAGGGCAGACACAAGTGTCAATGTCTAATACACCTAACATTTATAATTTCCCTAGCAAAGTAATGACTGTAATGTCATCATTATATGAGCATGTCATACTGTGAATTCAGCTTTGGTATGGTTACTTTATTCTCTTAAAGGATTTACCTCTCTTATATTGCTTTCTGTGCTAAAAGTTAAATGCTGAATGTTTAAAAAAATTTTGTATATTGTGCAGGACCTAGCATGGTACTTGGCACAGAGTGGGCTATTGGTAAATGTTGGTTGAATGAACTGATTGTTACAGTAAACTATTCACACATAACCAAACAGCTTAGAACCAACCTAGTATCAATTTTTAGGACATGTAAAAAGTACTTCACACATAGCTGCTAAGTGAGAACTGCAAAAATATCAGACAAAGATTTTAGTAATGCTTTTGCACTAACTCTCTGTGGGTCTGATCTGTCCAATGGCATATGGTGCTCAGAAACATCAGTAGGTCTGGGTTAACTAAATACTAACCATAAGGAAGTATAGAAGGGATCTCAAATTCAAGTTAAAACAATGTGATAGCAATATGCAAAATCCAAGCTAGTTTTACTTAACCTAGACAAATTCCATCTCGACTGAGGTATATTTGACATTTTCCCAGTTTCCTCCTTTCATCTCTCTACTTAAGGATTTTGCTGAATGTCTCAGTGTTTAGGCCATGACTTCTCCCACCTCCGTCTAGGAAGGTGTTAGCAGGGCAAGTTCCTCCCTGCCGCAGTAGCTGCACAAGAAAGGAGGTAGCAATGGCAAATGGGAACATGGGAAGTCGGAAAATAGAGGGAATCAGGCCAGTGTGACCTGATAGTAATAACTTCTCTCTGATTCTCAGCTTTCCTTTATGTAAAATGAAGATACTGATCTAGAATACAGTCTTCATTCTACAGTGATCACCAGAAAAGACTTTTTTTCCCCATTATGCCCCATGGCTTCCACATTTTGTAAGTTTTAAAAAAATTTTTTTTTAGAGATTTTATTTTAAGGGACACCTGGGTGGCTCAGTCGGTTAAGCGTCCAACTTTGGCTCACGGTTCGTGGGTTCGAGCCCCGCATTGGGCTCTGTGCTGAAGCCTGGAGCCTGCTTTGGATTTTGCGTCTCCCTTTCTCTCTTTGTCCCTTCCCTGCCCATGCTCTGTCTCTGTCTCTCAAAAAATGGATAAATGTTAAAAAAATAATAATAAAATATTTTAAGTAACCTCTAAACTCAATTTGGGGCTCGAACTCATAACCCCGAGATCAAGAATCTAATGCTCTACTGGTTCAACAAGGTGCCCCCATTTTGTAAGGTTTTTGTCTGCTAAACTATAATAATGAGTAATGACTCATTTCTCATTTAACTTAAAATAATTAATCCAGTGATTCTCTAACGTTAATATGGACCAGAGTTATTTGGAGGGCTTATTAAAACTCAGATTGCTAGTTCTCAACCTCAGAGTTTCTGATTCAGTATATATGGAGTGAAGCTTAAGAGTTTGCCTTTCTAACAAGCTGGCAGTTGATGTTGATGATGCTGGTCTGGGGACCAAACTTTGAAAGCTGAATTAATTGAAATAATTAATTGAAGAAACAAAAAATTCCTATCTGAGCTCATAATTTGCATGCAATACAAACATTACAATGAATTTCTATATTTTCAGTAAAAGCAAAGAAATGTGATACTATGGTTTGACTTTGTAGCCTCGTCATGAATAAATGTCCTATTCTTGCAATTACTTAAATAGAAAATAGTCACTAGATCTCAGATACTCTTTTCCTGACCCAGAGGGGTCCAGCGATTCAATCACAAGCTCAATTTGGTCCTTTCTAAATCTCACATGGTATGACAAGAATTTAATCTGAAACTGAAGTTAGTCCACTAATCTTTCAGAAACCAGTTGCTGCTGTTCTGCGGCTGATCAGATGATGTCGCTGTAAAACAAAACAATCCATGTCCTGAGCACACAGGAAACTGCCTATAGTATTTTTGAGTCTCTGCTCTTCACTATCCAGCTGTTCCTTTAAACACAAAATCAGTGTTTTCTACAAAGGGGAAATGAAATGTTAGCATCGTACCAGCAAAACGTTCAAGTCTTTCACCCTCCAAATTGTTGTTAAGAAAGATTTAAAAATATATGACTTACGATTTATAGAATAGACTATATGGGGGATTAGCAGCTAGCAGCTGAGTAATAACAGATATAATCACAATCACCAGAACTGGAAGTAACTGAATAAATGCAGAATACGTATTCTGGAAAAGAGGAAACAATATTTGGTATAAGTGGTCTTCGTTAATATAAAGCTTACAGAAAATAGGATAGTTTTCACAAAGAAAATACAAATAAATTACTGCAATGTACTGCACAAAGCCCAAGGCTTCTAGGAAGTCTGTACTTTCTGCTGAGAAGTACCAAACACTCTGTCCTCTGTGCTGAGAAGGCTGAAGGAGACCCACCCAAAACCTATATTGACACACAGTAATTCTCATGCAGCCCCGTTTTCTAAGACCAGTGAAACAGACAATGCTGGGTGAGTCTGCCCAGACTGTGACCCTCACAGGGCCATGTTAGTATTATGTAGCTTTGATGCCTTGGCCACAGCTGAATGGACTGGGGACATCTAACCCCAGCAGGGATAATCACATTTTCCCTCCTAGGAATTTGGAATTGACATTCACTTTTCACTGCTAGGCAGTCACCTGAAGGACACACACTCTTAGGCAGTGGAGGCTGCTGTTTGCAAGAGGAAGTAGAACAAGCCAGGCTGCTTAGAGAGAATAAAACAGATGCAGAGAGGCAGGAGAAGTGGAGACAATCTGGCCACAAATAGTCTGGCAGTATAGGTGCCTGACTGTACCTTAGTTTCTGGTTCCTGTCTGTCATGAGACCCAGCTGTGCGTCCTGCCCTTGAGCTTCATGAGACCCCCTAGATCCCTTACTTTAAATTCCCTTTAGTTCTGAGTATTTTGAAGGGGGTTCCTATTTTCTGCAGGGAAGAAAATTTTGATGAAGACAGCCCCACAGGAGAACTGATTTCCTGGAACAGCCACCAAAGGATGGGTGGGGAAGGAGGTACCATTCGGGCCTATTTGAGCCAATTATCCACCTCTTCCTACCACTGCTTCTGCTCTCCTAAAACACATTTTAACAACATAACTCACATTGAACTTCTAAATCCTGATCATATGCACCATAAAAGTCAGCTCAGTACAAGTGTTTATGAGCAGCAGTTCTGCTGTTCTCCCTCGGTACCTGAGGCTTTTCTTCTTCTTCTTCTTCTTCCTTCCGTGTCTGCATCCTCTCATGTCGGTGCCGCCGGCGATAATAGTGACTGTCATCTGTCACATTTGAAAACATATGAATGTTTCCTGGAAAAGAAAGGAAAACATAGCAGGGCGCCTGGCTGGCTCAGTCGGTAGAGCAGGCAACTCTTGATCTAGGGGTCATGAGTTTGAGCCCCACGTTGAGTGTAGAGATTATTTTTAAAAAATAATAATAAAATAAAATAAAAATCATGCTTGCACATGCAAAATTCAAAAAGAAAGAAAAAAAAGAAAGACATAGTATAGGATATGGCAAACACTCTTTCCTTGCTTTTTCTAAGCTTGTTTCCAGTTTGTTCCCTCCCAGGTTCTTTGAGGGTAGAGTATTGTCCAATTTTAGTCAGTAGAAAAATAAAATAGTAGGTAAGCCAAGTGAACCAGTTAGAAATGGAATGTGCTTAGCTCTCCTGCCTTTATTTACATAGTCCTTTGTGGGGCACCTGGGTGGCTCAGTCAGTTAAGCTTCTCATTCTTGATTTTGGCTCAGGTCATGATCTCACGGTTGTGACCCCACATCAGGCTTTGTGCTGGGCGTGGAGCCTGCTTAAGATTCTCTCTCTCTCCCTCTGACCTTTTCCTCCACTCACGTGTGCTCTCTCTCTCTCTCTCTCTCTCAAATAAAATAATAATAAATAAATAGTCTTTTGTAACTAGTGAGTGAGAGAACCCCAAAAGGCCAGTAAAGAAAGAACATTTGGGCCATGAATCCTGTCTGATATGCTCATGTCTGCTTCCTTGCCCAATATTAGATTATGTCACTAGTATCTTTAATAGCAACTCATAAAATTCAATTTACTTCCTGGACATTTAATTATTCCAACTTCCAACTCTCTAGGGGTATTTTTCTAACTTTTATCTTTATATAACTGCTATTTTACAATAATGATAATAGGCATCTTGCTACTTATTTATAAAGCACTTAAAAATCTAATTCTCACAGCAGCCCTATGAAGCAGAGGTTATCTGCCCCATTTCTCAGGTGAGGAAATAGGATCAGAGAGACCAGGTGATTTGGTTAAAATCATGCACAGTTGGAGGCTGGAGACCTGCCTCAAACCCAAGCTCATCTGATTCCAATTTCTTGCTCTTCCCACCATACCATAGTCTCTCTATTCAGATCCTTACACAGGAACTTGCTGAGATATAGAGATAGAGAGAGAGAGATAAAATTTTAAGTGATAATTTTGAAATACTAACCTGTAGGAAAATGTCCTCCAAAGAAGACATTGAATAGTTCTTCTGGAGTGATGTCTGCTTCGAAGTCCCTGTAATAGCTGTAAGGTCTGCCTCGAGGGGCAGTAAAAGTCACCTGTTCATCTCCATATTCATCATAGCGGAGTCTCTTGTCAGGATTACTCAGGACTGCAAAGGCATTTCCTATCGCTGCAACCAAAACCCAAAAATACCTGAGTACACAGTCTTTGCTGTAGCTGAGGGTGATCACTGTAGCAGCAATGAAGAGCCCAGAGTTTTTGGGTGCTGGATGACTTCACAGGGGCCTAGGGAAAGGTGCTTGGGCCTAGAGAGTTCACCAGAGTTCTTGCCCTTGACATTTTCCACAATATAGTTTGATAAGCCAGAAGCAATACTGGACTCAAAATGAGCTAAAAACTACGGCTTTCATTCATCAAAAATGTGTCCTTATTTCACTTGAGAGCAATTACTTTATGGTTGGAAACAGTTCATACATAAGCAGTGGTATTCTAGCGTGAAGTCATAAACAGTTTCTTGAATAAAAGAGTCAGTACAATTACAGCTTGGCTAAAAGCAGAGTCCTTGGGGCACCTGGGTGACTCAGTTGGTTAAGGGTCCGACTTGATTTTGGCTCAGGTCATGATCTCATGACTTCATGAGATCGAGCCTGAGTCAGGCTCTCCGCTCACAGCACGGAGCCTGCTTGGTATTTTCTCTCCCCCTCTCTCTGCCCCTCCTTCCTCAAAATAAATAAACTTTAAAAATAAATAAATAAGAGCAAAGTCCTCACTAATCACAGTCTCGTTTCAGCTTACTTTAGAAAGTGGTCTTTAGAAATTAAGAAATATAGGGGCACCTGGGTGGCTTGGTCAGTTAAGCGTCCAACTTCGGCTCAGGTCATGATCTCGCAGCTTGTGAGTTCGAGTCCCGCATCAGGCTGTGCTGACAGCTCAGAGCCTGAAGCCTGCTTTGGATTCTGTGTCTCCCTCTCTCTTTGTCCCTCCCCTGCTTACACTGTCTCTCTGCCTCTCTCTCTCTCAAAAATAAATATTTAAAAAATTAAAAAAAAAAAGAAATTAAGAAATATATCTCCAATGTCTCAGTGATGGGTCAAAAACTGAATAGATTACACATGCTGACCATCATCTCCCTATGCACAAACATACAAATTTTGTCTAATTTCACTTAAACATAAAATCAATACCACTAATCAAAGAAACCTTGAAAAACAAATCTTTTTTTTTTTTTAACATTTATTTATTTTTGAGAGACAGGGACAGAGCATGAGTGGGGGAGGGGCAGAGAGAGAGAAGGAGACACGGAATCTGAAGCAGGCTGCAGGCTCTGAGCAAGCTGTCAGCACAGAGCCTGATATGGGGCTTGAACCCATGAACTGTGAGATCATGACCTGAGCTGAAGTCGGATGCTCAACCGACTGAGCCACCCAGGCTCCCCGAAAAACAAATCTTTAAGACATCCCCAATCCCTACCTTTAATTCAGTCAACACTATCAGAAACATAGTCAGAAGGAACATTTCTTTATGATTCTTCTAGTGAGGGAATTATATTAAATGTTTATAGCAATAAAAAAGCTAAGCAGAAAAAAAACCAAAAAAAGGCTAACTAGAGTTGCTTCAACATTACATCCCTTGAAATCTGACAGATTTCTCATAGATATGGCATTGATCTATGAGATACTTTACATGAAGATGTAAAGACAATGTGGGTTATCTATTTGTTTCCATGTAGAAACTGTGGGGAGGATAAGATTCACAATGGCACATCAATACAGGGAGATTGTCCTTTGACATAAATGTTGACTTTTAAAGTGTTCTCAGAGCTATCATGTTTTTCTTAAGAAAAATTCCAAATCAACAGAAACATTGAAAAAATAGTGAAAAACACCCTTTCCCTTGATTCATAAATTGTTAGCATTTTGCCACATTGCTTCCCCCAACTTTCCATACACACATACACACATACATAAATACATATAGTATGTATACATTTCTTTTGCTGAACCATTTGAAAGTAGGCTGCAGATATTATGCACTTCATCCCTAAATATTCCAGCACGTATCTCCTAAAACAATCTTCTACATGATCACAGTACTGTTATCATAGCTAAGAAAATTAACATCAATTCATGCAATTCATGCAAGGTCTGTGTATTGCATTTGCTTTTATATCCCTTTCATTTCTTTTCATCTAGATTAGTCCCTCCACCTTTTCTACTTTTCATTATATTCACTTTTTTGAAGAGCAGGTCAGTGTTCTTTGTAGAATGGCCCATATTTTGATTGTTTCCTCATTATTATTATTTTTTTAATGTTTATTTATTCTTGAGAGAGAGAGCATGAGTGAGGGAGGAGCAGAGAGAGAGAGAGAGAGAGAGAGAGAGAGAGAGAGGGAGAGGGAGACACAGAATCCAAAGCAGGCTCCAGGCTCCGAGCTGTCAACACAGAGCCTGATGTGGGGCTTGAATTCACAAACCGTGAGATCATGACCTGAGCCGAAGTCAGACGCCTATCCGACTGAGCCACCCACACGCCCCAGTGATTTCTTCATTATTAGATTCAGGTCAAATATTTTGGCAAGAATACCACAGAGGTGCCATACCACATAATGTTAGGTGGGGCCAGTATTGGTGACAATAAGTTGGATCACTTGGTTAAAGTGGTGACAGCTAGATATCTCCATTGTAAAGGAATTTTTCTGCTTTGTCATCAGTAAGTATTCTGGAGGATGATACTCTGACATCATGGGTCCTATTCAACAAAAACCCATCACAAGCAGTTTTAACAACCATTGATAATCCTTGACTGAATCAATGGCTTCACTGGGGGTGAAGCTGTTAAGTAAGATTTTTATTTATGTATTAAGTATAAAAACATACTGTTACAGAGAAACCAAATATTTTTTTCCGAAAGAAATTAAGATAAGTGAATGAAAACAGGAGGGAGCCATGCTGATTATTACTATTTAAGAGGTGAAAGGAAAAAAGGCCCTGTTTGTAGCATTATAAAACAATTACAGGGGAGGCTGAAAATGACTTGTGACCAAATATCATAAGAAGGGCAGAATTAAACATTAATTCAGGATCAGACCTTTGAAAGCATCTGTCGCTCCAGGAGCACAATTCTTGTCAGGGTGAAATTTCAGGGCAAGTTTTCGGTAAGCTTTCTTAAGCTCTTCATCACTGGCATTTCGAGACACGCCTAAAATTTCATAGTAATTTCTGCATTTCTTGATCCTAAAAAGACACATCAGAAACATGTATGTCTACAAAGTCCCCTTTTGTGCAATTCACTGTAAAATAGTACCTTGATCCTCTGGTATGTGAGCCCAAAACAAACCCAAAACAAACTTAAAAGAAAATTGGTGAATACATTAATGAAACATTCAAATTGATTAACAATGTCCTCCTCCCACCAAGAGCGTAATGCCTTTCCAAGTATTTTTACATCTAATATTTTATTCTTCCTAAATCCCTGCAAGTGGGTAGAATAAACATGCTCATCCTTAAATCAAGGTGCAGGCTAAGCCCCTGAGAGTTGAATCACAGGATAGCAAAGCCAGAAGAAACATCTAATCACCCTAGTTATTTCTCTCTCTCTCTCCTCTCTCTCTCCCTCTCTCTCTCTCTCTCTCTCTCTCTCTCTCTCTCTCTCTCTCTCATTTTCCTTATGGCTACCTTTTAAAACGTTGTTTTAAAAAGTTAATATATAGGGGCACCTGGGTGGCTCACTCGGTGCAGCATCCAACTCTTGGTTTTGGCTAGGGTCATGATCTCATGGTTTGTGGGTTCCAGCCCTGCGTGGGGCACCACACAGCGTGGAGCTTGCTTGGGATTCTCTCTCCTCCTTGCTCTTTCTCTGCCCCTCCCCAGCTCGTGCTCTCTCAAACACAAACAAACTTAAAAAACTTACTGCTTCCCCATTCCCTACCCCTCAATCTCCCACCCTAAGGACAACCACTATTAGAAGTTTTCTGTGAATGCTGTGTATAGCATGAGTATGTGTATAGACACGTCTCCACATTTTTCTAAACCTAAATAGGAGCATATTGTAATTACTTTTATACATCGTTTTTTATTTTTTTTTAATTTTTTTAATTTTTTATTTTTTTTAACGTTTATTCATTTTTTGAGACAGAGAGAGACAGAGCATGAATGGGGGAAGGTCAGAGAGACAGGGAGACACAGAGTCTGAAACAGGCTCCAGGCTCTGAGCTGTCAGCACAGAGCCCGACACGGGGCTCGAACTCACAGACCGTGAGATCATGACCTGAGCCGAAGTCAGACACCCAACCGACTGAGCCACCCAGGCACCCCTATACATCGTTTTTTAAAAAACCAACAGTTTGGGGCACCTGGGTGGCTCAGTCAGTTAAGCTACCAACTCTTGATTTCAGCTCGGGTCAAGATCTCATGGTTCCTGAGATTGAGCCCTGGGTCATCTGGCTCCACACTGCTAGCATGGAGCCTGCTTGCGATTCTCTCTCCTCTTCTCTCTCTGCCCCTTTCTCACACACTCTCTCACTCAAAAATAAATAAACATTAAAAAAATTTTAAAAACCAACAGTTTATCTTAGAGATTGATCCATAACATACAGAAACGAGTACAGGATAATAATGTAGACCAGAGTGGCAGTCCTGGACTTTTTTTTTTTTAAGTTTATTTATTTTTGAGAGAAAGAGATAGAGCGTGAGTGGGGGAGGGGCAAAGAGAGGGGGAGACAGAATCTGAAGCAGGCTCCAGGCTCTGAGCTGTCCGCAGAGCCCGACTCAGGGCTCAAACTCATGAACTGAGAGATCGTGACCTGTGCCAAAGTTGGACACTTAACCAACCGAGCCACCCAGGCACCCAAAGTCTTGGACTTTTTGATCTCTGAAGTTTTGTTTGTTTGTTTAAGTTTATTTACTTATTTTGAAAGAGAGAGAAAGCATGACTTGAGGAGGGGTAGAGAGAAAGGGAGAGAGAGAATCCCAAGCAGGCTTTGCACTGTCAGGGCCAAAATCAAGTCGCACACCACCCAGGTACCCCAATCTCTGAAGTTTTTATACTCCTAAAAATTATTGAAGTTCCCCAAAGAGCTTTTGTTTATATGAGTTGTATCTATCAATATTTATCAAATTAGAAATGAAAACAAGAAATTTTAAAACATGGTGATGATATAACTGCATATCAGGTAGCCTCTCAAAAATTCCACAGTACAATCACGAGAGAATGAGAGTGAAAAAGGCAAATAATGTGTTTATATTATTATTAAAGTTGTTGTAAACTTGCAGACCCCCTGATGGTTTTGGGGTTTCCAAGCCATACTTAGAGAAATGTTGTATTAGAGCATGAACTCTGGAGTCAGGATGCCTTGGTTGGGATCTTATCTTGCTGTGTACTTAACCTCTGTGCCTTGGTGTTATCTTCTGAAATGGGCTAGTAATTTCAACTGTGTATCATGAGCTGTTATGATTTAAATGAAGTATTCATCAAAATGCTTGGTAGCATGTAACACATAAATATTGGCCATTGTATATCCATGTCATTCTTTTCAAAAGCTGCATATTATTGTATTTTATGGATTATATATATCCCCTAATCACGGGCACTTAGGATGTCTCCAGTCTTTTGCAACTACACAGTCCGTTTAGGCAGAGCCTTGCTGAAGAGTTCAAAGTAAGTCAGCATCGCAGGCTGGACTGTAAAGCAGAGTCTGGAATGTCAGTCATGGTCCTTCTCCAAGAGCTGCCCATGGGGATCCTTTGGGTTCCCAGCCCAGTTTCCAATCCCTGCTTCCGTGGCAGATACTCCTCTGCCTCTTTCTCTCTTTTGTATAAACTTTTATTTGTCTTAAAACAGCTTTATTGAGCTATAATTCATATATCACAAAATTCATTCTTTTAAAATATACAATTTATTGATTTTTAAGTATATTCACAGAGTTGTGCACCCATCAACACTATCTAATTCCAGAAATTTTCATTACTCCAAAAGAAACCTCGTACTCATTATTAGTCAGGCCTCTTTCTACTTCCCAACCTCTAGCAACCACTGTCTCTATAAATCTGCCATTCTGGACATTTCATATAAAAGGAATGATACAATACGTGGACTTTTGTGTCTGGCTTCTTTGACTAGCATGATGTTCAAGGTTCATTAATGTTGTAGAATGTATCAGTACTTGGTTCCTTTTATTACCAAAAAGTATTCAGTATTCATTGTATGGATATTCCCAATTTTGTTATCCATTCATCAATTAATCAGCTTGCAGGTTGTTTCCATCTGGGGGTATTATGGATAATGCTGTTTGAACATTCATGTTTTATGTGGAAGTATGTTTTGATTTCTCTTGGTACACACCTGGAAGTGGCTAGGTCATGTGCTATGTTTAAACTTTCTGAGGATCTGGCATTCTATTTTCCAAACTGGATGTACAATTTTACATTCCTACAAGTGATATACAAGGGTTCCAATTTCTCCACATTCCTATCAACACTTGCTATTGTCCATCTTTTTGATTACTGCCATCCTAGTGGGTATGAGGTGGTGTGGTATCTCATTGTGGGTTTCGTTTGTATTTCCCTAATGATTAATGATAATGATACTGAGCAACTTTTCACATGCTTATTGGCCATTTGTATATCTTCTTCTTTTTTTTTTTTTAGAGCCATTTGTATATATTCTTTGGAGGAATGCCTATTTAGATCCTTTGCCCATTTTTATCTTTTTTTTTTTTTTTTTTTTTTTTTTTTTTGTTTAGAGAGGGTGCATGCATGAGTGGGGGAGAAGCATAAAGAGAGAGGGAGAGACTGCTCCGAAGGGGGCACAAGAGGGGCAGAGAGAGGCTCCCAGGCAGCCCTGGGAGAGGCTGGAACTCGCCAGCTGTGAGATCATAACCTGAGCCAAAATCAGGAGTCAGACACTTAACCAGGCATCTGAGCCACCCAGGCGTCTCAACACATTTATTAAAGACAATTCTTTCTTCTGTTAAATTGCCTTGCCTTGTTGTTTTTTTTTTTTTGCCTTGTTTTTTTTAAAGTTATGTCTACAACCAGTGTGGGGCTCAAACTCAGGACCCCGAGATCAAGAGTCACATGCTCTACTGACTGAGCAAGCGAGGCGTCCCTGCCTTGGCACTCTTGTCAAAAAATCAAATGACCCTAAATATAAAGACTTACTTCTAGACTCTCAAGTCTATTCAATTGATCTACATGTCTATCCTATGCTAGTCTACGCTATCTTCATTATTATAGCTTTGAAATAAGTTTTTGAATTGAATTGGGACGTGTGACTTCTCCAACTTTGTTCTTTTTTAAGACTGTTTTGGCTATTCTGGGTCCCTTGCATTACCATATGAATTTTAGGATGAGCTTGTCAATTTCTGTAAAAAAGGCAGTGAGGTGATGGGAGGGTAAGTGATGGGTATTGAGGAGGGCACCTGTTGGGATGAGCACTGGGTGTTGTATGGAAACCAATTTGATAATAAATTTCACATTAAAAAAAAGGCAGTGAGGGGGGCGCCTGGGTGGCGCAGTCGGTTAAGCGTCCGACTTCAGCCAGGTCACGATCTCGCGGTCTGTGAGTTCGAGCCCCGCGTCAGGCTCTGGGCTGATGGCTCGGAGCCTGGAGCCTGTTTCCGATTCTGTGTCTCCCTCTCTCTCCCCCCCCCCCCCGTTCACTCTCTCTCTCCCTTCCCCAAAAAAAAAAAAAAAAAAAAAAAAAAAAAAAAACGTTGAAAAAAAAAAAAAAGGCAGTGAGGAATTTGATATGTTGAATCTACTGATCATTTTGAGTAGTATTACCATATTTCCAATATTAACTCTTACAATCCATGAACACAGGCTATCTTCCCATTTATTTAGATCTTTAATTTCCTTAAATGAAGTTTTGTAGTTTTCAATGTACATCTTACACTTCTTTCATTAAATTTATTCCTAAGCATTTTATACTTTTTTGATGGTGTTGTAAATGAAATTGTTTTCTATTTTTGGATTGTTCATTGTAGGGTATAGAAAAACAATGATTTTTGTATACTGATCTTGTATTTTGCAACTTTGTTGAACTCATTTATTAGTTCTAAGAGTGTGTGCATGTGTATCCCTTAGGATTTTCTATATTATATCATTCATCTGTGAATACAGTTTTACTTCTTTCCAATCTGCATGGATGATTTCTATATTTCTTTTTCTTACCTAAGTGCCCTGGCTCGAACCTCTACTACAAGGTTGAATACAAGTGACTAGAGTGAACATACTTGTCTTTTTCTTGATTTGGAGATCATGCAGTTGTTTACCATTAAGTATGATGATGTTAGCTGTGGGTTTTTGGTAGATGGTTTTTATCAGCTGAGAAGCTTCTATTCCTATGGTGTTAAGCGCTGTTATCATGAAAGAGTGCTCGAAAAAAGAAAGAAAATGTTGAATTTTGTCAAATGCTTTTTCTGCGCCTATTAAAATGATCATGTGGCTTTTGTCCCTTATCCTATTAATATGGTGCATCACACTGATTTTCCTGTGTTAACCTCCTGGGATAAATACCATTTGATCAAGGTATATAATCCTCTTCATACGTTTCATACGTTTTTATATGTTGCTAGAATCTATACCCATAAGGGATATTGATTGATAGTTTAGTTTTCTTATGATGTCTTTTGTCTGTTTTTAGTTATAGGGTAATACTGGCCCCCTAGAATGATTTGGGATGTATTCCTCTCTCTTTGTATTTTTTGTAATAGTTTATAAAGGATTAATTAATTCTTCTTCAAACATTTGGTTGAATTCACCAGTGAAGGCTTCTGGACGTAGGTTTTTCTTTGTAGGAAAAAATTTTTTTAAGTTTATTTATTTATTTTGAGAGACAGCATGAGTGGGGAAGGGGCAGAGAGAGAGGAAGAGAGAAAGAATCCCAAGCAGGTTCTGTGCTGCCAGTGCAGAGCCCGACTATGGGGCTGGAACTCACAAAACCATGAGATCATGACCTGAGCTGAAACCAAGAGTTGGATGCTTAACCAATTGAGCCACCCAGGCTCCCCTCTGTGGGAAATTTTTTGATGTTAATTCAGTCTCTGTATTTGTAGTAGGTCCATATGCTTTTTTCTTTTTTTTTAATATTTGTTTATTTTGAGAGAGAGAGTGTTCACATGCAGAACCAACTGAGCCACCCAGACATCAGTCTTCTTCTTTTTTTTTGAGTGGGGGTAGTAAGTGAGCAAGGGGCAGAGAGACAGAGAACCCCACGAGGGGTAGAAAGAGAGAAAGAGAGAAAGAGAGAGAAGTGGGGCTCAATTGAAGTGGGGCTTGTGTTCACCCAAAGCAGGGCTCGAGCTCACCCAATGTAGGACTTTAATTCATGAACCATGGATCATGACCTGAGGTGAAGGCTGATGCTTAAGGACTGAGCCACCCAGGCACCCTATCTTCTTTTTCTTCTTGAATAAGTTCAGTAGTTTGTCCCTTTCTACAAATTTGCCTGTTTCATCCAGGTTATCTAATTTGTTGACATACTTTTGTTCATAGTATTCTTTTAAAATCTTTATTACTATTGTAAGACTGGTAGTGATGTCCCCTCTTTCATTTCTGATTTTAGTTATTTGAGTCTTCTTTTTCTTGGTTAGCCTAGCTAAAGATTTGTCCATTTTGTTGATGTTTAAAAAAAACAACTTTCAGGGGTGCCTGGGTGGTTCAGTCAGTTGGGCGTCCAACTCCTGATTTCAGCTCAGGTCATGATCTCAGGGTTCATGGGATCAAGCTCTGAGTTGGGCTCTATGCTTTCAGCAGGGAGCCTGCTTGTATTTTCTCTCTCCTCTCCCTCTGCCCCTCCTGCAGCTCACTCTCTCTCTCTCTCAAAATAAATAAATAAACATTAGGAAAAAAAACTTTTGGTCTTATTGATTTTCTGTTGTTCTAACCTCTATTTCATTTATTTCCACTCTGTTTTATTTCCTTCATTCTGCTTGCCTGGATTTAGTTTATTCTTTTTACTCTTTTTCTGGTTTGTTAAGGTAGAAGATTAGCTTATTGATTTGAGATTTTTAAATATAAATGTAAATATAAATGTAAATAAATATATACATATATATATATATACATATATACATATATATATATATATATATATATATATATATATTAACATTTAGAGCTATAAATGTCCTTCTAAGTATTGCTGTAGCTGTATCCTATACATTTTGGTATGTTGTATTTTCATTTTCATTCATCTCAAAGTTATTTCCTAATTTTTCTTATGATTTCTTCTGTGACCTATTTGTTATTTACGAACATACTACTTAATTTTCACATATTTGTGAATTTCCTAAATTTGCTTCTGTTGTCGATTTCAGAAACATACACTGTATGATTTTAATCCTTTTATTGTCACTTGCTTTGTGGCCAAACATCTGATCTATCCTGGAGAATGCTTCATGCATACTTGAGAAGAAATAGATAACACATTTTGTCAGGAACTCTACATTAAAATCACTCATTTTGTCCCATCACAGACTCACCTTTGTACCCCAAGCAGCTGCTCCTCAGTGTAAGTGGCACTCCCCTCACCCTGCCGGGTTTGGTTCCACTCATTCTCAGACTTCTTTTCCTTTTGCATTTTCATGCTGTTACAGCAACCACAGGGGTCATGACTTTCAGGAGGTCTATCTTCTGGGTATTTGTTTCTTCTAACTGCGTCAATGTAAGCTGCAAAGCAATAGCCCCTCCATTAGGTCTCATTCTGATCTGCAATCAACTTTGCTACCTGCCCTAACTATCAGGGAGGCTGCCTGTAGGCATGAGTGTGAGGGCCAAAACTCTGAATCATAGTGACTTTTAAGCATCCATATAAAACTGAACAAACATCTTCCTTGAGAAGACAATATAGTAAATATGAAAGCAACCGTGAAAAACATACAATGCCAGAAACATGAAGCATAATAACGTCCACAGCAAATATTCAGCAAATATTTTGAATCCGAGCCAGAAAAGGAGCATAAGAGGCGTGTGCTCAATAGCTTGCCTTTCAGGAGGTGTCTGCCCAATACTCTGCCTTTAGTGCAGTGCAGGAGAAGCCTATTTTTCTGTGATCCACGGTCAGAAGTGACACTGCTCATAAAATAGTTTTTTGTTGTTGCAATGCCTCCTACCAGTAAGATTTAAAGTAGGGTGAGTTCAGTCCTTTTATTATTATTATTTTTTTTTAACGTTTTTTATTTATTTTTGGGACAGAGAGAGACAGAGCATGAACGGGGGAGGGGCAGAGAGAGAGGGAGACACAGAATCGGAAACAGGCTCCAGGCTCCGAGCCATCAGCCCAGAGCCTGACGCGGGGCTCGAACTCACGGACCGCGAGATCGTGACCTGGCTGAAGTCGGACGCTTAACCGACTGCGCCACCCAGGCGCCCCCATTATTATTATTATTTAAGTTTTATTTATTTCAGCAACCTCTACCGCCCACATGGGGCTTGAACTCAGAACCTGAGATCAAGAGTCACACACAGGGGCACCTGGGTGGCTCAGACAGTTAAGTGTTTGACTTCAGCTCAGGTCATAATCTCATGGTTCATGAGTTTGAGCCCTGTGTGGGGCTCTGTGCTGACAGCTCAGAGCCTGGAGCCTGCTTTGGATTCTGTGTCTCCCTCTCTCTCTGCCCCTCACCTGCTCACGCTTTGTCTCTCTCTCCCTCTCAAAAAATAAATAAACATTAAAAAAAAAAAATACAGTCACACATTCTTCGACAGAGTCAGCCAGGCCCTCCTCAGTTCTTTTAAACTAACATCTATAGAATAAGACACTTGGCTAGGTAGATCAAGGAGATGTACAGATAAGACTTACTTCTGACCACAAAGAGGTTATAGTTTGAAGGGAAACGTTTCAATTAACACCTGAGAGGATGTAAAAAAAAGGCCACAGCAATCCAGTCAAAGAAGGCAGATCTGGGAAAGGCTTTAAAACATCTCTCTTGCCGAAAATCCCTTAGTGAGTACCCAAGGGACTGCCCTTCCCCCAAATTTCATATCATAGTCCCAGCCTACCTTTCCAGCCTCCTCCCTCACAACATGCTTGCTCCTTTACAGTCTATGCTCTAGGCAGATCAAACACCTTTCAGATCAGCAATGCTTTCTCTTTCCTCTGTGCCTTGTACATACTGTTCCCTCTGCCTGCAACATTCTTCCTCTAAGTCAGCCTAACTCCAACACATCCTTCATGCCATCATATATAACACTTTCTCCATAAGGCCTCCGCTGACACCCAAGCTGTCAGTGTGCTTCTCAAACCTACGATCTTGCTGTATAGCCCAGGACTTAGTGGCTCTGTTTTATAATTGTCTGTTTACCTATCATACTCCCTCAGTGGACTCAGAGTTCTGTGATCTCAGGAGCCCAAATCGATGTCAAATCCCTGATGCACAATCAGCATAATGCTGGGCCCATAATAGGTATTGAATCAACACTCTTTGCTTGACTGCAGGATGGAAAAGGTCAGCCTACGGGTCCTGATGCGGGCTGCAGGGACAGGACCAAACGGAGAGGGAGAGTCAGGCGGCCTAGTTTGGCGGCGAGGATAAGGGCCTGAAAAGCAAGTCCGGGCGGAGGGGGTCCTCATCACTCTGCTAACCTTCTGGACACCTAAGCACGGACGGGGCCCGACCACCGTGGGCCCTAGGTTGGGCACTAGCGGAGGCGGGGCTGGGGGCCGGAGGCAAAAATGTCATCACGGGTGACTCTGGGCTCCTGGACGGTGCCTTTGCTTGAGTCAGCGCTCCTGATTTCCAGATCTCAGCCCCTGCCCTGGCGGTCCCCCACCTAATTCGGAATACTACTCAGGCTCAGCATCTTATCATAGGCCTCCATCCCTTACCTCAGGCCCAAGAACTTAGCCCTCAGGCATCTTAAGGAGCCTCATCCCTGTCCTGAACTTTGCCTTGTCCCACCCTCCGGCAAGGACCTGGTACCTTCTGTCCACTGCTCCCCGCTGCCCAGAGTCGCAGCCATATCGGTCCCCAATCAGCAGGTCGGCCGAGCCTCCCCGGCGCCCGAGGCTGAAAGGGACGGGGCAAGAAGCGCGGGGCATTCTGGTCATTGTAGTCCAACTCATAGGAGCTGCGGTACATTGGACTACAACTCCCGGCAGGCTCCACGCGGGGGGCCAGCCGAATTGTAGCTGTACGAGGGGCTTGGTCTTTGGAAGGGAGGTTTGTGGTGGTTTGTTGCTGCTGGTTGGCTGATGGGCTACTCGGACCACACTTGCTTCTGTGGAGTGGGGATAATGGCTTCGGCCTCGCCTAACACTGGGGACATTCAAGGAGGCGCGATGAGATCCTGCCTGGGAAAGATGCTGCAAACTAGTCTAGGGGTTGATAGTATGACTATTCATCTCAGGGATGTCTTTTAAAAATATACGCTAATGCCTGTTCTCTGCAAAGTGTGTTAGGTCCTGGAGATTGAGAGACAAGTTTTGGGGATGCTAATCCAATCCTGATAATTTAAGAGCCAAGAAAATAGAAAAGTGAGGTCGATTTACGTAGTTAGAGAGCAGTCTGGATACACCCCTTTTCGTCCATCTGCTCTAGCACAGCATCATTAGAGGGACCTCTAGGTCCCTCTAGGGGCAGGGACAGAGAAAGAAGAAAAGGGCAGGCACTGGAGCCGGCGTTAAATCCCCTATCTTTGCTCTTCCTTATCCTTCATCCATCCCATCCTACTCCAGGGCACCCCTGAGATTTTCTCCTCTGTTCCACCCCAGTCATTTCCTTGGCCATTCCTTTCTTTTCAGAAGACCTTGGAAATTACTAAAGACAAGTGAAATATTCCTGCCTTTTCCCACTCAGGTCTGCATGGGGACCAGCAAAGAATAAAAGCAGTTCTCAGTGTTATTACAGACTCAATGCCTGCAGCTGAGTTGGGATGGCTAAAGATCAGGTTTCAAAAATGAAATGTGATCATATACATCCACAAACAAAATATTACTTAGAATTCATTGAGATCTTACCAGGAAGACCAAAACAGTGTGCCAACTATGATTTCAACCAGCAGCTATTTAGGAGGTTGGGGCGGGACAGGGAGATGAACAGCCTGAGACACAAACTGAAAAGGTAAAAGCCTCCAGTCCTATGGAGTTCTCTGCATTCCGTGCAGTCAGCTGTGGCCCTGGGGTGTTTGAGATCAGTGTGCTCACAGAAGGGTGGGTCCTAAAGAAGCCACTTGTGTTCTGCAGACAAGGGACCTGATCAGGGATATACATTAGGTGGTTGAATGTAAAAAGGTTATTTATTTGGTTTTGGTAAATTAAACAAACTGCTCTAAAATATGGACAGGGGAAGGTAGGGTATGCCTCTGAGTCCGGGGGCACAGGGCTAAGGTCTGGTGGTACTGAGAGATGTCAGAGTACTATGAAGTTAGAGGTATCTGGTTGGGAGTGGGGGTGCTAGAGCACTGTAGGGAGTAATTGGATTGAGAATTATGGGCCTACTTAGGTGTAGAGTCCAGGATCAAGAATGCTGGACCAGATTTGGAAAGCTGCAGTTTTTTGGAAGTGTTTGATACCTCAACAACCTTTCTCATTATTCTCTAAAACCTCACTCCCCACTCCTTTTCTAGACAACTGACTTAGTCCTAGATCAGTAAAAAATGACTCAGCATGGCAACCTTCTCAGATATTGCCATGCAGATGTACCCATTATCTCATTTACACCTCAATTAACACTTCTGGATGAATCTTTCTATGACTGTAGCACTAGGACTAACTTAGAACTCCAAACCTCAACATTTAGAACACTTCTGTGCCAACTTTGGCTGAAGCACACCAACCACTCAACAAAATAATTCCCATTACCAAATTCAGTCTCTGGTAAAAAAGGAAGCTATGGGCTCAGAAGGTTCAGGATGGTGGTGCTTGGGGAAAGTAACCAGCAGGAAGAGTGAGGAAGCAACTGGGAAGGAAATAAGAGAAGAGAAATTGGGATCTCTAAGGCAGTTCTCAAGGAGGACAACGTAAGTGTAGAAAGAAATTCAAAAAAGTGATAACGGACACCCACAAATCCAGAGGGAGACTGCTGAGCAGAGCCACACAATGATTTCCAACAGATTCAAGTAGAATTGAGTAGCAGTAACCTGGCTTGGGGGAATTGTGTGCATGAAGTAGACCAAGAGGCCTGCGATGATCCTTTATCTGCTAAACTATTTTACTTAGGGCTGGCCTCAGACATCTATCAATTTTCTCTACTTACTTTTAGAAATATTTGTTGAACTGTAGTGAATTTTTGGTGGTGATTTTTGGAGGTTTGCCTTGTGCCGTATATGATTGAGATGCTGCCCCATCTAGCCCTGGAAGAAAGATACTGAGTAAATGATCCCTCTGTCCAACTGGGCCTGTGTGCCTGAGTTGATTTGTCAGTTGCCCTCCCATAAGATGGGGGAAGAAGCAAAAGAAAGACACCCATCCCACCACCTGTTTCTGCTTTGAGCCTGTCTAATCCTATGTTAGAATAGGGAGGAAGCTATCTTGTAAATGGCCACCATCCTGTTGTCTAGACATCAAGGAAGAGATACTGTCTCAGGGAAGCTGCAGGGGCTGCAGGAGGCTGCGCTCGGATTTCCTGTCAGAGGTGGGGTCTTGTATTTGCATAAATAGTAGGATCCTCCAGCAGAACTCCCTCTAATATAGTTTGCTAGAGAACAGGATTCAGCATTAAGTGAATTCATCCTTGACACCTTCTCAAAAGATAGCTATTTAGCAACAGGAAAATCAACATGGGTAATGTATTACGGCAATGTCGGTTTCAGGATAAAAGCCATGCAATCTCATATTAATACCAGTTCACCTCCTCTCCCCCAGATATAAATACCTTATGACTAACAGCTCATATTTGCAGGACATTGTCCAGAGTCAGGGGGAAGTTTGTGGCCTTAGAATGGAGAGATCAACTGAGTTACCTAGAGTGAAACTCATGTTCTTGACCTAATTAGTCCAGTATGATAAGCAGCTGAATTAAGTGTCCATGGCAGCCAGAATAACAATAACTGTTCCAACAGAATCCAGTACTTCTAGACATTGTTATGTCATCAGGAGCGTTCTATCTCAATCATGGAGTTTTTTTGTACTGGATCCGACTAGGAAGTCATGTGCTTTTTGCAGTGTGGCTTAAATAAATATATCTGAGCTATATTTTTAATGCTGTAATATTGCTGTTATAGGTTGGAAATAGACTCTAAGACTCTGAGATTTGAATGCTGAAGGTTTACTGGTGATTGCTCTTGGGAAGAAGAGCTGTGAGGAGTGAGGGAAGCAGGGTTGGGCAAAGGAGAAAATTGAGGGAAGAGGTTCACATCCTCCTGCCACCCCCACCAACCAGTCATCAACCAGCTATGAGCCCCTGGCAGCCAACACTCCTAACAGCTGGAAAAAAAGTGCCCTGATCTTGAAATGGGACCGGGATGGTGTTATTCCACATTGTCTGCTGCAGTTGCCGAGTATTTTTACTTCCCAAGTATCTCCACATTTACTCTTCCAATTTACCTACCAAGTAGCTACCAAGGGCCAGGTAGGGATTGTTCTTCCCTTAATACACAGGGAAATCTAAGTTCGGAGAATGTAGAAGACTTGATCAGACTCCCCTAAGACTTGTCTCTGGTTTTCACCCAGAATGATCTCTACTCAAAAGATTGTGTTCATTTTTTCTTACATCTAGACTGTATAATATGAGGAGCAGAAAAGATAGTGAAGGCCAAATAGTCCAGCCACCTTGTTTTAAAAGTAAGAAAACAGGCTGGGAAATGGGGAGTGATTGTGCCAAGTCAAGTTGCAAGTGTGTTTGCACAGCCCAGCCTGGATTTCCTGCACTCAAGAGCCAGTGTTTATGACCTCCAATGTGTTGGGCCCGGTGTGCCAAACAGGAACTATAGACGTGAGTAGATTTCAAGCCTTGCCCTAGAAGATTTTAGAGTCCAATAGATTTTTCAGTCCACTTGAATTGTTGCAATGAAACAGAGTGAAACGTTTTCTTCTAGGCTTTCTCTCTCATAGCAGTTTGCAGAGTCTAAATCCAGAAGAAAATAGCATATTGTTGCTTCTCTTTGTTTTGTGAATTGCCAGCTAGCAGATATTTAGAAAGTTAACCACTCAGAGGCACCTGGGTGACTCAGTCAGGTAAGAGGGTAAGTGTCCAGCTCTTGATAACTGCTCAGGTTGTGATCTCACAATCGAGCCCCACACCGGGCTCTGTGCTGAGCAGAGCCTGCTTGGGCTTCTCTTTCTCCCACTTTCTCTTTGCCTCCCCTGTGCATGCACATGCTCTCTCTCTTTCTCTCAAAATAAATAAATAAACTTGAAAAGAAAGTTAACCACTCTGTTCAGACATACACAGATGAGTCTTCCATTGAATTTCCCTAGCCAAGATACATTTCCAAACCCGGACATGGTAGAGGTTACTAAGGAAATAGGTAACTGCTTCCTCTTCCTCCTTCCCTTTAAAAGACTTTACAGTGTTTGTTACCCTTTATTTTTATTTCTAGGACACAAAGATAATAGGGTAAAGTGGGTGCATTTTGGCTTATGAAGTCACAGATCTATCCTAGTTGCAAACCTCACCCATGTTATTCCCACAGCTTAGGACCGATGTAAGGCATGTCTACCCTGGGGCAGGCAGAGGACATTTGCCCTCATATTATTCAGCTCTCACTACTGGAGTTTCCTAGTCAGAATGCACTGTGCCTCTCATGTTCTCGCCCTCCAGGTTCAAAACTTCTTTCCTGGTAATGATTGGTCACTGCTTACAGCTCCCTTTCTCTCCCCTGTATTGAAGTGATTAGTTAGTCACCTCATTCCTACTTAATAATCCAGGTGAACTGTGAGGGACAGCTGGTTGGCTCAGTGGATAGAGTACATGACTCTTAATCTCAGGGTCATGAGTCTGAGCCCCACGTTGAGTGTGGGGTCTACTTAAAATAAAAATAAAAATAAAAATAATAGTAATAATAATAATAATAATCCAGATAAATGGAGGTGGACCTTAGAAAATGTCCTGTCCACCGCCCAGGTTTCTCAAAGAGCTCCTTACAGGGGCAGAAACTTGGATACATGCCTTGCCTAGGAAAAGAGGCCCCAAAGCTGCTAGAACCCTGTTAACAAACACACATGAGAGCATAGACCTTCAAAGAAATTAGACTGCAGGCCAGAAAATAACTTTAATGCAAAGTAGCAAGGACCACTCCACTTCGTCATTTTCCTTGCTCTTGCTATACAGACTCCTCCTTCCTGTGACTGCGAGCAGGTGGGAGGAGCAGGCTATGTTTCTAGAATGGCTGCCCATATGGGAGTCTCTCCTATTGGTAGCTTGCTCCTAGATCTGGAGGAATGCTAGCATCCTTTAGATCTTGAAGTGTGAAATAATAAAATAATTTATGTGTGATTCATTGCCTCTACCAATCCCATCGCCTTCCTCTTTACGGTCACAGGGCAGCTGCGTCATCTTTGGACCCATGAGGACCCAACGTTGCTTCTATAGAACCTGCAAAATAAATAGAATATGAAAAAGGGGGACCTTGTCGGGAGTGGCAACCTAGGGAAGAGGAGAGAGGAGCCTGGGTCTTTGAAAGTATCTCCTTTCTGGCTAAGGAACTAGAGCCTGAGGGTAAGAGAAGGAGGAGAAGGGAGGAAAGAACCAGGAAAAATGTACCTTCTCTGCTGTGGGGCATCCTTTGCTGTTATTCATGTTGATATTCTTCATGGAGATCAGGGTGATGCTGTCTTTCTCCCCATTGGCTGTAGAGCAGCTAGGGGTAAGAAAGAACATGGGTTGTAAGTGGAGGAGCAGGAGGGCAATGTGGTGGTCAAAGAACTGTGGGGTCAAGCATTGGAACTTTGAACATTGTTTCTTTTTTTTTTTTTTTTAATTTTTTTTTCAACATTTTTTATTTATTTTCAACATTTTTTATTTATTTTTGGGACAGAGAGAGACAGAGCATGAACGGGGGAGGGGCAGAGAGAGAGGGAGACACAGAATCGGAAACAGGCTCCAGGCTCCGAGCCATCAGCCCAGAGCCTGACGCGGGGCTCGAACTCACGGACCGCGAGATCGTGACCTGGCTGAAGTCGGACGCTTAACCGACTGCGCCACCCAGGCGCCCCTGAACATTGTTTCTATAAACCTCTATTTTGGTGGTGGAACATGATGAAATGGGAGTGTGCTTTGAAGCCCAAAACACCTGTATATAAATCTTAGTTTTGGGGGTGCCTGGGTGGCTCAGTCAGTTAAGCATCTGGCTTTTGATTTCAGCTCATGTCATGATCTCACAGTTTGTGAGTTCAAGCCCCACATCGGGCTCCTCGCTGACAGCATGGAGCCTGCCTGGGATTGTCTCCCTCTCTCTCTGCCCCTCCCCTGCTCTGCTCTCTCTTTCTCTCTTTCTTTCTCTCTCTCAAAATAAATAAATAAACTTAAGCAAAATCTTAGTTTTACTACTTGCAACTTGTATGATCTTGACCAAGTTACAAATTCTTCAAGTCTCAACGTTTTTAAACATACAAAACACAGTATATCCTCTTTGAAGAATCGCTGTAAGGATTTGAGATAATATTATAAAATATCTACCAGAGTGCCTGGCCCATATAAGGTGTTCAGTAAGTGGCTCCTTAAATAAAGTGTTTTCTAATTTATTTATTTATTTTTAGATGTTTATTTACTTTTGAGAGAGAGAGAGAAAGCACAAGCAGGGGAGGGGCAGAAAGAGAGAGAGAGAGAGAGGGAGGAAGACACATAATCTAAAGTAGGCTCCAGGCTCTGAGCTGTCAGCAGAGAGCCCAACTCAGGGCCCAAACCCATGAATCGTGAGATTATGATGTGAGCTGAAGTTGCATGCTTAACCGACTGAGCCACTCAGGCACCCCCTAAGTGCTTTCTTATTTGAATAGGTTTATTAGAATCTGAATTCCTATACTTTTCCTGAGGGGGTTATAGAGACATAGCCCTGGGGCTGAAGAGTTCCAGTTCATCTCTTGTCACCTGATTGTTTTATTTTAGGGTTGCCCCTGTCCTGCCCGCCCCTAGCCCTGGCCTCAGTGCAAGCTGTCAAGATTCCATGCGTGCTTATGCGTGTGTGTAAGAAGAAGTCAGGAAGTATCAGTTCTTTCTCAGAATGGGGGACTGAGAGGTCAAATGAATGATTCCTCCCTTCCACCTCTGACAGTCTTACCTTTCAGATAATCCTGAACTCCCAGGTTTCTGGGGATCTGTAAAAAATCCGAAGGCACAGATTGGGAGTCACATGCTGCAACCCAGAAGACCAGCCTATCCTTCAAAGCCCACCCAAGTGGATTACCCTCCCATTTCATTAGGGATGCCTATGTGCCATTCTTTTCCTCTACTACAGGCTCAGTGTCCATCCCAAAATGTACCTCTGGGTCCCTCAGCTGAGGGGAAAGTGGGGCCCTGAGTGGCAGGGCATGTACCTTCAGACTCCTTGTTCTTCCGACACTTGAACCTTAGACTGACCACACTCACTAGGATGATCACCACAACCACCAGGATGACAATGAAGCTGATAACACCTGAACAGGGAAAAGGACAGGGTAAAGGAGAGTCAGAGGAGGGGTCAGAAGGGGGTGATAGGAGTACAAATCCCCTTCCCGGCTAAGTGCTGTGTAGGTAGGCTCTGAGAGAAAAGTGAATTCCCCTTCTCTGCCTAAGGAATGAGCTCTCAGCCAGCTGATCCTGGCCAGAGTGAGCCCCACAGCCTGGCCTCAGCCTCCCATAAGAACATGGAACTCAACAGAGCCCCAAAGAGCTGCCTGGAGGGAGGGCCAGGGGAGGCTCTTTCCCACCAGGGCCTTCTTCATCAGCCAAACCCTCCTAGAACAAATAGGTGAGATTTAAATTTGTGTATCTAGATCCAGAGTCCAAGTCAGTACATGGACTGCCACTCTCCGCACCTTCTCCTCCCTCTTACCAAATGCGGCCACAGTGAGCACCGTCTCTGATGTGGGGGTGGGTAAGATGGTCGAGTCATCTCTTGTCCTCAGGCTCATGGTGGTTGATGTGGGAATAACATCTTGAGAAGTGTCTAAAATGGAGTGGGGATGGGTGTATCAGCGAAGGGACTGGCATAGCCTACCAGAGAGAGAGTTAGCTCCCCTCCCACTTCCCCAGGTAAAGAATTGCAGAAACAGGTCATGCCTTCCCAAAAAGACTTCCTCCTTGCTACTCAGACTAGTTCTCAGGAGGATGGAGGTCAGAACTGGGTGATGTGGGTTCGGGTGAATTGCACTGCTGGTTGCTCATGTTACTAGTTCCAGGGGACTCTAGGCTTCCCCTGTTATTCTTTTCCCACCATACCCTCAGGGCCCATTTATGTTCCAGAGACAGGAAGCCAAAATGGGCAAGGTAGAGCCATCTGTGTTTTGCCAAAGGTTGAAGTGGGAGGAAAAAGCACACTAGATATTTATCCCTACGCACTAATGTAACAAATCGGGCAAAGGGCACAAGTTTCTGGCCCTCTTAAAAGGTAGTATGATCACCCATATCTTCCCCCTTGTCAACTCCTTTTTTTTAAAGATTTTATTTTATTTTTATTTTTAATGTTTTATTTTTGAGAGAGAGAGAGAGAGAGAGAGTGTGTGTGCATGCACATGAGTGGGGGAGGGGCAGAGAGAGAGAGGTGGACAGAGGATCCAAAGGCGGCTCTGCGCTAACAGCAGTTAGCCCAATGCAGGGCTCAAACTCACAAACCATGAGATCATGACCTGAGCTGAAGTCGGACTCCCAACTGACTGAGCCACCCAGGCGCCTCTGAAAGATTTTATTTTTAAATAATCTCTGTACCCAATGTGGGGTTTAAACTCATAACCCTGACATCAAGAGTCAGAAGCTCCACCAGTGGAGCCAGCCAGGTGCCCCCTGTCTTCCACTCATTGTACTGCAGGTCTGATAGCTATTCCATTTCCTTATCCACACCCTGACTGCCAAATAAATTTATGAGTGTAAAATAATCCCAGAGCCAAGGGTTAGGATGACAGAAAGGGTCAGAATGCTCTTCACTGAGAGCGTGGACAGGACATACTGCTACTGCTTGGGACACCTGGGTCCGTGCCATGACACAGCAGGGCCAGGATGGAGGCGTCCACTCTCTCCCAGCTCTTCCTCCACACTGCGGTGTGAACCCAGAAGCATGTAGCCCTTGTCCAATCTCTTCTGCCTCCCTTTCCATCATTTTGAGTTCTACCCATCTCTTTCCCCTCCATGGCTTTATCAGTCCTGAGTCCAGGCTCCTTTTATCTTCATTGTGATCAGGTCCAAGGCTCTGTCTCTACTTCCCACCAAACCTCTCTCATTCCCAAACCAGGCTGCCACTGATGTGGACCCTGGCCCAGAGATGCCTCCTCAAGGGACAGAACCTGGGCCTCCTGAAGAGGGGGAGAAGGACCCCAACCAGTCATGACCCAGTGCTTTGCACCCCCAGCCCCAAGTACTCACCAAGTCCTGATGTGTACTTCTGTGGCTGGGACTGAGTCAGGCCCAACAGGGACTGGGAGTGACCATCCACGGTGCTCGTGCTCTGTGTCCTGGGTTTACTGGCTGCATCGAGGACCTGTGAGGCCTTCTCCAGAGCTGCCGTAGATAAGGAAGCATTTGTGGACCTGCTCAGGGCCTTGGCCAGCGTGTACACAGGGGGCCCTCTTTAGTCCAAAATTCTCATTTTCTTTACTGCTTTCAATTCCAGAAGAAGCCATCCTCTCTTCTACCTTGGCCTTTACCTGTAAAATTCCCACTGCCTGGAATATACCTTAGCACTGTCTACCTCACAGTCTTCCTCTGGTTAACTCTCTCTTGGGTGTTAGCTTCTGAGGACACTGTAGCATGTCTTTCCTGGCTCCCAAGGAACGGTTGGGAAAGGCTCCAAACCTGGCTCCCAAGGAAAGGCTTCCAAGGTTGATATTTGTCCGGGCTCTTGCAGCACCTTTTTTTTTTTTTTTTTTTAATGTTTTATTTATTTTTGAAGGAGAGAGAGACAGAGTGTGAGTGGGGGAGGGGCAGAGAGAGAGGGAGACACAGAATCTGAAGCAGGCTCTGGGCTCTGAGCTGTCAGCACAGAGCCTGATGAAGGGCTGGAACTCATGAACTGTGAGACTATGACCTGAGCTGAAGTCTGACTCTTAACCGACTGAGCCATTCAGGTGCCTTTCTTGCAGCACCTTCTCCTTCTGCTCATCACAGCCCTTCCTACCCTGCTTTGTGGTTGTCAACATGAGATCCTGTTTACTTGTCTGCTCCTCTACTAGTCTGATCCCTCACTGGGCCCTCCCTGGAGGGCATCTGGATCTGAGCGGCAGAGTACCTGAGGTCTCAGTGCTGGCCAGAGGGCTTGGGCTGCTGGGCTCTGAGGAAGGGCTGTCTCCTGAAAGGACAGAGGCAGTGGGAGGTGGAGGGGGGCAGGTTTGGTGACACCACACTCCCTCACCTATTTAAGAACCCTTGAGTTCCAAGCAGGTCTGAAGGGCTGGGCAGGGGGTCAGGCAGGGGGGAAGGACTGGCCCCTCGGCAGCCACACTTACTCACCTGTGTTGGAAGAAAGTGGCTCTGTGGTCAGACTTTGACTGCTGAAGCCTCCTGAAACAAATCATCTGAGGCTGAGGGTCGCTGCCTCCTATTGCTCTGTCTCCCTCTCTTCTTCCCTGTAACTGGAGTTTTCTAGTCTTTCTCCTTGCCGCACCCCTGACCCCCATCCATTCATTTCCCTCCTCTTTCAAGGCACACGTGACTAGGCCATGCTCAAATACATCCAGAGATAAACTCAGCCTTGGATGTCCCGAGAGCCCTGGCCCCAGCTCTAATCACCTGAGATCTGTGCTCCTCTCGCCCTTACTAAGCTGCCAGGCCTAAATGCCAGAGCAGGCCCTTTGTGCTTGGTCTTACCCTGAAGGCTAGATGTCTGTATTGTCATGGGTTGGGAATGGTGGCCTGCAAGAGAAAGCAAAAAACACTTTGACTAGCTTGGTGAGTCTCTTGCCCAGTGCAGAGCCCACAGAAGAACCCAGGCTTTCCAAGCCTCCCATGCTGGAAGGCAGACACACTTGGCAGAGGGCTGAAGAATGTGGCTCTGGCTCACAGTGCTGGCTTCCTCTAACCACGACTCAATAGCACCATCACCACCACCTTGTGGTTCAGTGTCCCAGAGTCCTTTCCATCTCTTTAATCCCGTGTGGGTTTTATACCAACCTGACATGAGGTCAGGTGAAGGTTATTTCAAACTAGTGATTTGTCCAAGGACAGAGGGCCAGTGGCCTGCTACATCTAGAAAAGGACCTAGGACTCCAGTTCTGTAGGCTGACGTTCCTGCTACGCTACCATTTAGCCAAACATTTTCCCCGTGCATACTGTCATCCTGGTCCTGCCGCAAGGGAAGGGGATGGAAAGATGGGGTGAATAAAATGAGGCTAGGGACTGGGGTAGGTATCTCCAGCTGGAGGTAGGGGTCCACACAGCAAGTAAGTTCTGAGGTATAGATAGGAGCCAGGGAAGCTCTGAACAAGCAGCCAATTTTACCCTCACAGGCAGAGGCTACTTCAGAAATGGCCATTGTTGGCCAAACCCAGGAAGAAGCTAGTTACCAGGAGGCCCCTGTCGGAAGCCATCATCGGCTTTTTTTTTTTTAATGTACATGTGTATGTCTATGGGCCTCCGTGTAGATGTGTATGTGTGCTTGTGTGCCCATATGTGCATCCCCTTTGTGTGTGGGACCTGAGAGGTCAAGTTGTGTTTGCTCATTTTCCACAGTGAAATCATTCTTGAAACCTGTGAACAATGTGAAAGGAAAACAACGTGGGGAAGTGGAGCCGCCCAGCTGGGTTCCCGTCCCTCTGCTCCTGCTGGGACTGTAGCCTCTGGCCTGGCCCTCAGACTCCCAGGCCCCTCATCCACAGGGAAGCTCCATGCCTGGGCCTGGGTGAACAGATGCAGCTGGGGGCCAGGGCCCGCACAGCCTGTGGCGGCTTGCTGAACTGTTTATTTTCCTTAGCCACTGCCTCCCTCCATGGGGCTATCACTCGGACAGTGTGGAATTAATCATTTCCAAGCCCAAGCTTGCCCAAACCCTGACTGTATTTTTCCAGGGCACCAGTCTCTGGTAGCCCCACCTGCTCACTGGGTGGGGTGTCAGAGGGGTATTAAAACTCGTAGGTGTCCGAGGCTAGAGAGAACTCTTCCCAGCTGAAAATGACCCTGGAAGAACCCTTTCAAGTCACATCTTAAAAACACCTATCAGTTACTGATCAAGCATATCTAAGGTACCATCTAAGTCCTATAAAGTTATAACATTAGCTTTTAGTGGGTGGGCACTGTGCAGTGCCTTCCCGCATAGCTGGAAGCAAAACTAGCATCTTGGAAGGAGTTCCAAAGTGACAAGCTCCAAGTTCTAGTAGCCTGTGTTCTCTGTCTTCTGGCCCTGACCCCCTACCAGAACTTTCCATCACCAATAGATTCCTCTGTATGAAGAGGAACTTCAGGCACATCTGTTTCTACAGGCCATGGTGCCTCTGACCACTGGGCAGAATAACCCCGGCCACATAAATTTCTTATTTTCCCGTATCCCCTCCCTAATCCCTACCTGCTTCACGACCTTCTAGCCTCTTCTTCCTCCCCCTCCACCATCCTCCTCCCCTGTTTTCCTCAGCAGCATAATGTAATAGTTGAAAATCACAGCTTTTGAGTCTGACAGGTTTGAGTTCAAGTCCTGATTCTACCACATACTGTCTGACCAGGTTCTCAGTCTTCTCTTCTTTAACGTGCAAATGAATTTCATACCTCAAAAGTGGTTGTTAGGACAAGAAAACTCAAATGCTAGACTTTTTAAATTTTTGCCCCATTCTTTCCAACCCTCCAAGTCTCTGTAGATCCAAGTCAGGTCACCTTGTGGGCCTGAATATCCTCAAAAGGATTCTTCAAGGGAGGCAGTAGGTATGCTGTGATCTTGGGATGAGAGATAAGGAAACTCAGGAGGCAAGTGTGGTTTATGTAGAGTTTACACAGGGCATTCTCAGCCCTGCCACCTGCCATTTGCCTGGGACAGTGCCCCCTCATGAATCTTGCCTTTTAATCTCCTCCTCTGCCATTTCTGCAGTTGCTACAATAAGCCTGGTGCCCCTGCCCCAGATCAAGCGTGGGACTCTGCCCACCCCCAGGGTGGGGTGGGGGGCAATCAGAGTTTTACCCCCAGCCCATGGGCTTCCAGAGAAAGGTCTGACCTTTCCAGGAGACAGAGTACCAGAACTCAGTCCCCCCCTCACCCCCCACCAAGAAAGGGCCATCCTCTCTCCCCATCCAAGCACTTTGCACTCTTTTCTGCTACTCTGAGGGCAGACTCCTAAGTCTTCAACAGAGGCCTCATGGAGAGTGAGGTGGGGGTGGGGAAGGGATGACCAAAGGGAAGTTGCTGCCCTGTGAGTCAGAATCTCCTGGATTTCTCATGGTTCCCAGCAACTGCTCCTTAACTAGAACACCCCTTATGAGCTGCTTTACCATTCGTCAGCTAGCAGAATCCAGTCTCAGAGGTATTTCCATTCATCTCCTCTGGAGGTCATCTCATCCAGCCCCCTGGCCGAGGATGTTGTATACATCCTCTTTGGCAGATAGTTCTTTGTATCTATCCTGCATCCCTCTTGCTGTGATTTGAGCTTAAAGTCAACATTTGGAATTCCCAGGTTGTTACTCCTCATGTGAAAGAAGAAAAAGGATTCCCTGTAAAGCCCAAGGTGCAGACAGTTTTGTGCTAGAACACTCTGGAAGGAGCTTTCCGGCCTCAGTCTCACATCAAGACAGTCAATTCCCACATTTCAGGAGGCCAGCCTCTATGGGGGCCCCAGTTCACCCTGGAAATTTTCCCACAAAAGGATTTAACTACATGTCTACTTTACCTTTGCCTGGTAATGACCCCCTCCCCGCCCCTCCCCCCCAATTCAACTCGTTCGTTCCCTTCATGAGAAGCGTCTGGAATTTCCCTTGGGCACAGGCCTGAATGGAGAGCATGTCAGGTATACATTGTGAAGGAGGGACAGTCACCCGGGACTGCCAACCGCTGGAGGGGAACTGCTGAAGTGGAGTGGCAAATGCCTCTTACCTTGGAGTAGGAGGAAGCTGAGGATCACCCAGCACAGCTGCATTGCTCCAACGGTCCCCATGTCAGCTGGGTCTGTGGCGGGCAGGCAGCCGCTCCACGGTGGCTCTGTCCATAGTGGAAAAGAGAGAGGGAGTGCTGGGGCGGGGTGGGGGGTGGGGGCTGGCTCTCTAGCAGCTTCCTGTCAAAGAATAGAAGGAAACAGATTGGGACTGGCTCCAGGGGCCCTGATTAGCCTGCAGCCCAGATGGAGGATGTAAGGCTGAAGCGGCAGGCACTGTGCCTGGGGCTCTGTGGGCTGAGCTAGAGCCACTATGGTGTCCTCTAGGGCCTTTATACAAAGATCAGTGATGACAAAGTGGATCTGTGACCCCTCTCTTTCCCTCTGAGGGGTCCATCAGGTCCCTCCACTTATCACCTAGAGGCTTTTGGATGTTTTCCTGGAGTCTAACTCCAATCCCTCCCCAGTCTGTTTCAGACCAGGTCCTCCTGGTCTCTCCCATGACTGAGCCCTAAAGCTGGGCCCACCAGCTGCCCAAGCTTTGTAGACTCTGAATATGTCACACTCTCCTTCCTCCTCAGGGCTCCCAATGCAGATGGGACTCCCAACATCTTTCAGGGAGGCCTTACAAACATTATTATTATTATTATTATTATTTTATTATTATTTTTTTAAATAATCTCTACAACCCACATGTGGCTTGAACATACAACCCTGCGATCAAGAGTCACATGCTCCACCGACTGAGCCAGGCAGGCGCTCCTATTGTTATTCTTTTTTTTTTTTTTTTAAGTTTATTTATTTATTTTGAGAAAGAGATCAGGGGAGAGGCAAAGAGAGAGAGAGAAAATCCCAAGCAGAGTCTGCACTGTCAATGCAGAGCCCAACGCAGGGCTCAACCTCACAAATTGTGAGATCATGACCTGAGCTGAAATCAAGATTCAGATGCTCAACTGCTCAACCAACTGAGCCTGAGCCAGGCAGGCACCGCCCCCCCCCCCATTTGTTATTCTTAATAGAAAAACAAGGGGACTACATTTCTTTTAAAAATAAAATATTTTTTTAATGTTTTTTTATCTTAGATTGAGAGAGAGAGAGCGCGCACGAGCATGAATGGGGGAGTGGCAGAGAGAAAAGGAGACAATCAATCCAAAGGCGGCTCCAGGCTCTGAGCTGTCAGCTCAGAGCCCAACACGGAGCTTGAACTCACAAACCACGAAATCATGACCTGTGCTGAAGTCAGACACTCAACCAAGTGAGCCACCCCGGCGCCCCAAGGGGACTACATTTCAAGCCTCCCCCGTCCTCAGCTCTCCCCTCACCTCCCCTCTCCTGGAGTCAGGTGTTCCCTGTGTCCCAGCAGGACCCTGTCTTTAGCATCCATCCCGTGGCACTCTCTTGTGCAGATGCAGGCCAGCAGTGTCCCTAGGACCTGGCACAATGCCTGTGATATAGCAGGTCCTCAGAACATATTTACTGAACTAAACTCAAAAGATTTAAGAGCAGAGAAATGTTACACACAATCCTACTTCTTTAATAGAATTTTATCATATTGTGGATTTCCTTCCACTCTATGCATTCCCAGTGGTGAAAATATGCACATATATATGCAATCATATATTGCATTGATTGGTGTCCTTTTCTCCCTTAGTTTTAATTTTTTTAATGTTTATTTATTTTTGAGAGAGAGTGTGCATGTGTTTGTGTGTGCGTGTGCATGTGCGCATGAGTGGGGAAAGGGCAGAGAGACAGCAAGTCACAGAGACAGGCTCTAGGCT